>NC_134371.1:40770588-41070735 GCF_035582795.1 Mycteria americana
ACGAGGTATCCACCTGAAACACATGCACTAAGCCCTGTCACTCCACAGCTAAGAGTGGGGCAGTTCCGGGCTTTCCACTCGCCCTGCCCAGCAGAGCCTCCTGGAAGCTGCTGTCAGGGGTGATGGGTGCTTTGTTCCCAGAGGCAGAGGTTTCCCAACGCGGCAACTGCGAACCTCCAGCGGGCACCTTGCGCAAGCAGTGCCACGAAGGCGGACAGGTGGGCGATCAATACCCAACAGCCTCTCTGGGAAAGGAAGCGTGATTTTTACTGCACCTTCCGAAGGACAGTTCAACCCTGGACACCAGGCATGGCGCGCATGGCAACCAAGAGCACGCGTTTTAACACAGAGGGCTCCCCGAGAAACACCAGCGTAACATCAGCTGCCGGGAACAACACCGCTGCCTACAGCGCACTCAAAACAACTACCGTCACCAATGCGGCATTTGCTTTTTTCCCGGAAAAGCGAGCTTTTACCCCCACCGCATACCCTACCTGCGAGTTACCCGCACCCACGCGGAGGGAGGGCAGCGTCACCATTTTCTGAGCCGGGCCGGCAGGACCTGTCCTGAGCGAGGCCTGAGGCACCGACCGCAGCCCAAGCAGCCGACCCGGCCCAGGCGGGGGGCAGAGCGCCCGTGCCGCGGCCCAGCAGCCCCGGCCCCAGGCGCGATGCCGCGTCCCCGGCAGCAGCGAGCCCGCAGGCAGCGCCAGGCCGGGCACCGCCGGGGACAGGCAGGACACTGCCCGGGCGCCAGGGGAGCTGGGGCGACCGGGTCCCCGGGACCACCGGCGCCCTGGGGCGGGGTGGGGGGGAGCGGAGCCCTGGTCACCCCCGCCACCCCCGTCAGCCCCCCATTAACGGCCCCCGCCATCAGCCCCTGCCACCTTCCACCACCTGCGCCCCCAGCCGCCTCCCGCCCCGGCCACCCCTCAAGACGCCCCCGCCCCACCTGCTCCCCGCCGGCCCGGGGGGGGGGGTGCCGCCTCGGCCCCGCCGGCCGCTCCCTCCCTCACAGCGCGGCCGCCGACTCGCGCTTCCGGCAGCGGCGCAACGTCGAGTCGGGCGGGCGGAGCGCCGCCACCTGCCTTGCGCGCCCCCTGGCGGCGGGCGGGGCGGGGCGAAGCGGGCGGGCCGTCGTCTTGCGCGAGGGCGCGGCCCGCGAAGCGGCGGCGGCCATTTTGGTTGTGGGCGAGTCGCTCTCAGGCCGCCCGCGCCCTTTCCGCGGCAGCTCCGTACCGGCAGCGACGGTGCCCGAGGAGAGCCCGCCCTCGGCCCGTGCCTGCCAGCACGCCCGAGCCCTGCACCCCCCCGTCCCTCGGGCATCGCGGCGGCGACTGAACAGCGGTGAGAACCGCAGCCCGCCCCTGTGTGCAGCCTCTGCTCGGGTCAGCCCCGCGGCTCCTGCCTGCGCTGCGGTCCGGGCCCCGAGCAGCGGCCGGGCTGTCCCCCCGCCAGCCCCGTCCTCCATTTCTGCTGCTGGGGCGCGGCGGGCAGGACGGACCCTCCGCCTGAACCTCCTTTGCCGTGTGGAAGCGAGCAGTGCTGCCTGTGATTTATGGGCCTCGGGCGCTTGGGGAATAGGTGTCTCCCTCCTTCGAACGTGCAGCGGCCTGCTGTCCCCCGGCTGCCTTTAGCGAGCTAATTTCCTTCCACAGCTCCCCCGCCCAGCCCCCACACCGCTGCTCCGGGGAATCGAGCGATAGCTTCCCCACCAGCCGAAATAAAGGGCGGGCGACAGGGTGGAAACCGCGTACGCGAGGCAGGTGGTCTGTCTAACGGATCTCCCTGCGCCATCGCCCCGAGCCCCGCGCGTTTGCTTTGGTGGTGTAACTCGTGGATCATAAGGAGATCTATTTAATGCCATTAAAACTAATTGCTCTCTATGCTGCAGAGTAAAGTGACTCTGGGGAGAGATTTCACGTGAATATTTTGGACAGCAGAACGAGCATTGAAAGGAATTACTATAGCGCAGTGGGAGGTCTGGGCTTTTCACACACTATTTTCATATCGCCAATGTTATTCCAGTTTCATGCAGCGCCAGGGCATTAGGATGTGGTTTGCTCAATCATTTTGAACCTAACGCTTAGAGCGAGCAGGGCCCGGCAGCACACCCCATACCCATGGCCTTGTCTAGACAAAGATTTAATGGCAATGGCAGTGTGTTTAACAAAGGTGGTCTAAGCTGTGCTAACTCCTTGGCTTTCTTTAGTAACTAAACTCCACCACTTCAGCCTGCATTAAATTTTGTGCTGTCAAATCTGGCATGAACTTTGTAGAGTGTATTCTTTAGCAATACGCTTTTCCCCCTCTTTCTAGTGAAGCCTTCCAGTCCGTGCCCAGAGCGTGGACAGTGCAGATACTCCCGCAGACGCAGGAGTGCTGGCCGGTGGGTCGCTTATGCTAGAGTCCCTTCAGCACAAGAGAGCCACAGGTATCTGGACAGAAGAAGGGATCCCCTCAGATCCATACCCAAGCTTGGTTCGGTTGAGCTTCACGATCTGTTTAGGCAAGCAGAGAGGAAGGCTTTCTTCCACTGCTGGGCGCTGGGAGGTCTGTAAGCCGGCCCGTCAGGGTTAACAATGGGGCAGAGTGCTAGGAGGAGTCTGCTCCTCTGGCAGAGGCAGCTGGATGATCTGGGTCTTTTTAAATAAAGCAGAAAGATGATGGGAGGAGGAGGGTGAAGGAAAGTAGAATGGGTCCTACATAGTGTGTGAGGCAACGTATGTCATATATTATGGGGTGACATAATGAATACAGGAACAGAAACTAAAATGAAGTTCAGATATGCCACCTCCCTCTTTCGAAGGTAGGAAAGATCTGAAGTCTTTGGCCCACATGGGACAAACAGTCATGCCAAAAGACACTGGCCCCAAAGTGCAAAATAAAGGCAACTGCGGGCATTCCTTGCCACAGTTTATTCAAGAGCCCAAGCATGGATTTAGATGTCCTCTGTGTGCACGTGTGTTTGTGGCAGGGGAAAGGCAGAAAGACCTGAACAACTGCAGGTAAAAACAAAAAAATTCTTAACAAGCAACAACTGGTATCTACTCGCAGCACTTGGCTCTGTCCACAGGCTTCAGGCTGTGGTGTAATTCATGTGGCTCTCAGGAAAAAAGCAAACCTTGGCTGCTCTGGCGTATTTACTTTGCTGGGCTGCCTCTGTGGAGAAGCACTCCTTCCCTTTATCCGCTTTTCCCGTGCGAGTCCACTGTTTCATTCAAACTGAAGAGGTACCGAGGTGTGCACCCTGCTCGGAGCCCTGTTGTGCTAGGCGCTGTACAGACACTCAAGATGGGCTTCTGTCCTTCAGACTTTGCAATTTGCCTTTCCTAAGAACAGCCAACGTAGGCTCCTCCAGAGAGTAACTCAGGACCTAATGAAGTAGGTGTGAACCCCCTTCCTTTTCTTTCAAGGGCAGAAGAAGAAAGAGTAGACAGGGAACTAGCAGGATTACAGAGCGCTTAGCAAGTCCCTCATTAAGTTTGTAATGGGTTGTTTAAGTCGATTGGGCAAGAAAAGATTGGCATAGTGGAGAGACAGGCAGCTCGTAACTGTAGAAGAGGATGGAGCAAAAAGCCCGTCTATGGAGTAGAGCCTGTAAGGTCTAAAAGGACGCTGGGGAGCATTGTCCAGCAGACTCTGGTGCAGCTGCTATCTGCACTGTAGAAATGTTCCCCAGCTCTTCCTCCCACAGGCCGCAGGGCCTTTGGAAAAAGCAGAGGGAAGAAACAGGGCTGGGGTGGTGCTCCCAGCACCAACCTCAACTGCAGCTGATGTCTTTTCCAATGACGTCCTCCTGCCACATAGTCATGTTAGTTACAGCTACATTACAGTAGTTCTTTGCTGCTAAGGATATTTCTCAAGTACTCAATTTCTTAATAAACAGAAGTGGGTTTCTCTTTTTAGGGGGCAGGGACCCCAACATACAACTCCAGAAAAGTCTGTGTTCTTATTCAAGTGGTTTTCTAGACTGACTGGTTGCAAACGTCACCTTCTACCTGTGGACTACATGCAATGCAGAGCTGTCTTCCGCCGTCCGTGCAGGCAGGCAGCTCCAGTACCTCTCTTACTGCCTCAGAGCTCTCTCCTGAACCTCATAAAGAAAAAATGAGCGGATCACAACTTTAAGGGCTGACAGCTCCACCATAAGTTGCACCAGTAAGTCAGCTTCCCTGTATTTTATTCTTCTGGAGGATGGTCATGGAAGGAAGGAAGGTTGTAGCTATTCTCAGCCTTCTCCCATGAAGAGCAGACAGCTGAGCTTACCAGTGGTGTATTACAGGAACTCCATTAAAGAACCTGCCAGAGGGGCTTGAAATCTCTTGTATCTAAACAGAGCTTGTCCTACTTACTCCAGAAGAAGATACATCTTGTTCCTGTTTCATTTAATCCAGAGTGGATTACATTAAACAGAATCATGGCAGTCTTATTTCAGAATGAAATGCACATGTTAAACTGCTATCAGACAGCTCTACCCACACACTGATATTTAAAAGACTTTGGATCAGGTCCTTCATAAGCTCTCAAGGCCAAAGATATTTGTTTACTTTAGCTTTTCCCCACCGTCTGTTGCCCTAGTAAGCTCCTAAGTACTAGTGTGGTACAAATAATAATTTAAAACAAGATCTTAGGCTGCTGCATTAACTAGATTGCTCACTGAAATTATACTGCACATCTGCAGAAAGCCTGAATAATAGCTAACAGACATATGAACTTCTCAGCCTATGCTTATTTCATTGTGCTATTAACTTTACGGTCTAATTATATGTAAAACACCTGCCTAACCAAACTCATTAATTAATTAGCAGCAGACTGGGAAAGAGGATACTCCTGGGATGGTTAGGGATTGCTGCTGTAGGGAAAGAAAAGAGGAGCTATACAAAGTCAGGGAGAGAAACCAGGAAAAGGAGGAAAGGACAGAAGTTGTAGAAGTTGCTAAAAGAAAGCAGATTCCCTCCTCGCCCCAGTTTATGCAGGATACAGTACTCAGGGACTGAATCCATAAATACAGATAATTAAAAAGTTACCCTACAGGTCAGACTTTCCAGTCTCCCTCTGACACCCACAGGAAATGTGATATAGATTGAAAAGTCTATGTGCTCATATCTTTTTTCCCCTTTCTGTCTCAGGAACTGTAATTAAAGGGAAAATCAGCCTCTCTCCTGCCTTAGAGAGTACAGTGGCACAGCTGGTTTTCATCTTGGCTAGCAGGCTCTGTCCTCAGGCTACTAAGTGCTGAGTAATTTTTACCAAGCTCTGCTTGCAGATAAATGATGTTCTTCTCTTAGCTGCTGCCAGGCAAAGCTACAAATACTTGATCTTTTATTCTTTTCTCATAAACTCCTAACACTTGAATACTAAAAATGCAGCCAGAGATTTTTCCACTGCCATTTATTCTCAGCATGGTCACAACTGTATTACAATTACAGACACCCACCCATTTGCTGAAGCTCAACTGTAGTTCCTCGTTAACCTGAAGCTTCCAATTAAAGGCTCCTTCAGTTTCATTGATAGTTTGCATATACTCCAAGGACCCACTTCATTTTTTTTTCCCCAAAACACATTCCATGAGAAGAGCAACTGCTTTAAATAACTTCACACTAATTTTCTGGAAAAGCCTGATGATCGAGTGCCAGTCGCAAAAGAAAAGCCTGTGTCTGAATATGCAGTTTGGGTAATTTCTCTCACAGCTATAACTATAAAAATATCTGAAAGCTTTTGACTAAATGTGGCACAACTGCTGGGCAGATGAACTGTGGGCTCAGACCAATGGAAAGAATCTAGAAAGGTGCGACACTGGAAACCCATTAGTTTAATTCAAGTTTTCTGCAGTGTTTCTAGTAAGGTCTTACATTTTCTAAGAAACTGCATAAGAATTAGTTAAAAATTGTATAGAAAATTATTTTTAAAAATACTAGTTAATCTTGGCAATGCTGTTCTTCCACCTACCTCCAGTAAGTGAAGCCATGAATATGAAGCCAGCAGAGGGAGGAGGTTGAAAACTGGTAAGAAATACCATAGCTAATTTTAGAATAATTTCCAGTCATGCAGTATGAAACATAGTGAGTAACAGTGCATATAAAAGTACCTGCACACTTTTAAAAGATAAAGCAAGGTTTCCAAACAATCTTGATTTCACAGGTATTTTTAAAGTATAAGACTAATAGTCTGTCAACTTCGTAAACAACCCCATGCTTTTGAAGATCACCTTCCTAGCACGTACACCAGTCTTACAGGATTACTGGCTACTGTTTTAGTAGTATAAGCCCCTGATGCAAGTCTATTTTCTGTTTAAGCCAGAAATGAGGGAGAAAAGAGGAGAGGAACAACTCTGCAAATCAATAGCCATTTAAAAAAAAAAATCATGAGGTGGAGGTAGCTTTCCTATTAAAAAGTGAAAATGTGAACTGCTGTCCTGATGGCTGTGGCAGAGAGGGCATTTCCGTACGCTTTCTTGTGTCTGTTATGGGTAGGGGTACACAACTTAAGAACAGCTTTAGCCTAAACTCTATTTGCACATAGCTTGTTTCAAAATATGGCTTAATGCAATCACCGCATTGCAGGTCCAACATGAAGATGTCTTGGCCTGTCCCTGCTGCTCAGTCAACGATCTGTACTTAGGTCCAACTTAAACCCTGTGAACACGCAGGACAGGATGCATTTGCATTTTAGGACGGAGAAGTTGGGGGGAAGGCTCTGCATCTGGATTCTGAACCAAGTTACAGTAGTTTTTTTTCTCTTGCTAGTCCTCAGGATGTGGCTGTCTTCTCGCAGCCCACAGAACTCTATTTAAACACTATGGTAAAGGTATTCTTTTGTCATGTAGTTTCTAATTTTAAGTGTTTCCAAGTATTTAAACTAGATTGTAAATGTTTGAAGCTCCAGGGGAGTGAATCTGTGCCATCTTTCCATTATTAAAGTCTTCAGACCCGGGACTGGACTTTGGTAACTATGTGTCAAGGCAGTGCCAGGAGATGCTGGGACTTAACAGTGTTAAGTGTTACTTAAGTGTGAGAGGGAAACAGTCCATGTTAAACACACTTCACATGAAGCATTCTTCTTAAATGCCTCGTAAAACAAATGAAACATTGGTTAGAAACACATTCACCACTGCTGACCACACATGTTTTTATATTTAATAGAAATTAAATTAGTAGCTTAATATACATAATGTGACACTTTCCAGTCCAGTAGCTTTCCAATTCTTGCTTTCAAGTCACAGAGCAAATCCTGTACAAAAATGATAATAAAGAGCAACCAAAGAGTAAACACTGTCACTAAAACACTGGACCCAGAAAGGCTAGGTTTATCTGGAGCTACACACGCCAAAGGATACATAATGATGGACCCATCGTGGTACAATCATGCATTACCAACGGATAAACAGACTGCTGGCCCCACACACACTCTTTTCCTCCAGTGCAGGTGGCAGCATCCTGGACTGCAGAGCGGGCTGTTCTATCGTGCTCCATAGCTGTAGTAGTAAGGTTCATCTGGGCGGTATCCATAAGCAGTCGCTGGGCGGCCAGGAACCCCTGGTGATTGACCAAATCCATCAACTCCCATGCTACAAAAAAAGAGGAGAGAGAAACTGTAGGTTTTTTTATGGTAGGGAAGGTGCACTAGTGCTGGTGTCTCCAACTCTTCCTGCCACAAAGATAATTTTGTGAGGCAACTTTGCAAGCCATCTTTCCCTTCTAGCCAGCACTGTTCTCTCTCTTCTTCCCTTGGTGGGAAAAGAAATGCTGCAGAGAAATCAACACAACTCCTATCAAGGAAAGGCCTCCAGGTCAAATAGAAATCCCAGAAGAGACAGAAGTTGTCTCTTCTATCCTTTTATGGATTTACTGGCAAAGGACTTTACTTCTGTGACTCAGTTTCTCTATCTGTACATTAAAGGTAATGTGTCTTTCAGGAAAGCCTTCAAGCATGCTTCTTGCAAAGCCCCCTGGTAACCCTGCCCTACACAGCACATCTGAATAATGTAATTTCCTTTCTTCAGTACACTTCTGAAGTCCCTGGGAAAATACCACCTAGAAATGAGAAAGTGAGACTACCTAGCACAGCAATGTATCACAGAATCACAGAATCACAGAATCATATAGGTTGGAAAAGACCTTTAAGATCATCGAGTCCAACCATAAACCTAACACTGCCAAAAACCATCACTACACCATGTCTCTAAGTACCTCATCCAAACGTCCTTTAAATACCTCCAGGGATGGCGACTCAACCACTTCCCTGGGCAGTCTGTTCCAATGCTTGATAACCCTCTCGGTGAAGAAAAATTTCCTAATATCCAGTCTAAACCTCCCCTGGCGCAACTTGAGGCCATTTCCTCTTGTCCTATCACTTGTTACCTGGGAGAAGAGACCGACCCCCACCTCTCTACAACCTCCTTTCAGGTAGTTGTAGAGAGCGATGAGGTCTCCCCTCAGCCTCCTTTTCTCCAGGCTAAACAGTCCCAGCTCCCTCAGCCGCTCCTCATAAGACTTCTGCTCCAGACCCTTCACCAGCTTCGTTGCCCTTCTCTGTACGCGCTCCAGTACCTCAATATCCCTCTTGTAGTGGGGGGCCCAAAACTGAACACAGTATTCGAGGTGCGGCCTCACCAGTGCCGAGTACAGGGGCACAATCACTTCCCTAGTCCTGCTGGCCACGCTATTTTTGATACAGGCCAGGATGCCATTGGCCTTCTTGGCCGCCTGGGCACACTGCTGGCTCATATTCAGGCGGCTGTCAACCAACACCCCCAGGTCCTTCTCTGCCAGGCAGCTTTCCAGCCACTCTTCCCCAAGCCTGTAGCGTTGCATGGGGTTGCTGTGGCCCAAGTGCAGGACCTTGCACTTGGCCTTGTTAAACCTCATACAATTCACCCCAGCCCATCGATCCAGCCTGTCCAGGTCCCTCTGCAGAGCCTGCCTACCCTCCAGCAGATCAACACTCCCACACAACTTGGTGTCGTCTGCAAACTTACTGAGAGTGCACTCGATCCCTTCGTCCAGATCATTGATAAAGATGTTAAACAGAGCTGGCCCCAACACCGAGCCCAACTGTAGTTCAGCAAAGGACAGTGTTTCTGGTGGGATACAAGATTGACAGCCAAATGGCAGAAAGAATTCATCATATACTGAAAGGTTATGTATTAATGAGACAGAATAATTAATTTTTCATATAGAACAGCATCTTCTACACCTAAAAAGTCCCACAGCAATGAATTAGATGCTAAAGCACATGAACTGCATAGGGAAAAGTGGCATATATTTCATGCTCAACAATAACTCTCATGTAGGAGGTAGAGGAAAAATGGACATTGCCTAAGATACTGGATTACTGCCTATTCATAGTTATGTCACTTTTTAACTTCCACTTCAGTAGAAGGACAAATGGAAAAGGATTCCGATTTATTGTCTGACTAAAGAGGCATTGAAAGGAGTTGAGCTTCCCCTCTGAAGACTGTCAAAACACAAAGAACCAAAGTGCTTTTGGAGTGGGGAAAAGCTGAACCTCATTACTGCCAATTATACATATGGAACATGGGTTATGCAACAGTCAAGGCTGGGAAAGAACGACCCGTCCAGAAGATGTACAATGGGTGGGCCCCAGGCCCTGGCTCAGCAAAAAGCTGGCACTGCTGAATCGGTTGGACTGAAAGGGCTCAGCTGAAGTGATGGGGGACCACGTCCATCACTTTGTCTTTGCAAAGATACTTTCCTCGGATTGTGCCTCTGTAAGGTCCTAGAAAAGGATCCTTGGTGCCTGGTTTCTCAGGAAGCTCATTCACTCATGGGATATTGTGATAATCATGTGAAGGTGGAAGGTCTGAGGCCGAGATTTGTCCTCTGAGAAGGAAGAGACACAGTCAGCAAGCCAAGTGCAGCAAACTGCAGAGAAAATAACTGTTTCACCTGAATGTATCTTGAGAAATGCAGCACCCTGAAAGTGCTTTGCTATTTCCACATCTGCCTGTCTGTATTTGAATTGGCAATGCCAGTGTCTCATAACTCGTACACAGAGCCATCAGGCTGATCTTAAAGGCTGATCAGTCCCTTCAGCACAACAAAGAGAAGCAGAGTAGCCATGGTGTACCCTGTAGTGGTGCAAAGCTATATGAACACATGCCTCTGGCTCCACACCTTTCTCTGGCCACCCATTCCTTCCTGTATCCACTCCAAAGTCCTATTACTCTCTTCCAAGCCCATTATGAAATGAGCTGATGACCTCTGAGGCACCTTCTCCAGGTTCCTCCTTTGTACCTGGCAAAGAACAGCCTTCTCATTAGCAGGCCTGAAGCTTTAAGACTCCTGAAAGAAGGGATTAAGAGAAATCCTGTTACTGTGTCTGTATCCAACTCTCATCTCCAGAAACACCAAACCTTGCACTCACCTTAGTCAGAGGATGGTCCCTGCTTCTACCACTGTTACTGATTTGCAGTATGCAAAGGGATTAGACAGACAGACTTCACACAGGCTGCCATTAGGTATAGCTTTCTGAACACAGGCCACAAAGCTCTTTCAAACAAGCCAACCTAGCATGAAGCTGACCAACTTGTTTGACAGTTCAGAAAACAAAGAATTTGAATAACTACCATAAAACAATGCCAATTCTTTAAAAGAGTTCTTTCAGTACTGTTAGTACTAGGCGTTAATGTACTAAAAGAAGGCGTAGTGGGATTTGGAAGTGCAGAGTCCAGTTTTGTTGTGCTACTACAAGTTCCCAGTTGCCAGTGATACCACACACATGTAACACTGCAGAGAAGCAGGACCCTTTAAGGCTACCTTCAAACTCAGGAATTTGATTGTTTTATTCCAAAGATCCTTAAAGCATCTATGGTTGATTTATAATGAGAAGATATTTTAACAGAAAATGCTTTTCTAGGTTTATCTTTCAATTTTTTTTTCCTGTGACTATAACAACATCAGTTGTGGATAAGTTGTTTTTATTACTAGTATGGTAGAATAGGGGCTCTTTGCATTTCTGCTAACTACTGAAAACTTTATTCCGGAAAGGTGTTGTAGGTGAGCGAGTAGGTTGTGAGTCCTGTACGCAGGGAGGCTGCTGACTGCAAGTCAAGCTAGTAGGGGCCATGCCTTGGCTTACAGGGGAGACAACAGTAGCCATCCTCAGGTTTACTGGGGTAGAGAGGGACACAACAAATACAGCAGCCTGAGACATGTCCTGAAGCAGGACTTTCTTCTTAAATGTAAACGTGGCTTCTCTTGATGCTGCAGAGCTTCAAGAACTTCTTTTGGTCACTCCATTTTATATACTACCAAACTAAAATGACATTGGGGTTTTGGGGGGTAAGGTGCAATAACGACACTGAGCCACGAGGTGGCAATGGGTCTCTATCACTGCAGGCAGAGCTTTCCCAGCTACTTCCAGTTTAGTAATCCTTATTCGAAGAACTTTTAAATGTATTTAAATTGATAACGAGAGCAGGGAAAATATGGTTTCAATCACATTCTCAGCAAATAATTTTTTTAATATATTTTTTCATAAATGTGTAAGTAATTAGGTAAAGATCCCTAGAGTTTAAACTTTGAGGAGTATCAGTTATTTCCAAATGGTTTAGACATATGTTAGTGTCCCAAAGAAAACTGGAAGAGATGGATCAGCTGATAACTGCTTTGGACAGTTAAAAAAAAATAAAAAGAAAGGAACAGCAAATCACATTAAAACACCTTGCTCAAATCACCACTCTCTCCTCTCTAAATATTTCTCTTAAGTAAAGGAAGGCTTGTCCATACTTCAGAAAAAAGTTGGCTTCATTTTTACACCTTAGTGCTGTTGAAACATACCAGCTTTGCCTATTTGATTGTTTGTGCTGGCAGCTCGTAGCAAAAAAAGCTTGTCCTCTTAGTTGAAGGAAAGGCTATTGAACCCAGGAGGTAACTGAGGGGTAGGGCAACAAAACAGCAAACACATATCTGGAGACTGAAGTTTGGCTTACTCATGAGGCTGGCAGGCCAAGGGCAATGACTCTGCAAGCATAACCTATGGAGGTGGAGACAGGGGTTTAAAAACCAAGTCCTGATGAATCCTTGCCACTTCTGCCAAGAACAGCAGAACAGTAGAGCCAGGAAAGATGGTAGCTTTTCGGCTGTAAACACTTGTTGGGTAACAATCTCTACCTCCTGAGATCATGATTTGTGCCATGTGTTCTTAGATTTATACCAGCAATCAACTTCAAAACCTGCTCCTAGGAAAAACGTGTTGTTGGCCTTATTTATGCAGCATCTACAGGGAAACTCCAGTGCTCAGCAGAGCAAGCATCAGCCTGTCTTCCCAAAAAACTTAGGGACACATAATTATGCCATCGAGGCAACAATACTCATCCCTGAATTGGTATTTTTTGCTCCTGTTAGTCAGCCCTGTTCAACTAGGTACCTAGCAGAAGTGCATGCAATCCCTGTAGCTGTATAGCAGATACAGATCACACAACACCACAACAAACTCCTCAGATAAATGACTTATGCCTTTGCCTTAAAATGCAAGTTAAGGCAGTTTTGTCTGACAAAATTGCACAGATGCACACAGAGATTAGTGCTTGCTAACCACATTGGCAAAGCACAACTGTTTTCTCATGCAAAGTCTATCACCACGCCTGGAGCCGATAGAGTTAAACAGTGAACAGCACAGCTAATTACTATGTACTGCTAACCTCAGTTGCTGGTTCATTTTGAGACCCTTTAAAATATGAACTGTGTATTTTACCCCTATGCACTCTCCTAATGATTTGTTTTTTTTAGACTGAAATCACTTCCAGCCATCAGTTATACTCGCGGTCTCTACACATGCACTTCTCCAAGCACAAATATTTCTTTTTCCTATTGGTCTGCCAGCCCCTGTCAGAGCAAATTTCACTTTAAACTAAATGCTATGATACTTAAAACCTCTTGGATTACTCAGGCTGCTAGTGTGATCTATGACCTTCCCCAAATGACAGCTGAACTTTCCAATTTGCTTGTACTGCTAGGGAACTGAAGAACACATGCTGAAGAGGAAAACGTTCCTGATGTGCATGAGTGAGGAGAGATTTCTTAACAGCTCTGCTTATTGATACTTACTCTGATTCATGACATCCAAATTAAGATGCCCATCTAGGATCCTAGGTGCCCTGACATAATTTAAAATGTAAAGACCAATAGTGTTCCCCCTCACAGTAGGAAATGCCAGCCAGCATCCCACTGTGTCCACAAAATACTTACTTTCCTCAACTCCTTCCTGTGTCCAGAGCCTCAGAGACTAGATAGGCTTTGTGGTATGTCTGGAAGACTTGGCAGCCTCAGACGGGGAGCACTCTGCCAGCAACCCTCTGCTGGGGTTCCCGTTCAGGTATCTTTGCTGCTCATGAGTGCACAGTACAGGAAGAGAGGCTCTTGAGCTTAGTCTGAACTACGGTAATTAGCACCTGGGTGCAGACTGACCACGGAGCAAGGCTGCTTTCTTTAAGTTTTCCTGATGCAATAGACACCTGAGCCTATCCACACTAGCGTTCACACTGTTACTAGTGCTGGTGCTGACAAGTTGCTCTAAAACAGGTACTAATTCGTCCGGCATAAGCAGGGCCTCAGAAAGGCAAGTCCCAGGTCACTAGGGAAATTCTTGGTCAAAACTAACCCCTTGAAGTCCAACTGGAAATCCCCCAGTAGGATGCATGGATCTCAGAGCGATCCCAGCAAGAAACACTGCTTGGGAAACAGGCCTGCACACTCACGAAAGAGGCATGAAGCAGTATGGCAAGAATCATACCAGACTACTGTAAAAGACTGACTGGCTGTGCAGGTGAAGGTGGCCCAGGAAGAGTCTTCACTTTAGAGGATGAAATATCAGTTTAGGAGCTTATGGGCTTTAGGGCCCAAATTTCATCTTTTTCAGCTTATCAGTTTCATGGTTGGAAGCCCAAAATTAAAGCACCCTGAAATCACTGCCCACTGAAAATGAAATCCAAGCTAAATGCATACGGTGCTTCCACCACAGCCACGATTTCAGCTACATTTCTTTTCATCCTAAACCTGTTCTAAAACCCTGTCAATCCTCCCTCTTTATTCTGCATCAACAAGGCTTATACCAGCCTCATGTCTGAGAGGCTCTCAGCTACTCACCGGGGATACAAGTTTTATAATTTTATTAATAATAAAATCTATTTTATTAAAAAAAATCTATAAATTTATAATTCACTAGGTCCTCTGACCTTGGTAAGACCAAACAAAGACTACTTACAGCTCTCAACTCATCAGCAACCCTACCACCTCCTAAAGAAGGAATCACACTCAAAGTTCTCCACATGCTCAAGTCAGCTGCTGAGAGGGTTTATTTGCAGGCATAAATATACAGCCCCTATTTATAAGCATGGCACCTCTTCTTGCTGCCACTGATCACACCTGCAGCTTTGCAAGACTCCTCCTGAGTATCAGAGAATGGGGTTTGAACCAGAAGTTTTTTGAGCATCCTTCAGAAGCCTGACACAAGTACAGTTCACAGCGACCCCTCTGTTTCCTCTGTACCTTCTCCCTTTACACACCTTAAATTATTGTTTCTAAAACACAGTCTTCACTCTCAAAACATCCCCCACCTCACCCCAGGCAGGCATTCAGAATTTTGTGCAGCGCATCCTTGAAGTCCTAATGTTTCCCTTCTGTGAATCTATTCGTGTGTGACAGCACTGCTGATAACATACGGTACAGTTACCATCCTATATTGCCTTATAAACTCTCATGCCATAAACCCCTGTAATCTAGGATGCTGTATCAAGTTCCTGTGTATAACAGACAAAACAAGTTATGTTCAGATGAATACTGAAGGCTGTATTTTTCCCTCAGGAAGTACCTAAGCCATAGAAATGGTGCACCAGTCTCTAATCTCAAGACAAGCACAGCATTATAACCTGTACAACTGAGATGCAGTTTATAGTTTATAATACTTGCCAACAAGAGACACAGGAGTTTGCCAGCAGCAAAGTCTGTATTTTTTCCTCTCCTCTCAGTGGCTTTTTTTTTTTTTTTAAGTGTTGATGAAAGGTGCTAGACTGTAGGTCTGAGACGACTGCAGTGCAGGGCAGTATAATCACATATAGGATGCGGCAGAGGCTGCAGTCCTGCTAGCCAGATCAGGAGATCAGTTAGCAAATGCTGCAGCTCCCTCTTTCCCTCCACAGGTTTCCTCCGCACCGAGACCAGGGTATGGAAAGGCAGGGGAGCGGGGGCATCCAGGCCTTGACCCATTGTACAGTGAGGATTAAGGCATGGTATACATCCAAGCACAGGAGGTGGGAAATGTTTTTTAATTTCACAGAACAAACACAGACCTCCAGCTTCTTAAATTATCCTCAGGTAAGAAATAGTTAACTAATCCTTCACAGGTGCCAGCTAACCACCGCATTTTAACCAAGGCTCAAAGCCTGTGAAACCCATGGACTCTTTGGCCTTTCTGCTGATACTCACTGTCATCTAAACACTGGATGGGACACCATTTTCATAACGTCAGTCATGAAAGAGTGGAAGGCATCAGAAAGTGGCATAAAGCTGGTTGCTTTTCCCCTTGCTTGGAGTCTAGCAATTGAGAAGATGATCCTATTTACTTCTATGTGCCAGCTATCTCTGGTTTTGCTTCACCGACCATAAATTTTCTGTCCTTCAGCATAAGAGCACAAACCATGGGTTATGGAGAAACAGCATACAACTGAGAAGCCTTAGAAAAAACAATGTTTCTTTATATAATATCCTGTAACTGTAGATTCTCCCACTACTGGTAATGACGTTAAACTATAAACCACAAGTCTCTTAAATTCTGCTTCTCATGGCCCCAACTTTTTCTACCCTATCTGTGAAGCTCTTTTTTCCCATGCTTTCTATCCCTCAAGCTCAAGTGGGAGGGGAGTTTTGTGGCATGGACTGTGACTGTGCACACTGCATCAAATACCAAGTCCATTTCTACATTAGCATTGAATATCAACATTCCTTAAATAGTAATACGGTATGTGCTCAAAAGATAGAAAGCGTCAGAATGAACCTGTGCAATAATACTTTAGCTCCCTTGTGCATCATGATACAGCTTTTATGGATATGATCATGTCTCTCCTTCCATGTGATCCAGCTTTCTTCAGTGCACTTAATGACTTAAATTTTCCAGTTGCTTCTGGACTTGGTGCCTTAGTTGTATCTCAGCACAATACTGCTGTTTCTGCCATTTAATTATAAACAAATGCAAATCTAACAATTGTGGAGAAATGAGCACTGTGTCTTCTGTGTTGGGCTCCAGCTATGCACCAAGCAATAAGCATGCCAAAATTCACTGGTGGAGAGGCAGTGTTTAAAAAAAAACAAAAAAAACAAACAAAACATATATTTCCCAACTGAATAGTAAGAAAGCACTGAACTAAAACCAAATAACCTTGCTTAGCCAAATTCGGTAAGAGCCTTGCTTGAAAGCAATAGAGCTTGCCATCCCAGTTCTGTGAAAGCAGCCTGGGACTTGGGCTCACTTTCTTGCTCTGTCAGTTACCTGCTGTGTGATCCTGGGCAAGTTGCTCCTTTTCTCCATGACCTCAGTTTTCCAGGTGGAGTATTGAGAGAAAGAACACCCGAAACATTAAAGACATCAAGTGACAAACTACAGTAATGAGAAGACTCAAATTATACTGATGTGGATAGAAAAGACTTTTTCTTATTCTGTAACATTCCTCAAAGACGACAAAAAGTATTTCTGATCTGCTAGAAAGGCAAAAAATTGAGAACACAGCCAGCGGGCAAAATAGCAACTCGAGAACACAGGTTGTTTCATACAGCTGTGTTGTTTCTTTGAAGGGCATCGGGATAACTTTGCTAGCATTCCCTCACTCAGGCTCACAGCTCTGCCATGCAGATGGGAGTTTCTCAGCTATTCTGTACAGGATTTGTTCAACGGTCAAGTGCACAGTCAGAGCTGGAACAGAAACCAAGAGTTCTGACTTTTCATTATAAGCCTGACAGAAACATCTCCTAATGCTGTTGGCTCAACAACTGGCCAAACCCACTGATTAGATAATTAATTTTTAAGAAATGGATGTAAGAACTAAAATAAAAAAGCCCTAAGGAGCAGGCAATAAAAAGCAAAGAAGATGTCCTTCCCTCCCCCTCTCTCCTTGCGCAGTTCAAAGTATTTGTGTCAACTCCATAAATTGAAGAGTACATTGCCTTAGTAATGTAACTAGTAATATGTCTGGCTTGGGAAGGTTTCAAGCATCTCTTTTACTGAGCTCCAGCAATGTCAGTGTTAGGCTGGGTACAGAAGCTTCAGCCAACTGCCTGAGCAGAGTAAGATCCTGAAGTGGCAACTTCATAGAGGTGACTGGTGTCACTGACTAGATCAGCTCAGGATCTGGTCCACGTCTTCCACAGGCTTCTGACTAGCCTTCCCATTTCCAGACAGGAAGTGTTTCTTGCTTCCCATGCTAGATTACAGAGCAGGGTCACTATGAAAATGTACTCTGAGGTAAACAGCTGAAGTGGAAATGCAAGTTTTCAGTGTCCTGCATTGAAGTGCTCGTAGCTGAAGAATTATTCTTTTAAATATTTATACAAGCTCCTCAAGTGCAAATGCTGCCACTCAGCTCTGTGCTTCAATAAAAATGGGAAAAAAAGTTCCCTCGTGCACAAATACCCAGAAAAGCCATGCCAACAGGTTACTGGCTGATAGTCGTGCTTGTCTCCAGGGCTCAGCACCAAGAACCAGGCAACTCAATGTGGATGATAATCCAGATGCTGGAGGGAAGGAGGGAGGGAGAGTCAAAAAATCTGTTCTGCTTTGACTTACAGCTGCAGCCAATAAAAGCTTTCAAAGTCTTTTCTGAAAGTTAACATTACTAGGGGATTTGCAGTGTTCACTAGAGCACACACGGCAAATGCAGTTGGAGCATTATTACTGACAAACAAACTTTAAATATTTTTTACCACCATAGATGATTGTCCAGATTTCAACCACTTTTATATATTAACACAGTCCTAGTGAAATCTTGTCAAAATCTATCCCTAATCAGTGATGATTTTAGTGTAAACCAAGAAGAAGTAAATCTCAATGTCTCTTGCTGCTTGCTTTCTTAGGGCTAACCCTGGATATTAGGGAACAAGCCAGATACAAATACAGATGTGGAACATCTTCTTGGAGATCTATACCTCAGAGTAGCATTATTATGCAAAAATTTCAACTTTAATTACATGAACAAAAAATAAAATGTTTCCAGGCCAAAGGTTGGGCAGGGAGTCTTGGAAAAAAAAAAAAAAAAAAAAACTTAAAAAGCTCAAATGCCAGAAGGCAAGTAACTCTCTAAACTAGAAGGTTTTGGGTTTTTTTTAAACCATGAGATTTTAAAAAAATAAGTTTTCCAGAGGGAAGAGAAAAGGGTGGTTCAGTCATCATACTTGAATGGCTGAAGCTGATAAACACAGATTCTGAGAATCAAATTTTTGAATCAAAACAATTGTAACTATTTTGCAAAGAAATGAATTTGATACATTACATAAATTTTTCTACTAGAGACTTGTTTGCAGCACATGTTCAGTTCAGATAATAACCATAAGAAATATCCCACTGATATGTGGGACTTTAAAAAAACTACTCATTATAGGTTTAATTTTGAATCCTGTGAGCATGCTTATACGTAGCACACAAAACACCCTTCACTTTATTACAGTTTTAAATCTTTCTTCCAGGCCTGGCCTTGCAACCACTTGTCTTGATAAAATAGGTCACTTGAAAAAGGAAAGCTCAATAAAATGAATTACAAAAACAACAAGATTAAACTGATTGTGCTGTTTTTGTACAGTGCAGCTGAATTCTGCAAATATGCTCCTGGCTGTGGTTTGGCATTTAACAGCATGCGATCAGTGAGAAGGAGGAAATTTTATTCTCATTAACTGTTGCAGATTTACTGCAGTGAAAAAGGGCTATGTAACCTGAGAAGTGACAGAATGGAAAGATCAAAGCAGCAGTCTGGAAACTAAATAAACCTTCTGGCTACTTCCTGCAAGGAAAATTCACTCTGGCAATGTAAAACAGAGTCCAGTTAAAAACTACTCTCAGTTTTATGAGCTGTCACAGCAGCTTGAGTGGTTTAGACCAGTCAAGTTTAGAACATTATATTTCCTTGTTTTTGTCTCAGATACTTCTGTAAGCAGTTTTATAGTTTCTTTTTCTTTTTTTTTTTTTTAAAGAGAAAAATAAAATTCTTTTCTTTTGGTTGAAATCGAGAAGGTCACAGCTAAACTCATTAAAAACAAGCAGGTCTTCATTTGCACATTCCATTCCCATTTACTACGTTTTAATATTTTACTTTGAGATTTATAAGCAATGTACGTTTGCTTTAATAACTCTTCCGCATTCTGTTCACTTATTGTTTAATATAAGTGCAAATCAGTTTACAGAGCCCAGATGGCTTGTAACCAGGGAGCCAGTCTATTCCTAGTAGCACATCTGGAGGGACTGAGAGCAGCAGACAGAACGTGGGAATTAATTAATGTTACATTTCAGAAGAGACAGACCCAGGTTTGGGGGATTTTTTTGGTAAGACATTCCAAAGGACTTGAGCTAACTGCTACAGCATTTTGGTATTCTTTTAAAATTCTTAATAGCTACCTAAACCACATCGGTTAAATAGGGCCAACTGCAGGTGGAATATAGTAAAATAAAAAGTAACTAAAAAAAAAAAAATAAGAGAAGTGACTGCATGTGAGAGAGGCCCAAGTATCCTATATTCCAAAAGAGCTGAAGCGCATTAAAACCTCAGTGCTAACTCTTTTCCCAAATGGAATGTGCCACTTGCTGAAAAAATTGCAGCTTTAAAATATTCCCAAGCAAGTTATTTCATCTCTTAGCATACTAGTGTAATTGTTCAGAGCAATTAAACAGCTCTTACAGTAAATGAAACAAGTGCAACATGATCCTTCATGATTACGGACCACACACCTTGGAGAGGTGGTGTGGCCCGGTCACTGGGGCACTGCGAGAGCAGTCAGGAGAGCACTGCTCTACTCCAGGCTCTGGCACCTGACTTTGGATGAGTAACTTCTCCTTGCCTTTGGTTCCCTGCCTGTCTTGACTATCAGCTCTTTTTGGGCAAGGACTGTATTTTGCACTGTGGACATCATTTGCATGTTGGGGGATACAAGGAGAGCTGCTTGGAAGCTTCTCCTGATACAGTCTAAAGACAGAATAATAATAAATAAGCAGCCAAGCACATAAAAAAAGTTGCTGTACATAGCACACTGGATATGAAGAATATTGTCCTTATCAGGATATTCCCAAATTACAGGCAGTGCTGGGCCCTAATCCTTTAGTGGTACAGTATGCACAGATCTCCAAACCCTGGGAAAATCTCATTGATGAATACAGGTCATAGAGAAGAATCTTCTTCCCCTTGAATAATCAGACTGCTGGTCTTCAAAAAATGCTCCAATAACTGTCCACATCATAACAGCACAATTTGGTCAAATACATATGAACTGGATTATAATATGATCAGGTTGCAGTATTTAATTTCTGTAAACATGGCTTTGAGAAGACAGTATGAAAAAACTAATGAAAGTGACAGCTAGCAGGGAACATGACCACTACCTAAAAAAAAACAGGGAAAGGAAAGAGATAACTCTAGTTTAGTAGTGGTGCAGAAACAAATTATAAACTAGACACAAAGAAATTCAAGCTTGCATTCAAAAGCTCTTAGTGATAAAGCACTCGTGTTCTGGAAGCACCACTCCCACATTTAAGTACTGAAGGAAAACAACTATACAGTGAATTTTGATTTAGGCCATAAGCCAGGATCTGAAGAAATCAAGTGAAGTCTTTCAATAAGCTTGTCCCAGACTGTGATCAAAACCCTCAAAAAGGCAGCAGTTCCTGCTTCCTTATTAAGATCTTGCATCTAAAAGATAATATTTCCAAGCATATGTACCACCCGAACAGGCACTGATGAACAAAAAGAAACTTACCTGCCTGTTTCACATGAATAGTCAGTAAATGCTGTATTGTCCAAATGAGAAGAGTGCTTTATCTCTGTTATGTCAAGCCATATAGAGCCATATCAGAAATTTAGGGAAATCCTCCTGACCATATTCAGTTTAACTTCTTTAAAACTAAACATGTAGGCAGTTAGGACAACAGAATATGATAAAAAAAGATATGACTGCTACCACTAACAACATTTTTGTGGGATTAAAGAAAAAAAAGAAACACAAAACCCCAAAACCCCCCTTATTTGTCTCCAGAAACTTCATTGGTTCTGGGCTTCTCTTTAAGGCCTTTTCAAATTCGTTTCAGTGGGATTTACAATTTGCTAATACTGATGTGTGATAAACTAATAAAACCTGCCTACAAGGTTATAGGCCCAATTTACTAATAAAACCTAATTTGATTCTCTTGGGAAATGCAAATTAAATAGTGTCTAAATGGTAGAAGCTGAGTACAACTCTGCTGAACATATTGGAAAGGCAAAAAAGAGGGTTTTTTGTTTTTAAAATAAAGTTTAAATATGGAAAAGAAAAAGTAATGCACAGAACTGTAAGAAATATCACTATGGTAAAATGTTTGAAAGTAGAATCATATTGTAGTAATAATTTACACTGTATTAGCTTTTCTTTCCATTAATTAACAGATTTTATACTTACTATATGTCCACCTCTAAGACAGGAAAGCATTACTGCCTCTATTCAAACTATGAGGAAAGAGAGATATGGATACTTTCAATTCTACTGTAACACAGACCCCATATGAGAACATGTTTTTTATCTCAGCTAATCTTTCCAAGAGCCATGAAACAAAGTTTCTTCTGCCACTGATGGCTGTAAAGGGTTGCCTGAGGCAGCTCACTTTTACTGTCTACTAATGTATTAGTTTTTCACCTTCAGAGATAGCCCGAAAGATGGCACTTAGCTGCTGAAAGGCTGAGAAGGGAATGTTCAAATGCCCAAATAAACCGTGCATGTTACTGAAAGTACAACATAGATGAGAAATACTCCATAGCAGGGTCACTAACTCCTTCAAATCCTTTCCTGAGGAAGAAGGTTCTTTAGATCAGCAATATATCCTGTAGGGTTTAGAGACTTAAGCAAGGAAGAGATGAAATCCTAACTTCAATGCTCGAGAAGTACAATATGTGACTGCTTTTAGCAAATCTAATTGAAGGTCTATATGGAAGATAGCTATAAATGTTGATGTAGGATATAAGTTGCAGGTACAACCATTTAAAAACATTTTAATAAACATTCACAAAGTGAGCATTTGCCAGCACCTAATGCAGTTCCTGTACCTGACCTGAACAGGAGCTATTCAGCTGTTGACTCATGACTGGGAGTTCACACCACATTGCAGGAGTCAACAGAAATGGAAGGCTACAGACCTTTCCCTCATGAAAATTCACACCTGATTTTCATCAGGGTACCCAAGCAAAAAAGCCTGTGGATATGACTATTCTTGCCATCCAACGTGGACTTTTAGCACATGCAGGCATTACATGTGGGTAGCTTAGCTAGAGATAAGCTAAGTCACAGTAACAGTCTTCCCTGTGCTCCCAGCAGGACCTATGGCCATGTATTTAGTTACTGAAGCACACATCACTGCCATTTCTGTTAACTCAAGACACAACAGCTTGGTTATGCATGCCTATACTTGCCAACAACAGACACAGCTTAACTGAAATCAATGCAGAGCAGCCTGCAAGGCCCTGGCTCCACATGCTTAGCTCACAAAATATCACAATGACCTGCCATGGCAAAAACAAGAAATGCAGCTACAGTTTTAGGCTGTAAATCCAGGCAAGACGAAAGATGTTCCACCAAGGACAGAGACAGACAGTCACCCCATAAAACTGGTTTTGTTTGACATGCCAAACCTCACTGCTTCCTGGGAAGAAGCTTCAATCAGATCTCTGTTGAGAGGGGATGTGAGCACACACGCCGGGAACAGCACACACACAGAAATGCCTTGTCTTAGTGAAAACGAAGATTGTGCAACGGCAGCTCTGCTACATTTTATAATGAGGTTAAACGATTCTGTACCGGAGAAAACTTCCTCAGGAAGAAAAAAAAAAAAAAAAAAAATGTTTTGGCTAGCTCCAGCATTCCTAACTATTAATCTTTCTAAAGCTACAGACAGAGAGGATTTGGGAACTCTGGTGAAGATATTAACAAAAACTTGGCTTTTGCACTTAAAGTTTGTACCATTATCTAGTTATAGCTGGGAAAGGTTAAAAAGTGGTATCTTCCTCAAAGGGTAAGAAAAAGACTGTGGATATCTCTATTATAAGATATTTAGCCATCACTATTATGTTTGTGTCTTAAGAAAGTAATTAGTCTCTAGAAGGTGATTAAAGTTTGATAAATGACCATAGATTCTTGAAGATGTCTTTCAGCTGGTCTTTATGCCTTGTAGCTCAGACACTAAGCTGTCATCACATTAGCAAAAGGTGAGGGATTTTTTGTTTGCCACAATCATAAAACTTTCACTCTATATTAAGAGTTATCAGAACCAGGAGCCTTGAATACAGATTTTAATAACAGATGAAAATTTCAAATCTATGCCTAATGCCCATCTGCTTCTGAAAGACAGTAAGATGATGCAAAGCTGGTAATCTAATCACAAAAGTCTTTTCCTAGCCAATGAAAAAAACCTGGATACAAGCTGTCAAAACAACCTCCTCAGCCATGTATTTCCTGCTGAATGGAAAACATACCTTACGATCTGTTTGCATTCTGCTCCAAAACTTTGAGGAAAACAAGAGATGCTGTTTATGTATTTTATCACTGCTTTTGTGTACATAATATTCTGAAATAATTCCGTTTATAGACATCATACATAACAGTACAACTCCACTAAGAATATAGTTCAGAAATAAGAGCTGTAAACTAAAGCTGCAAAACACACAAGCTAGATTACCAGAAAGAAAGCATTTCTATTTCTAACAATGCCTTTGGTTGCTAAAGTGAGGGTGGCAGTATTAGAAAAATGCCAACTTTCCAGGTCTTCACTTATCTGCTGCTTCTCCTTTATGCCGACAAGTACCAGGAACAACAATTATCCCCACTTGCTTCAGGATATGTCCAGAATAGCAAGCATGCAAGCAAGTCTACAAACTGAATTTAGGGCTAGATACTTTTACATTTCCCTGCAAAGTTGTTCTGTACTTCATGATGCAGGAACTGACCGTGCAAGGTAGCATTCTCAACTCTTGACAGTAGTCAGTACTCTAGGTTTCAAAGGAAAGTCCAAGAAACCCTGTGAAGGGAAGGCAATGTCTTTGAAAAATGCAGCCCCTAAGATACTCCACCTAATTCACCAGATCTATAGATGTTCTTACTGCTAACACTATTACTTCATGTTTCCCTCTTAAAAAATTATGGGGGGGGGGGGGGGGGGGGGGGGGGGGAGAAAACCCCTATGTGCTAATCCAGTGAATGCAGTTGCCTATAAATACCTTAACTTTTTTAAACTCCTGTTTTACGCTTGACTTCAAAAAAGGACTTTCCTACCCACCCAAGACTGTGCAGCAGGTCTAGGTATGTAGGTCCAGTGTCTCCTGAGACAGGGACTCCACAGGAGATGGTTGTGATATCCCTGCTGGGTTACAGGAAAGTCAACCACTTCATCGATTGCACATCTGGATAGGGCTGCTGTTCCAATTCCCCTGAATTTTCCGGAATGTAACATGGTAGAACTGCAATGGCAGAGGCTACCCTGGACCTCTGCTAGAACTAGCATCCTACAACCAAGGAAGCACATGGTTTTCACTATCTGCTCAATGCAGTATAACTGGTATACCAATCTGATATATGGCAGCTGGTGTGGGCTGAGCTCCCTTGCACAGGTATAATTAAATATTGCTTACAGTGAAAACCTTCAAGGCAACTTGAGTTTGGTTGCGGTCTTTGAAAAGACCTCTCCTCATAGACCCATTTCTTTGGCTCCAAAAAATGAGGCTGGTGACCAGAACACACTCAAGCCCTGGTAATGCACTGGGGCCACCAACACTAGTTCAACACTAGCTCAGCTTCCCAGTGATATGCAGGCACTAAAAAGGTCAGTCTTTCTGGCTGACATGTTAGGCTCTCCTGGAGGCAAGGGGAAGTCCTGATCCAGTCTGAGCATGTTACAAGGACAGGAAATAACCTGAGAGAAATTAAACAGGTAACGTATCCTAAGTCTTCCTCATAAGGATGCAGAAATGAGAAGAAAGGATTAGATTATTCAAAGTTGAGTACCAAAAAGTCAGCTCATGGTTGTTACCTACCTCAAATTTCACAGGGTGGTCTTTAATGATGGAAAAGACTCCTTCAGAGCTCACCCCATTGCTTAGCAAACAACTGCTTCTATTACAGAATTAAAAAGCCTAATATAAGAGGCCAAGACCAGAAGACACAGGCACAACAAATAAATGTATAACAAATAAAAAAAAGTATAACAAATGAAAAGACCAGAAATATGTATCTACTCATTATTAGGCCATCTCTCTTTGAACTCACAAAAAATGTTACTATTAACTGACTTGCTAGTTGTCTATGCAAATCGTAACTCAGCTTTCTTTAAAAAAGTTTCTGAAAACATATTCAAATATTAATAGAAAAATGAACCATTTTTATAACAAACATCTTGATTTATTAAAAGCTGGAACTGGTTAAAAATAAATCTGTGACATAAGGTTCTTGTTAGCTTTAAACTGTAAGCATAAAAATACCCTAGAATTATGTTTTGGTATGGATGAAATGTACACTATATAGCACATAAAAAGAGCCTTGACTTGCTGCTATTATTTTTAATTAGGCTCTCTAGCACGTATGGTTTTACCTTCCAACACCAATTCAAATTTGGGAGAAGGGAGGGTCTGACTCTCCAAACTCATGGGACCAGCAATTCCATGGCTCATGCCTCGGAGCACTAATGCATTTTACATTAGCTCTAAGCATCAGGAAATCCTGGCTTCTGGCGCCAAGGAGTTCAAAACAATAATGACACACATCTGAAAACTAGGATTCGCCATTCGACTGCCAGTATCTATTCTATCAAACAATTCAGTCCTGCTCTGTTACAAATAGGACGGAACATTTGCAGCAGTCCATACTGTTTCCAATTAGACCATATGTCTGGACTGCAGATAAATCCATGGAGCAATCATATAAAAAAAGTCTTCCTAGAAGACAGAATTCTAATGAGAAATCTGAATATTTACAGAGGCTATCATCAACGGGCAATTACCAAGTTTGTCATTAGCCAAACTGCAGTTTCTCTGTTTTCTTTCTTGAGGTGAACCTCCAAAATGCCTTGAGACCTTACAAGAAAACTCTACAAATACTTAACTAGGTATACACCAGATGTATTTTGCTACTCATTTTAGTTGGAATACAATCAGATTAAAAAGCAGCTTACTAGTGTAGCTCCCTGGTAAGGGATTGAAATTTGAGGTTGAGTGATCTACTTTAACTTTTACCCAAGGACACTCAAGATTTTTTTTTCCCCCCCAGCTGAAAGCTTTCTGGCAAAACAAGAGCATCTTGACTGGGGCTATATCTAAGTTTACTGGAAACAAAGGAGTCTGCAAGCTTCACCCTACACACCTTTCCCCCCACCTCCAGGGGAGCATGAAGAGTGTTGGGACCACATATTCATACAATGTTCTGGTTAATACAGAAACCTGTCATCTCATGGGTTTTGTCTCTATTTTAAAGTTGAAAATGTTAAGTCACATAGTAAGACTCCAAGAATAGCATATAGCTCATACTTGCCTCAGTTTCTCTATCACCTGCATGCTCTGAAGCAAAGGTTGCGCATTTGGAAATTATCAGCACCAGTATCCCTTTCCCAAACATGGACTCCACACAAAGGGTTACACACTAGTCTGAACTTGATCCTTACTGAGTATAAACACTTCCTTTTTTCAAGAGGATCCATCTCTTAAGTCCTACTTTTTTTCTTGATATGAGCATTTTAGTTATTTTAATTTGTTCTTAAAAATGTTACCACCATTCCACCCTTGCTGAATGTTCAGCTTTCTGATGCATCACGGGTAGAATAAACAAACAAGTGCAACCATCCACTGCCCTTTAACAATTACAAGAAGCCAAAGTAAGAGAGAAAAATGTTTTTGCTTCAGCTGTACATACTGTGAATTACTCATATTTTACAAATGGTGACTAAAGTTATAAGTGGTGAAAATAACATTCTTCCTTTGGAAAGAAATAACTTCAACCACAGGGCTGGGCATGTCCAGATAGCATCCTGTTAAAGTGAATTCTGTACCTTGACTGTAAAGTGTTTGAAATATTTCCTGCTAATGAGTGCACATAATTCATGCTCTATAAAAGGCATTTTCTAAATGCTACAGGATCTATGAAGATTTCATTCTTTGAAAGGAGTCTTCTATTTTGAACTTGTGGGAGAAGTCTACTCTCAAGTTCAAACTGGAACAGCTTGCTAACATTCAGAGGAGAGGTCATTGACCAGAGGGCAAATTCAGAGAAACATATCCCAAAAGTCAAGCTGACATCTTTTGCTCATCTAGCAAATTTTCAAAGTAAGTGCCATCAGTAATCTAATTGAGAATACCTTGGGAAAACTTAGGTTAAGGGAAAAAAAACAAAAAAACAAACCCACAGAAATAGTTTTGCCATCTGAAAAAACTTATTTTTAACAATTTAAGAATACTGGAAACAAAAGCCTTCTGGGTAATCAACATCTCAAGCCTCTCTTTAGGTATTTCCCAACCACATCATCTGAATTGTATTTGAGTAATTGTCATAACATGTAGTTAGTTGTGTGTTCTAGTTTTACTTTTCTATTCTACAGCTTTTGGAAAGCTATGATGTTATTACAACACGTATGTTAAAAGAAACATGTAATTCAGAGGACAGAACTGCTTTTTCAGTGTAAACCATTCCCACTGCTATGAGGACAAAAATTGTTGAACAACACAAATGAAGCCCTATAAAGAAACTTGAATAGCCATTGCTGGATTATATGCATTCTTTACAAACAGCAATTTACCTGCTAGAGAAAGGATGCTGCCCAACGAGGTCTCCATTCTGAAGATGATAATCACTGAAGAAATCCGGACTCACTGCTCCATCATGGGCTATTAGGCCATCTACAAAAACAAGAAAGGTACAGTGACTGTATAAAGGAACATGACTTCAGGGCAAGTGGGCAACACAACCTGTGCTGGTTTGTCTTAGGAATTCATTAGTAACTTGCAATATTTCTGGGAGGAATGTCAAGCAACAGTAATACTGAAAAACAGCAACTTCAATTACAAAAAGCCTTACTGGTACCAAGTAGCTCAGCCTACTGCCCTGAAAAAAAGCTATACCTAAGAAATATTCTTACAC
Organism: Mycteria americana; assembly: GCF_035582795.1. NCBI lineage: Eukaryota > Metazoa > Chordata > Aves > Ciconiiformes > Ciconiidae > Mycteria > Mycteria americana. The sequence continues at coordinate 40,798,938 of NC_134371.1, forward strand.
GTTCTTCCTCAGGCCTGTAAAGGTTATAAAGACCCATCTTGTCTGCCCCATCATGAAGTGAGCCCAGAGAAAAAGTAATGAGAAGGGTCAAACATTAATCTGGGCCAGCAGCATAGAAGTAGAAAAGCAGCAAAGGTCTTAATTGTTCAGACTCTACACTTCACTCTATCTCTTAAAATTGGTTAAGAAAAACAGGAAAGGAACTTCAAACCTATTTCTTTCATCTCCCCCATATTTTAATGTCTTCTAGCTATTTCCTAAAAGGGTGGTCTTTTCACATGATATCCTCTCAAGAACATCGGTTACAGTTTTCTTTTGCTTCCTTTATATTAAAACACTGGCATATGAAGATACAGACATTTGTAAAGCCAGTAGTGTTCCTTAAAGGCTTCACAGTCTACTTCACAGTCACAGTCTCTAAGGAAGAGAAGAAAATCAGGGGCTAACATTTTCCCTCCGTTACATCAGTGTAAATCCAGAGCATCTTGGAAGCAAAGCCAGTGAACTGACCCCAGCTGAATGAGAGCCCAGCTTAACTCTTTCCTGTTCCCATTCACAGAACACGTTTCGTGTTAATATTAAGGGCACAATTCTTACTTGGTAATTAGTATTAGGCTCTAATCAGATAAAATGAGCTATTTCATTAAAACAGACCCTACATCAGTTTGTCTCCATCACTGTATGAAAACAATCCCAGACTTGCAGTGCAGAAAGCATCCCAATAACAACAGGGCAGAAACAGGTACATTCAGACTGATACTTTAATATTCAAACAGAGGACAGAGAGAGATTCCTAATGACTAGGAAGTTACAAATGCCATTCCACTTTAAAGTAAGACAGATAAGATCCAGGGAGTCACAGGCCACTTAGCTTAACCTCTGTGGTTTCAAAACCACTAAAACTGCCCGTGCAGGAAGCAGTGGAAAGTTACTTACAGACACAAGGGCTTAGAGATGACGACTCAGGCATTCAAACAAATCTCCTTATGCTTTATGTATTTACCTGATGTTTTTTGAAGATAATATAGTGACAAATGATAAAAGGAATAGAATTGACACATCTAGATTTCTAACAGACATTTGATGAGGTGCTACAGAGATTCATTTAGAAGATAATACCTCATGGGAAAGTGACTGAATACAACACAACAGACTGTAAATGAAAACTGCTAGCCATGATCAGACTACATTTTAGCAGCATAAGATAGCTATACATGGCTATATTCTAATTGTATACATGTGTATACAGTATGTGAAAGAGTATTACTTGACAAGCAAGTAATCTGGCACAGATCGATATTACTGTCTTTCAGCATGTTCAGCAAGACATGAGCGCTCTGTGACATCATATGGATGTAAAATGACCAAACAAGAGGAAGGGGAATTGAAATGGCTGTTAGGAAAACTTTGCACAAGTGTTAATATCTCACCACCTATTCTGTATTTTTCACAGAAAAGAAATGAGGAGGAACATTAGCACTTTTATACCTGCAGCACTTCAGATCAAAATCAATCAATTTAAGTGACTATGTATTTTAAACAGCCAGGTTTGGTTAAAACTTATTTGAAAGGGGAGAGACTTAAAAATAATACTTACCTTTATATCAATAAAGCATGCACTACATTTTAACTCTGAGGCTAGAGCTACCACTACTTGAAGTGTCTTCAAGAGTGCTAACATTCAAGCCATAACACTCAGAGTTATGGCTCACATGAATTTATAGGAAAATGAAAGCACATGGATAGCATCAGCTGCATATAATGATTACACAGTTAAAGGACATCTGCTGTTACGTACATTTCAACATAAATTAGGGTTACATACTTTCAGAGCAAGAGAGACACTGAGCTCACGAAGGCAACTTCAGAGATTCTACCAAGTTTTTCATGTAGGTTTAAGTTACTATGCAAGAGACATGTCAGTATATCATTGCAATAAGGAACTCATCTTGCCATCAGTGAACTCGGGAAGTATTATTGCTGAGGGGGGACTTGTATTGAGCGTCAGCCATCAGTGCAGGTCACTTCTAAAATTACCAAATTGAAATACAAGCATTTAATTTCTGACTGCACAAAGATTTGTATTTTTGTTATTTTTTTGGCTAAGTAATGCTGTCCTTCGGAAACCCAAATGCGTACTCCAATTGGTACAATAATCCGTAGCCTTTTCAAAGGAATATTATGTCCCTTCTGGCCACATATCAAAAGTATAAGTCTAGCAGACTTCAGAAGCACACCATTACTGGCATTTGTCAGAAGGAACCTGAGAAGTGAATCTATATTTTGAATATAATCACCTACTCTTATACCTTTAAAAACAAAAGCACTTTTAAAACATCTGCAGAACATATCATTGGAAATCTGCCTCTCCTTCCTGGTCAAATATCAATTCCAACACAAAAATCTTTGTTCAAATAACATTAAGCTTGTAACACAAATGATTAAAAGTCAGGAAATTCAGTGTTACTGGTACCACTCCATCTCTAGCCCACACTAGTGGGAAGAGAAGTGGCCCTATGAAATAAGCAAAGGTTTATTATTAAGAATTGTAAAGGGGAGATGATAACAGGCATGCTGGCACATCTTTAACTTAGGAAGCCCAAAGGGGACTTGATGTAACAAAGGACCATGGTACCGTACAACACATGGCTCACGCTGCTAACTTTGTAGGTCTAGTAGAGCAAGATACAACTACAGTATTCAAAAGGGAAAAAACATACCACTAAAAAGGCAAGTTGCTATGTCTGACATATGTAATCAAAGAGAAAGAATCCTTGAGTTCTGATATCCTTTGAGAATAATTTTTGAAATGCTACTGAGATCTTGCACAATTATTTTCTCACAGCAACTACAAGTAAAGCTTATGGGTTTTAGTGGCTTTGTTTTTCTTATTACTATTCCTGCAAATTCATCCAGAGTCATAGAGTTTTGTGACTCATACTTTGTAGCAAAGGACTGGACACTCATGTGGAAAATAAAAACCCACAGACTCAAACACAGCAATTAAAAAAAAAAAATCCATGCGCACACAAGTCATCCAGGAGTTTGAAAAGGATATAAAACCACAAGTTTGAGAGCGTAAGCCAACTCCTAGTTATGAAAAGTTATGAAGACGCTTATCCGGTGGGCAAATTATTTTATATGATTATCTCCTGCAGAGTTTTTTGAACCTTCCTCTGAAACAGCTAGCAATATTGGACTAGATAAATCAATGTCTTAATCCAGTATGGCAACTTCTATTTTCTTAGCAACTACAAAATCTTTACAGAAGGAGAGAGACAAAGCAGATTCCACTTGAGATCCCCCAGAACCGTGCCATTATGCACTACTAATAGGATTAAGCAAAATGATGAGAAATGTCTTTTTTTCTTTAGAAAATATATTAGGGTTAATCTCAAATAAGGACATGACTCTTCTTAGGAATAATTTGCGGTTTTTTTTTAACTAACTTCTTCAAATTGTCAAGTAATAAAACTTTTTCATATGAAGAATTAAAAAAAGTATTTTGAGAAGAGATTTACATGCTTCCCTAGATATACGACAGCAAAAATCATACAAACAGATTAGCTGAAAGTCACAGAATGATCGCCTCTGCTAAGGAACCTACGAGTTTGATGTGGCTCATGTGAAGTCTTTCATTAAGATCCGAAATAAAAATTCCATTACAGAACTAACACACCAGGCAGAATAAAATTCAGCATCAAATCCCATAGCTGTGAATTTAACAGGGATGAGAACAGGTTTGGGTTTGCAAAGCAAACAAGCTATGGACACAAGAAATAGGTGTGAAGAACAAGGCTGGGCCACCTTTATTCAAATCAGTCATTGTGATCCATTAGCTCTCTGAGATAGGTCTACTCATATCTCTGAAGACCTGTAACACTTCATAAGATCATGGATATACAGTACTCAATCTGTCATTAACATCCTAACAAGGACAAGTCCATCCCTGGCTAGCATGCATCAGCGCTGCTTCCAGTGACACAAAAGGGTAACTATCTTGCTGGTTTTAGTCAGCAGATTTTCTCTACAGCCCCAGGTCAAGCTCTTGTTCCAAATACAGAGGTAGCAATCTCAGTACTGAATGCTAATATATGCTGCCTTACCTGCACTGTAGTAGAGGTCAGGTCTTTCCAGAATATCCCCTTCATGGATGTAGGGCTCAATACGATCATCACCATACAGATACTGCTCGCTGTCATCCATCTGCCGACTCTCCACCATCTCCAGCCACTGAGAGTTGTGCCACCGAAATTTCTCGCTCTGGATTTTTTTAGCCCATTCCTCATCATATTCCTGTTAAAGATCACCACACAATATTTTAGGATGAGGTATAGACAAAGCTGTTTGGTTTAACAGGAAATGGCAGAGGAATTTAAGGTCAGTGAAAGATGCAAGTTTCAGGGCTCAGTGGCTTAAATCCTCTGTTCAGTTTGCAGAGTACTTTGAGCAAACATGGGAATGATTTTGCAAGTTCTGTTATTGTACAAAATTATTCTGTTTTTGTACATGCAGCAGTACAATCTTCCCTTCATGGTTTGTAACTTTACACCATCCAGAAAAAATTCCTGCTTTGAGCAGGGAAGTTCTATCATCACAGTCTCCTCATTTGGTTTATCAAGAGCAGCCAATAACTGCCAATTTTCAGGGGGATTTCAGTAATTAATTATTAACTGGCCAAATACCCTGTATGTCCTCATTAGATGAGCATTCACTAGGACAACTAGTTGTAAAGAGGATATGGGAATCCAAAATACAAAACTAAAATCTGAGAGGAACTTCTCCAGAAGGCCAAGGAAAACAGAATAAAGGTTCCAGCCAGTATGGAAACAAAATGTAGGCATGAAATTTCAATCTGGATTACAGCCTAATTGCACTCAAGTGATGTGATATTCAATATAAAGGAGCATCAGAAGGAAGCGACATAGCCTGTGGTCACTGCAATCCGCTGTTTAGAAGGCTCCTCTAAACAGACCAGACTATATGGGCTGTTGATTACCACTGAGGGAACACAGACCTATGGATAATATGCTGTTTCTCAATATTACTGGAAAGATAGGGCACAGCTAACTATAGGAAACTCATCAACATATGAAACCTGCAGATGTTATCCGTTTGGGAAGATTCACAAATAATGCACCATGGTTAGTACTTTTTTTTTTTTTTTTTTTTTTTTTAATCGAAGGACTCTGAACAAAAGTAACATTCATAACCAGAGTGTTTCTACTTGTGGGAAGAAATATCCTCTTGAAACAGGTCCTACTTCACTGTCTTCTAACTTAACTACAAAGGACAGAAAAATTGAAAATAATTTCTTAACTCTCATGTTGGTTAACACATGATCTAGACAGACTCTCCTTGGAGATCTAGCTGGAGTAGTTTAAGTTTTTTAAAATCTGTTTTACTTAGCCTTGAAGGGGATGAAGAGTGTTCACTCAATTAGCGACAATGCCTTGGCTACAGGAGTGGTAATTTCTTAAACTGCTTCAGCTAGACATTCAAAGTAGATCTGTCTGTACCCAGAGGTCAAAAAATAGCAATGAAGACAGAATAAGTTGGCTTAGTAGTTCAGGTTAAACTTCTGAAACCCTACAGACTGAACTTGAGCTTTTAAACTGACAACATTCAACCTACCTTGTCTTCACTGCTGTTACCTGACATAGGTAACACACTCTCTACCCTGTGCCTTTTCCACCCTTCCGACTGGTCAATAACACAAAAACCAGCTGGCCCTGTCATTCTGGTAGACACTTCTCTGACATCACTAACGAGTATCTAGAGCATCCAAGATTTCACGGGGAATCACGTCGCATTGTGCAACCACAAACCCTTATTCTATGGCAATGGGCTTTTAAACTTTGTTTTACTTGGAGAAATGGCAAGTTTGTTTCTCTTGGCTTAAAGCAGAATGTAAACTCCCTTTTGATGGGACATCCACGCAAGTACCTGCAGATTTGGGGCTCTGATCAGTCTGTGGCATTATTCTAAATTTCTCCAATGCCACCCGTGATCAACACTAATTACTAGACTTTCCCAATTCCCCTCCACACCATCCTGGCACACAAGCAGTCCTGTCCAAAACCTGGTCTCCTGCATAACTTCCATACACAGAGCAGGTACCACCTGTGGGATTTGTAGATACTCTCAGTGCCTAGCGGCCTCAAGCAAAATTCCAGGTTTGTCAGCCATACAGTAATGCAGGAACCTTAGGGAGGGAGAAAGAAAAAAAACAAAGCAAAACACCCAAAACACCAAAAAACAAAACACACACACACCCCTATGCCTCATACTGTTTGGAAAAAGAACTCCTCATACTATTTCTGCCTCTTGATCTTTTCCCCCACTTCCACTCTCTATTAAAAGGAAAGGCTAGAAATAACAGTGCAAAATGAGAGTTTCCCTGGAAAAAGCAAGCTCATCACTGAGATTTATAAAATGATCCATAAAAAAATGAAAGGACATGACTTTCATTGATGACATCTGACCAGCATCTTAGAAACCTCTCCTTTGCTGCATCTGCCAGAGCTAAACTGCAGGCTGTCAGCCTCCAGCAGTTGTGAATTACTTACAAGCTTTAGAGAAACACCTTGTAACTGCCAGAAATCATACTGCAGTCTTAAGAAAACTCTTCCCAGAAATCATGATTGCAAAGAAGCAGCGGGAAATAAACAAGTTTAACAAACAGCAAGTTAGACTAATCTGTGAGAAAGCTGAATTCCTTTTACATTACCTTGTTTACCTTTAAAAGTTCTCAAAAGCAGAAAGGCCAGCAGCTAAGTTATCTAATTCACATTTACCATAAATGCACTTTGAAAACAGTTTAACCTTCCCAAATTTACAACCCCAAATGAATCCCACTTGCTTGACATCGCTGTTCCATTCCACACCACTGTCTGAACATGCCAAATGTCTGTCACAAATAGAAAAGAACTTCTTATATCCTTCTAAAAAAAAAAATCAGTTAACATTGATCAGACTCTAACTGATTTTTTCTTTAGAAAATGACAACAGGGCAGAATATTCCTATATATTCTACATTTCCCATCCTGTACTAAGAGGCTTAAAACTCCCAGGTATTTTACCTCGATCATTGATCTAAATTTCAAAAAACAGGATTAGCAACTGAATGGCAAATTAGCAACTGTAAGATTGAGCATATCTGCATATTACTTAAAAAAAAAAAAAAAAATCACAAGTTATCCAGTCAAGCAGTTTGGCTACTTTGTTACATTTGTACCTTGCACTTCACTATGAATGAGCAACAAGAACAAAAGAAGTGACCGCACCAGAATCAGATCAATGATCAGTTTTGTCAAGAGTTTCATTCTGGCAGCAATCCTAGAAAAGGATGATTTGCAATAATTTAGAACGATTTACATAACCTCAGCACAAAAAAGTTCATTTAAGTACTGCTAGGTCAGGAATATGTCTGTAGATTTTCCACAGAAATGTGCAGAAACACCACTGGGTAAATGATTAATGGAATAACATCAGAATGGAAGAAAAGCTGCAAATGCAGGACTACAGCCAAAAGGCACAAAGAAACCAAATTAAAGAAGTTTAGAGCAAAACAATTCCCTAAAACACAGCAAGTCTTCCAGTAATTATATTTTGAGCTGTTAAAAAACCTTTTTTTCTTTTAATTTTGTAGGGGTTTTTTTGTTTTGGTTGGGTTTTGTTTTTTAAATACATGAAGCACACCTTCTTTACTAAGGAATTCCTGCAAAAATGGAAACAGAAAACTAAACATTATGGAGATACAAACACAGCTTTGTGCCCTCCAGTCCTTTTAAATGTTAGGCTACTAGAAAAGCAGCGGGTGGGGGAACGAGAAGGTGGTGGACAGAATGTGCCTATTCTCCAACCCCCGCCCCCCCAAATACTGCATGTTCAGAAACATAAAAGGAGGAATTCTGAAGGTTGATTTTATTCTCTTTGGAGCTCCCTGACATCACTGTTTTTAACATTCGGTTTCCATAAATCCAGAAGTGTCATAGAAGATGTATGGTTCAACTCTGCAAGGAATGTGCCATCCTTTTTGAAGTTCTACTTCCAACTTTGTTTACTACTGAACCATTGAAATATTATGAAGCGTTAACTGGCCTATTATCAGAGCATGTCTGTTCCCTATCAGGGGTCCCCTTTGTCACTGGCTTCCGTCACACCTTGTATCTGATTAACACACTATAGGATAACATAGAGCTACACAGATCTGCTTTGTGTTCTCTCACAGCTGATGAAAAACAGATTTTCCTTTTCACTTTAATGTGGTTGCCCTTTAATTGGGTCTGTAATAGGGTTCATTTGATGTGATTCCTCATACTAAACTAAAACTGCTATACAGTACGTAGAATGCTCATTATATTCAAGGTTGTAGTTGGTGGTATGTTACATTCTTCATTATTTAACCATCCCTAAAACACAGTTTACATGAAAGGTTAAATTAACCATTTATTAAGAAAGAAAAGATTTATCTTGTCTAGCTATCCAAAACATAAGCATGTCATTCGAACTATGTGTGTCTATAAACCAAGGAGAGAAACAGATGTTATGGATCACCTTCTGCAGGTGTCTATGACACCTACCTTAGGGAAAGTACCACCAGAGGGCAATTCATTCACAGGCCAAAAAAATCCTTCTCCCACTTACACCTGTGCAACCCACAGTCAATGCTTCACAATCAGGCTCGTCACTAAATATATTCTGATGAGAAGCTAATAGAAACCTGTGATACAAAACTAATGGCAAGACAGAGAAGAGAGTAAACATTCATGCCTCTAAGTTTAGGTGCCTACATAAAATGCACACCATCCACAGGGTTCCTATATTGTCAACAGCTAAAGAGAGAAACTTCCCCCCACACACCCTTTGGAGGAATGTAAGGTATCTCATTGGCAAGCCGTTATGAAAGTAACGGAGATCAGTGGTTTGGCTCACCCTCCTAGTCTTAAAACTCCAAAGAACAAGCACCAATGCTAGAAGGAAATCTGTCCAAGATTGTTTTTTGTCTTCACATAAACCTATCAGGATGCACCTGCCCTATCTAATGCTGCCTGCAGCGTGGTTATTCTTCTAGTCCAGGTAGAGCCTTTCCTGCTGGGTGCATGCTCTTTGCCACAAAATGCTACCAGCACCAAAGCAAACTGATTGCAAATTTAACAATGCAGAAGTTGATCAGTGAAAACACATGTCAATAGTTCAGCCTGCAGCCTCACACCCTAGCTGCTCTTCCACCCACCTCTCTGTATTCATGATTGTTAGAGGATAACAGGGGAACGAGAGACACAACAGAAAAGGGGAGTCTTGACAAGTGAAGGGAGAACCTTTTTTCCTGGAGTGACTACAGCACTCTTCATGGAAAGAGGACACCAAGCTGGAGTCAAAGGTTATCTATTTTCAGAGTATGCTGCCTATTCAAATAAAGCCCCCACCAAATCCCTGTGGTCTGCTCTTCCTTGATTCTAAGAGAGCTGGCCAACATCTTCCACAGCTGGCCCCAAATCCCAGAGCACTGAGGGTTCACAGCACATTCCTGCTTCTTATGTGAAATTCCAGCATTTCCAACATGGAAGATTTGTGTCAAGGCACTTAGCTAACAGGGAAAGATGCAAGCCGTTCATTAACACAGCTTTCCATATAAGGCAAATGTTGTTTGGCATTCATTATAAATATTTGGGGCAAAGAACAAGAGCTGGAAAAACACCTTAGGCATGAGGCCCTTACTAAATCACATGGACAATGCTGTAGCTATCTAGAAGACATTTTGCTTCTGCAGGAAGCATAATAATCCACTCTTGATCATAAGGGAAACAAGATGGTACAGCAGGCCTGGATTCAAGGCTGTAAAAACACTGAATAGGAAAATACGTGGAAATGGGGGAGGGGGAAGGCTCGGACTACACAGTCCAAGGATCTGGCTATGGTTAATTAAATATCCTTTGAATAAATGAGGAAAATCATTTAACTGTTATTAGACTGAGCTAGGGACAGAAAAAGGATGAGAAACCCGAGATAAATAACCCCTTTAGCTCTTGATAATATTGTCCGAGGTGAAGAGTAAAACTATCTTGAGTAAGCTGACATTTCTTTCCACAAGCTTTGAGTTGCAGGTGTCCAGGCTTCTGAGTCAGAGGAAAAGGGAACTTCATTTGCTTGAGATTCCTACACCAGCTGTTGATTCCAGGCTTTCAGCTGAGCCATGTAACCTGTCCTGCTTTAGGTGTACAAGTACACTAAACTAGCTCCTTGGTGTCAAGACTCAGCACATGACACGAGACTGAAGCATTCCTAAATTATCAACGCAGACTTTCTTTTCGACAAAAGGGATCTCTTGCATCTACCAGTGCAAAGCCGAGACTCCCCAGTACATACTATTGTAAAGCAGCACATCTGTTTCAGTTCATCAATGGCAGAGTCCAGCCAAGCTATATTAAACAAATCATCACTAGTGTAACATTTCCATAATTTCTGTGACAATTACTTTACTACAGAAAGCATATCTCCCCTAAGGCTTATAAGGCATCTGATTTTTTTCAGTGCTATTTCAATCACACTATATAGAGCTTATTGATGAGTGAAAGAAGCATTTGTCTCCCTGAGAAAAAACTACTTTCAAATCTCTTTTCTCCAACATCTAGTTTCTGATTTCCATCATCAGAGGAACTAATCCTGTCAGCATGTATGGAACAACAAGACTGAAAACTTAAGTTTTTCTTGTTGTGGATTTAGCACAGATAAGAAGTTTCACCAATCTTAGAGACTGCTCAGACACCTCAGAAGACACTGGTTGTGTAAAATTGCCACACAACCAAACACCTCAGTGTTTACAGGCTGCTTTACCATATCCTCCGAGTTGAATGGCAAAACACCTATCAAGATCTGAGGTTCTGATAACTTACTGTTTCGTATTTTCTTCCATCACCATCCAGAATGTGTTGCCTTTTTTGCCGTGATTTTTGGTATTGGGAGACAGTGTGCAACCAGCTTACAACATTGCTGAGAAAGCAATCAATTAGTGGTTCTCCGTCCTCCAGAAAAGAGAGTATACTGTGCTTCCTGTTCCCCACAGGGGCATGGTGTTAGTTACGGTTTATGCAACTTACAACCCAACAGCTAGATAATAAAGCTAAAAAGACCCTCTTAGAAAGGGAACTCTCCTAACTTACCAGTGAACATCATTCTAAGTGTGGCACTGCTCCACAACCAAAAAAATAAAAATTTACCACCACACAAACTACTCTCAGTATGTGCTTGATATCTTCTCCCCTATCCCCAATAACAGCAGTGCTACATCATTTCCTCCCTTTATTCTTCCTCAAGGCTCTAGAAGTCCTGTCCAGTGCTTTTTCCAAGTTGAGAAGCCTTTCCCATCCATTATCACAGCACTCATTTACTCACAGCTAGCATAAAGATTATCTCTTCTTATGAAGAAAAAAAGCCAAGTACATTTTACCCAGATGTTAATATTGAATATGAAGCTATGTCTTAATGTATTCATTCTTCTAGATTCTATAAATGTTGCTTAATAATATTACTAACCTAATTTTTCAGTAACTAAATACTACTATGTACCATGTATGTACTATGAACAAATCAACGCCCGAGACACTTGGAAATTGCACTGGCCCCAAGACAAAACAAGCATTGGAAGCACTGGGATTGTCCAGCCTCACCCAGAAGATAAAAATCTTTCTACTGTTTCCACTGGAGGTGTCCCTGGAAATAACTGATCTTGGTAAGCTGAACATAATGCCCATCATAAATAAATACTAAGTGCAAATTCATCTTAGTTGAAATCTTGCCCTTAATGAATGTCAACGGCAACTCTTGACATGGAGCACGATTTTCATTCCATACCTCCATGAAGCAAAACCAGAGCCAGATAAAAAATATTCCAACACAGAAAATGTTATGTCATTTTACTTCTTTTTTTAGATGAATATTAAATTAGAAGGCATTACTAATGAGTGTAACAGAAAGACAAAATAGACTGTAGTATGGTGCAGCTTAAGTTAGGTCTTAAGCTATATTAAACCTTTCAGAGAACAAGCTGCAATATGTGTAATTCAACTAAAGAAAAAACTAAGTAGATTATAGGAAAAGCATTAAGGTAGTCAGACACTACTCTTGACTCATAGTTAAGTTCTCTTTGGCTGTAAGATTTAATTTTGTGATAGTTACTGTACATCCAAAAGGATGTACAGTCTGTACAATCCTAAGACCCTACAAAATTTCTTTTTGTCAATATAAGTCAATCCAATTAAAAAGGCCAGGAGGAATTTTAACAGTTAAATGCAACTTTTAAGTTCAATCGATTTCAGAATGTCTTTACTTCAATAAAGAACACCATAGAAAACGCATTAATGCTTCTAGAGTCAAGGATCCCCAGAAGCAGGTTATACATGCTATAAGAGCTGATGAAGCAATAGCACTTCATAATTTAGTATTCTTCCTTTTTTCCAAGTTAGCAGTTTAATACAAAACAACTGTCCCAAAAGTTAATTGTGATCAATGGATAGTTGGACAAAGTCAGTCATGCAGCTCAAGGAAACGTATCCAAGAGTTGAAGACAATATTAAAAAGTTCAATATTATACTGTTTCCCTAGCAGAAACCAACCAGCTTTAGGATCAACACCCATGTTTCCTTTTTGAAACAAATACTGGCATCAGGTGACGTAGAAAAGCTGAATAAAAGCTGCTGTGTAACAAAAGCCATTTGTTTGAAGAATTAAGAAATAATGAAAGCTTAACATCCTTATGTAATGTGACTACTTTATTTAAGTATAAAAGCACTCCTTAAAAGTGGCTGTAGCGTAAAGCTAACTGGTATGAATTTTCAAAGTATATATGCACTTTTTGGAAGTTTGATATACAGCCTAGGTTAACAATTGTCATTGTCCCATGAAAATTTACCTTTTACCTATGTTATTAGAAAGTTGCACATGAAAAATATTCTCAATTTGCAAGTTATTGCTACTTAGTTATTCTACAATTATCTCATGTGAAGAGGTTCTTGAAGGACAGATGATAAAAAAAATCAGACCTACCGCTATAATATCCAGAGTGTTGTCACAGACTTTGCGAATCTCAGCGTTTTTATCATGCATCAGGTCTATAAGATACGCTGGAGCCTCTGGAAAGAAACTGTTAAGGATAAAAGCTATTTTTTTTCACAGCCCTGGGATCTTCCAGCTGCAAATTTCATTAAGAAATGTAGTCAGGAATTTTCCAACACATGAAGTTCAGCAGCCTTCCCCCAACCACTTTTTTTTTTTAAATCACATTTTAAGATACCCAAATATTCTTCAAAATTGCTGAAGAAAAATTACACGCCCCTTACAAAGAAAATACATTCTGATCTGTTACAGGAAATCCATGCACCTAACATGCTAGTCCAAAAGGCATAGATTCTGTGGACTGGTTTAATCTTTTGGGACTGTTAGTTTTGTAATCCCTAGGGAGTTTTCTTGTTTTGAAAAAAAAGGTTTCCAATGTTTGTATCAAAAAATACTGAAGATAATCTATTGTGCAAATGATAGCATTAATACTAGTCTCGTTCAATTTGAATGAGAAAAGCGTTGTTCAAATGTTGGTGTGTTATCATTACAGATATAGAAATAGATGCAATCTTTCTTTTTTTTTTTTTTCTTTTTTTAAAGCTAGCCACCTAGGAGTCTAAACAGGAGACAAAGAACAACATCCCAAATTGTTTCTCAGATATTCCACAGAGCCCAAAGGAAAAATTAACATGTAGTCCTTGTATTGTTAGCAAAGTAATCACTAATCTGCTATGCCTACAAGGGCCCCATTCAACCTAGTCTTTATGTTTCAATAAAATTTAACATTCAGTTAAGGCCCACAAAGACAGCTAGTGTCTCTTTCCACAGTTTCCAGATCATTTGAATAAGCTCAACATCAGCAGTGATTGAAAGAATAAGTAGTAAAGACTGAATAAGAGTTATAAGTACCATACAAAAAAGTTCAATAGATCCATGACATGAGGAAACTGAAGAACAGATTCAGTCATCAACAGACAGGCAAAAAAAGGTGAAAGAGGAAAGCCAGGAATAGAAATTGAAGTCTCCATAGTGGGAAGAAGTTGGGAGACTTATGCCAAACAAAATTCAAAGAACAATTAGGTGGATGAGAAATACAGAGCAGGCGTTATTTATGTTGTCTAGACAAATATAAGAAAGAATGCTATTAAAGTATTTTAACGCACGTAACTTCAGAGTATGCAACATATACGTATAATGGTGCAGTGCAAGAAGTTTGTCTATGCTCTGTGTAAGTTATTCTATGGACTATGATTTTGACTATGATTTGCAAAACAAATTAATACAGTAATTCAGGTTGGATAGGAACTAATGGATCATCTGGTCCAGTGATCCCTCTCCTACCCCTGTCCCTGTTTCAAAGCAAACTAACTTTCTAACTTTTAATCTCTACTATTAATCTTGCAGTCCCTCTACATGCCTACATTGCTTGGATTTTTTCTTCAGCTGAAACCATTTACGAAGAAACCTCTGAGATCAGGAGGTTTATGCAAGAGAAATATAGGTCAAACATCAGTGATGGCAAAGTAAGTGCTGTAATTCTAGATGTTTAATCTTTAAAAAGATACGGGTTTCCTTGATAATGACATCTCTGGTGGCTTGGTGGAAGACCATCTGATAAAATACATAGATGATCTGGCAGACAAACTCATCATCTTCCTGCTGAGCTGCAAGAACAAAAAAAAAAAAAAACAAAACCCACAATTTCAGATGTCACAACCAGAAGCTCTTGGTGCTTAGAGAAAGCCCAGCTCTTACATGTCAGCTAGACAGTTCAGTGGTATGTGTGAGATTTCATCTCCTGACATCACAAAATGAATGTTTTCTTCCCTGCTCCAGTCAAGTAGAAAGACCACAGATTGCAGCAAGAGTTGTGGAAGTGTGGGGAAAAAAATCAAATCTATTAGACCACTAGTCAGTATCTCTCTATCAATAACAGAGTAGTTGCTCCTCCTTTCATATACAAAACACCTACCCCCACCTTGCAAGAGAAAATGAATGGTGCATTCAGTTACAGCAGAGCTACGTCAACTAAGCTTCTCTGGAAAAACAAGACCTAAAGTCAGACATGGCAATATACCATTTAGAAGCTCAATGAGCGCAGGAATGATTCCAGATTTAGCCAGCAGAGCAGCGCAAGAGTCATCCATAGAAACTGTTCCAATCATTATCACCACTTCTAAAACAAGGTCATCTTCTGCAGAACCTGGTAAGTCAGAAGGCAGAAAGTATTACCTCTTAGAAATTCTTAATCTTGTAGCAGTCATATATTTATCTGTAGATATGATTCTGTTCTTCAGTGTTATGGTTCCCCAAACAATCACAAATTAAAGGTAAACAGACTCTACTCTGAAAGTGCACTCTAAGTATTCTTTGAGAGACTCTACTTTGAAAGACTAACCAAATTTTGTACAGACCTGGTTTTAGTTTATCCTTGAGGTATGGAACCAGTTTGTACTCTTTCAGCACAAGTTCCCAGTCCAGATCTGGTAAGGTCAAATTTGCAAGTGTTCCCAGGCATTCAATCACAAATTCCTCTTCTTCATCATTTGATATTTGAGCTGCTAAATCACCAACATAATCCTGAAGAAAATACAGCAACAAACATTACAGGTGAATAATCTGGGGTTATGAAAAACTCACAACTTGGTCAAATCAAAACTAGTTCTCAAAAGAAGGCTAGGAGACTTTTCTCCTGAAATAAGGCAGTTTCAGTTGAAGAATGATCCAGGAAAGCATTTCAGCATTCTTCCTCTCGATCCTTTCACTTTAAAGGGATGTAGATCATTTGTTCAGATGTTCTAAAAGTAGCTACTATACACACAGTTTGAGAAAGGTGTTAGAAAATAAGGGAAGGAAGATAGTGAACACTATACTGCATTAATGACAGTAATAGGAGTCCTCTTCCTAAAGATTTTGAGAAATAACCACAAGATTTTCAGGAGGCATTAACAGGCAAGTCACAGATTCTACTTCCTAATTCCATACTGCTTTAAGACAACTTGATATTCAATCTTCATTTTAACAGTACGTTTAAAGTTTCCACAATTAGGATGTTTTTCCCCCCCCTTCTTTTGAAAGGGCAGCTTTACATGGTTAACTGAATATTAAGTATTCAAAATTTTAGAGTATCTACTTATACAAACCACTTGGTACAGTGGAAAAACCCCCGCTTGATTTGCCCTCTAGCTCTAAAAGCAGAGATTTAGGATAACTGTTAATGGTTATGATGTGCACCCCCAGCAGTTGGGTTTTTTTGTTTGCTTGGTTTTGTTTGTTTGTTTTGGAACATGGTCTTATTGGATACAGCTTAAGACCTGTTTTCCCTGTAGTAAGGGATCCAAACCCTGATCTACCAACTGACATAGCCTTATAAAACAAAACATAAATCAACCCATGACAGCCAAGAAAACTTAAACTGGACACCCTGTAAAGACAAAACACAGCAGCTCTCCAGAGCCAGTCTTTTCCAGTAGGAAGAATCAGAGACCACATTAGGTAACAGATAGTACTTACAATACTACTTACAATAAACAGGCTTTTAGTCGGCCCATCATGCTGTGAAATATTCCTGATCATCTTCATTAACAATGGGTCCTTAAATTTCAAAGCCCGCTTCATTAACATTTTCAAACCATTTCCTGAAAAGAAACAAACACTTCAGAAATCCTCCAAATAAAAAAATGAGGAAAGTAATGGACAATCTAAGAAACCAACACCACCACACACAAAAAACTACACCTTTAACTTTTAAAAGGAAAAAGTGAAGAATCTAGACAGGAACTATTTCTTCTTCCAAGTTTAAGTTGAAAAGACAAGTCAAGACCTGCTCTGTCTAAATTCTATAGCTTCTCTAAAATAACTACTATGACCACACGTACTGGTGGGACACAAAGTCAGATAAATAACTAAATGCTTCAGGTATGCTTAGTTATTTATTCAGACCAAGAAAGGTTCTAGATCTGAACCATGATCCTATCATCAGTGCAGTTAGTGGAGATACAGCACAGCTGTTGGTACTAGCTAGAGACTTATCTTCCCACTCCATGGAATAAATATTGTTATGGTTTTACAAGGTTATTTACCAGTCATGTAGACATTACATGGGAACACACGTAACAGACATACACAGATCTGAAGTACTTGATTGCACAGGGCAAGTCCCACTGTTACAATTATGATTCCAAATGATCACCTTGCCTATCTAATGAGTGCTACTAGCTTGAATTTCATTTCTACCTTTAATATAAAATTGGATCTCCCTGCTCCCCCTTCTACAGAGCTATGCAGACAATTTAAAAGTGGAATTGCTGGCCATAGAATCCAAAGTCTAGCAATTTATTACAGTAGTTCACAGTGAAAATTTTGAGCACAAGTAAAAATTAGAGCTACTGAATAATAGAGCTACTGAATAATAATGTTCCACTTGGGGAGGATGTGGCCATTTGCTTGCTAACATTACTCAAACAGGTGCATTTTATTTTTCTAAAATACATATACATATATAAATGCATAAATAACTCAAATATACATAATTTATATATGTAAGTATATAAAAAAATACATATAAAGTGTTGACATCTCCAAGAAAACAGTAAAATTTCAGTATGCTTACCTTCACAGATAAGTTGTACATTTCTTTTGTTAGCAGCAAGGTTAATACAGAAAGAAATAAGTTCCAGGTCAACTCGTTCATCAGGACATTCAAAAAGCATCTTCATTAACTGCCAAGAAACACAAACACACTTAAGTCATTAATCTTTCCAAAGCATTAGAAGAGCAGCGTTATGATGTCAACTACAGTAGCTTTTTTTTTTTTTTAAATTCATATTCAGCATTTCTACGGGCACAGTAAAGTTATAAAGGTCAAGGGCACAAGATGTATGGTTCCATTATTTGGGGATAACAATGCTTATAAAGTGCCAAAACTGGCAGTCACTCATCACCTTAAAGTAACTTGGGTTAGTTACATTTTATTGCTACCACTGAATTTTTTATTTTTCCTGGTTTTTGAACTTGTGAATGGATAAATTTGTTTTGAAAGTCTAGCCAGGTTTAATATAGGAAAAAAACAACTTAGTTCCACAGAAAGTGGGATTAATACCTGGCTGTTTAATAAAATTATGACTCTCTAAACAGATACTTAATTGCAGAATAATTCTACTACTATTTTGCTTTGAGGTTACTCTGTTGATAAGTAAATTAGCTGTGGTGTATCTGCAACAGTGTGCTTTATCTTTGCAGCTTCCATTGCTAGAGCTGAACACTGCCATATACCAAAGACTTCTCAGTACTAGTCCTGTTCTTTTGGTATTGGGACAGAGCAACCTGGGTTAACATAAGTAGACAATTGCCTATAATGCTGTTCCAACTGTTCAGTAAGTGTCAGTGAATTCCCAGGTGATTCCTTAGGCAAATAACCTATGGACTGCCATCATTTTATACACCTGGCACCTGTATTGTCCATTACATCACAGGCTATCTATATACAATTGAATACAATTACAATATACAATTTGAATATACAAACATGACTCAAATACAGCCATTTTTTTTCTCTGTTTCTAACCATGGCCAACAAGTTGCATGGCTTCCTCATTGAGGGGCTGCAGGACATCACCCTATTTGCTCCTAAAACTTGCTCAGTTCATAAGACACTTCAAGATTATAATGCAAAGCACTGCGATGACAAGACTGAGATTACTGGAAATAGAAACAACTGAACCTAAAGATAATGGGGACATAAGACACCAAAAACGTAGCTCAGCGTGTCAAAAAAGGGGTGGGGGCAGAAGAACACAACAACTAATCATTAAATATTTTTGTGCTTGCCCCCTGGTGGAAAGACAGTTTATAATGCATTAAACACTAAAAGTGGGTAAACAACCCATTTAGAGTGGGGGAAAGAAGGAACAATAGGATTGCAGGAATTTCACTCCAAAGTATTTTATTAGAGCAATCCTGTATGTTTATCTATTACCAGATAGCAGGCTGTCATTCCAAATGGACCCCAAATAAAAAACAAAACCCCAACAAAATTAGGTTACGACATAGTTATTAATCTCTTTCTGGCACTTTCATGTACTAATTTAAAAGCTATCACTGATTTCTTCCTCCCTTTCTTAGAAAGGTAGAATCAGGTTTCCCTAGGTTGTTTTAAGAACTTATAAAATCCCTAGTTTATTAAATCCGTAAGCCTGACAGCCACATAAGAGTGAATTAACCAGAGAAGAAAGTTGCCACTTAACAAGTAGAACACTAGCATTCAAAAATCACCCCCTGCAACTCTTCCGTTACAAAACCTTTAAAAACAGATTTTTAAAACCCTTCAAATAATTTGAAGGGAAGCATTCTCATTACTTACACAATACAAAATCTGTGGAAATTAGATGTTTAACAAGATGGGATTACACTGTTAATTACTGAACTACTTCTCCATAAAAAGAAAAAATATATCCAGTTTCAATTAAAGCTGTTCAAATTTTAAAATAATAGTTTCGTACGAGCTCCATGTTTCCCATTATGTCTTCATTTAATTTGATTGCTTCTTGTGCCACTTCAAAAGGAAGAGTAATTGCTGCCAAATAGGAAATATTAAAATTAAATTTGTTCTGCTTTTACTATGTCCATTGTCATCTTTTACTGATTTAACAGGAAGGCAGTAAAAAGACTGCAGCATGTGCAATGAAGAGGCAGTAGTGTTCAATCAGACAAGTCCCATATTGAGTATCAGATACCACAGACCAGGACTGAAATCACTGTGTCTAGACTCTCTGGCACCTGCCTTCACTTATTTACCAGTGACCAGAGGCCAACCCCCACAGCTCTCTGTTCACATACACCTCTGTCCAACCCCCTCCCCAAGCCCAGCTCAAACATCTTTGAATGATTATGCCAGAACTGCATGCCTCAGGAATCTCTCCTGAGCGGCTACTCCCTAACTCTGCTGTTTGAAGTGATGCTCTGGTTTCTGAACTTCAGCAGATAATGGCGGACAGGAGCAAAGGGTGCTGTCAAGAGAGGACATTTACCAGCATTAAGCTGAAAAGAAGCTTATAGATCAAAGAGCGGCCAAACAGGACAACTGTGGTGGAAAACATGTGGGTAGCTGCGGAGAACCTTGCACACTGCTTTGCGGTAAAATATTAAATATCACCATGACATCACTGCCTAACCATGCCCTTTGATTGGCCAGGTTATTACCAATAAAGGCTTTTATAAGCATCTGGATGGCATTTGCACCTATTTAAACAAAACACGCATTGCTGAGGTCTAAACAAGAATGAACTGTTAATACTCACTTTTAACTGTTACTAGAATAGCACCCACTAACTCCTACAATCCACAAGGATGTTTACCTGGGACAGCACGCGCAAGCCCTTGTCAAGCACTTCGCCTGTTCACAATGACATTGGGGGATGGATTTTTCCAATCACTTTCCACAACAGCTAAACACTCATTATTGAGTATTTGCCAGTTTAGATATACAGCTTTCCTCAAAAGGAAACAAACCCACAGAAGGGCACGTACTACTATTGAAAAGAGAATTTCGTTTTCCAGGGTAGAATCAGATGGCAGGGAGTCCTTTTAAAAAGGTCATTTTCTTCTCCTGATGCCTTATCTGCTTCCCCGTGTTTTCTGCTAACCTCTGTCTTCTCTAATAACTGTTCTAGTTTTGAACATTCATTAATAAAATTTAAGCTCCGATTGTCCAGCTTGTCCTTTTGGAACAGTTGGCAGATGTGATCTGTGAATAATTACCTCAACCACTGAAGCATCAATAGCCATAGGTATCCTTTGAATTTTGTAGTTATAGCCAAAGTCCAATGAAGGCAGAAGGCAGTGGACTTGTTTCCTGCTCCATTAGTCTTTGGATACAGCTCTGCAAGCACTACTTTGAGCAGTCACTGCCTATCAGAACAATGATGTTCACCAAAGCTCAGAGTATGATATCACTGAAGTTTCCACAGCCCTTTACATTTGGCACTAGGGATCTAAAAGCCATGCCAAGATTCCCTGAAAGCACGTCATAAGCAAGCCCTGAAACACAGTGCATGAATTCTGCTTTGGCTGGTAACTGCTCAGAACAAAGCAGGTTCCTTATATCATGCAAATGCCTTAACATATAGTTGCTTCTTGCAGCAGAAAAGGCAGTCAGCAGGATGTTTACAAGACCATTTTCTAACATGTACTAGTTATTCCCACCAGTTCTCCCCTCTCTATTCTCCAAAATCCTCCTGTATTTGGAAAAACATCAATTTTTGTCATGAGATAATGACCAGAAACATTCTGAAAACTTTCCATGGCAACTTCCCATTCTGGATGTATTTGATGTTAAAAACATGTTTGGCAGGAAAGAAGGTATCATGGTGCAATTCTGAAAAAGCTACCGTCGAGCTTTTACAATTATGCAACACAGGCTCTCTCAACTCCAGCCTCATCAGGACTGAGAAAAAGTGCAGTAAGAGAGGATTTGGTACTTATTAAAAAAAAAAACAAAAACAACCAACAAAACACACAAAAAGACTTACACACAAAACCCAAAACAAATCCCCAAAACCCATGATATTGTGTCTGTGCTTGGATCAAAGACTATGACTGGAGACAAAAAGTTATGCAACAAACTGTAGCCTGAAAGATCCATGAAGAGCCTTCCATAGTCATCAAGTCTCCCCTGTTGTGCATGCCGGCAGTTGGAAAAGGAATTGTCATGTAGCAATGTAACACTGCTTGGCTGGTTTCCAGTTCATATCCTGTAACACTGGAGACGCTGAAATTTTGATACCCAGTGGGATCAGAAAAGAATGCCTTCTAAAACGGTAAAGGAAATGCTTTCCACGAGGTTCCCTAAGGACCTGCTGTGCTCAAGCTTTAATCTCTTTCAACCATTCCCGATCTTCTGTAGAAATTCATCAGGTCACCTGTATTTTTACCAATTCATTGATGCAGCTCAAGTGCTAGCAGCACTGACAGAGAATATATCACCTATCCTCTTTCTGGGGACTATTAAAAGACAGCAAAACCAGCCACCTACCCGACGAGTAGGTGGTTCACTACCGACCCAGCAGCATTGTGGTTGTTCCCACTTTCACCTGTGGGTGTCAGTGCGAGCTCTGCTATGAGTGAGGAAAAGACGTGCACACGGAAAGATGCATCTTACCACCTCGTCATGTATAAAAGCACATACCTGTGGGATACAGTCAGTGTATGCAAACATCGATTTAAAGCGATCATCCATGCTTATGTGATACAGAATACACATTGCTACTTGTTTGTAGTTTTCATTTGCTAGAAGGAGAAAAAAAATCCATATTAATAGAAGCCTGGTATTTTAAGTATTGCAAACATTTAAAGGGGGAAAACGAAAAGCACAAAAATCCTAATAGAGGGAAAACTTAAATCAGAAATGCAACATTAATGAAAGGGTCTTACCTGGCCTATCCAAATGAACAATGTGTTTGTGCAAAGAGGGAACAAAGGCAACGTAACTACTCCCCTCTCCCCAGCACCTCAAAACATTTCCTTAACCTCACTTCTCAAGAAATACATTTTGTGAAAGAAACACTTAACAGTGACAGGCCATCCAGAGAAAGTCTTCATCAGTTTCCAGCTAGGAAATTAAATGTCAAATGTAATGCCAAATTAGCTGTAGATATTCCTGTTGAAAAAACAAGCCTGTCTCCAAGTGAAATGATAAAGAATGCACCAATGCCAGAGAGGAAAATAAGAACTACCACTAAAAAGTGTTGTAGAAGGAATTCAGTGCCTTTCAAGTAAATCACACACCAATTGTTTTATTAGCCTAAACAATAATATTATCCTGTGGGTGCCTTTTGTGTTTTGTACATTTCAAAGACATCAATAGTATATTTTCACATTAATACTTACCAAAGAGAAAAAGATTCTCAAGAAAAACTGGAGCAGTTAATGCGAGTAGGCTGTGAAGTATTTAACTGAAAGGTTCTATAAAACCAACTTAGACAAACATACAAGTGTTTGTTAAGAACACAGACATGCTTGATCCTGACTCACTGCTGAAATCTCTGCTGAGCATTCTCTTGAGCTCTCCTCTAGCCCTACATTAGCAGGATACTGGCTATATATGGGATAAAACACTCGCCTGAATGTTTATATTAGTTAGACCAGGATGTAATAAGGTCACCAACTCAGAATGTATTCACAGTTCTTATACAACTGATCAGAAATATCCTACCTCCCACTTCTATTTAAGCTAAGTTGGAACATATCTGTTTAACACTTTGGCAAAGCATCAAGACCTCAAACAGCAACCAACACAGTTAAATTTTTCTTCTGCATACATCATTGGGAGCTGGAATTTCCTTTGAGCAGCAAGGATATGATGCCTTTATCCTGAAAATGCAAATTTGTGCCTTTTTTCAAAATTGAATTACCAAAAAAGACCCATGAAATCCTTCTGGCAGTTGCCATACAACAGTGAAGTATTCTTTCCTATGCCAAACCTAAAAACATAGCTGACCTTTCAAGATACTTCTGGATTCTTACCTGTTTGGAAAACAAAACAAAACAAACAAACAAAAAAAACACCCACAAAACCACAACAACCTGACTTGTACCACAACCTTCCATGCACTTAACAGCTGGAGAAAGGATAATGCCCAACTTTGAAAGCTACTCTGGCTATTAAAATAAGAGCACAGACAGTACTACAGTTGCTAAAGCATACCCATTCCGTTTTAAGCAAACAAAATGAAGTGTTTATTATCTTTTGTGCTTCTCTTGTGACTGGTCATCCTACCTACATATTCACTTGTAGTGACATTGTAAATCTAACAATTACATAAAAAAACTTGCCATACATCAGCTAAAGGCTTCTCCTAAGCAAATATAAAAATTTAAAGAGTAAATTATGCCCTCAAATTTCATGGGGCTAGGAAACAAAAGCTGTTTACACTGCTCTTAACACTTCTTCCATGGCTCCATTTAAGACTCAAACATTAAGACTCAAATTTAAGTCTCAAATTACAATTACACTTTGCCGGATAATGCAGGAAACACTATGTGAAGTAAAAGGCAAACCAGTATAAAAGGAAGGAAAGTTGGCTCCCCAGAACAGTAACAGGAAAAACGAACTAGAGTGAAGTTGGACCAGACCTTCAGCAGGTATGAACTGTCCACAAGAATGATGGTACTTCATATCTGTTTAACCTCTGTCCTTCACGGGTTTTTTCCCTCCCTAATTTTGCAAAGCTTTATTTGTGCTAAGATAAAGCATCAGTTAAGATAAACTACTACCAAATGTAAGGCTTTATTTCCTGGTATTTGGCAACACTGGTAGCTTATTTTCAAATAAAATAGCCTACTGTAACAGCAAAGGCCTTCTGTTTTTTTTGAGAAGAAACTCTTTGCATAGTTTTCTCTCCCCTTTTTTCAAAGGTCCAGTCTGTCACAATAACCCTTCTGATGCCTGAAGAACACCTTTAGTATCAGCACTGAATGACAGCACTGCCTCAGTTTCTAAACAGCCAAAAATAATCAAAAAGACCTAGGTACTCAACCTAAAGTGTGAAGAATATGTAGAATTCAAATCAATTTATTTTCTCTGAATGAACTCTTAATGAGTTGGCTCTTAATAACTGGCACCTAAATCACTCTCCCAAAGTATGTTCCATAAGGGAGATTTCATGATACACCGAAGGCAAAGACAACTATAGTTTTAAAAAGAAGAGTTGAATTTAAATTCCCTCTTTCTCTGCAGTTAACTGACCCATTTTCCCTGAATTCCACTGTCCTACTGTCAACACAGGGAACAGAGAGAGGTTTAGAGCATTTAACTCACAGGCTCAGCACGGAAGTATTTTCAATTGTGAATAAATGGAAAAACACCCTGAATTCCACTAACCTGGAGAGGAAAATAAACTACAGAACTGAAGTTAAAAGAAAACAGTGTGCAGCTAAAACAGCTTTTAAGTATTTAATGGTATAAGCATTTTAAGTTTCATTTCATTTTAATTTTCCAGAAAGGACAGAATTTCAGGCTGATCTCTGGAAGTTTCACTGTCCCACTTTCCCTATGGAAGCACCTTGGTGGAAAAAAAGAAGAACCTCCTGACTTTTTTCAGTTCTCATGCAGAACAGTGGCAACTCATGAAACAAAGAATCAAACGCTTCAGGAAAATCAATAGGAGGTGGTTGTTTCTAAGCACAGCCAGCATGATTTAATGCAATTGTTAATCTCACACTCAATTAGAAAGCATACAGCCTATTGGAAAGTTGGCTGGAAACTGTGCATAGTCTAAGATAAGGAAGAGAACAGATTCAACAGCTACAGTGTTTTAAACACTAAGCACCATCTTGCAGGCTGAAGATTGTATAAAAGGGTAAGAAGTGACAGACTGAAAAATCCACCAACAGGCTGACTGCCATCCTTTTACATAGGGACTTCACTCCCAAAATTATAAACTGGCAGCTATTGACTATTACTTGAATATGCCAGTACCAAGATGACTTATTTTTTAAATTATTTTATACTCATCTGAATGCTAATGAATAAAGCCCTAAGTCAATCGTTGTTTAGAGACTTGGCTGTAAAAAATTTCAAACCCTGCCCAGTACCTGGCTGGAGAACAGCTTTCCAGAGCATGGCAGTGATACCTTTTCTGCTATTTTTGACCACTACTGAAGGCCACACATGAAAAAGCAGACACAGCAAGAAAGACTTCCTTACGACTTGGTACAGTAGGCATCAATTATTCCCCTAACTAGAAAAAGCAAGAGAAAGAAAAGAAAAAACAGATCTCTGCCAAACGTGTTCATAAAAATCACCAAAGTTTTGGTGGGGTGCCAGAAAGTTGTGGCCTACAAATGCTGGTAGTTTTGAGCATCAAGCTTTTTATGACTGAAGGTGGAATAGCAAAATGGCCTAAAGCAGTAAGGGCAGCCCTGGAAAATAATGGCCTAGTCATTATGGATTCTTCTGGTATTTATGGTAATAAAACATGAATCATAATGAACTCATTGGATATTAAATGTGGAGGTCACAAGTACTTTGATAGGATTTCCACAAGAATTTACCATTAATTAACCAAATAATTATTTGAAAGTGTTACTGAATTATCCTTAGTTCTTATACAGCCATTCCAGAGAAATTGGTCATTCCCAGCTGAGTGCAGTTAATGCCTTAACAAACCGGTCATTAACTGCAGTTACTGATTTTGTGGGAATTACTGTGTTATAAAATACACTCAACAGTTTATAGAAACAATACTTAGATTTTTTTTTTTTTTGCAGCTGTAGTTCAGCTGGAGCAGCTGGGATGGAAAAATATCAGGTCCCTTGGGCTGTTTTCACAACTAGTTTTCTGCAAATTAGAGAGGGAAATAAATACATGATGGGTTCTGAGTTCAAAATGGCTTCAGATTTTTAGCCTTTGAACATTAATAAGAAGCCATGTGCCAGTTCTGTGGACCAACGCCTGAATTCCATATTTAGTTCTTACTAAGGTTAAAGATCTAAATGGTACTAGTAGCAGGAGCTAAAGAAAAAAACAAACAAACGATTTTTTGACCATGAGATCAGGTCCTACATTTTGGTTGAGCTTGTGAGCTTAAAATGAAAAAATCCTCAATTAGCTCCACAATAACAAGAGAGAAACCCTAAAGCTGTAAAACTGAAATGCCAATTTGAGTTGCAGTAGCAGCATTCAGCTTTCAAATGCTAAAGTAAAAATGAGAATATAAATTATGGACTAAATTATTCAAATGTAACACTATCAGTAATTCAAGTAGCCAGAATTTCTAATGAAGTCATCAATGTCTCCACATCAGATATGAAATATAACCTATCCAACTCATGTGTAAAACATTAACTACACTAAATCAAAACCAGAACACAAAGGTAAATACCTATTAAAATGGCAGAGTGAATCTTTATTTCAGTTTCAAACTCTGATACTCTCAAGTCAAATCTGCTGCAAAATTAGGCAAATAAGAAATCTAGATGGATAAGAATGTCACAAACTGAATATCAGATTTATACACTGTCTCACACTGTTGTCAGAAAACACTGAAATCAAGAGTTTATTCACATGTATGATAATCAGCAGTGATCTTAGGAAAAAAAGTGATAGAAAGGTATGTCTGCTTACCTCTAGCCCACATTATTCCTTGCAACCAGCTCTGAAACAGTTGGACTAAGTTACTCCATGTGTGGTTTAGACACATATTGGTTTGATTTACATATGTAAATATAAATCATATTGGATATATCAGTTTATTTTATCAAGAGAACCTGAAAGAATTTTCAAATCTGCTCATACTCAAGGAGACTAAGCATTGTAAATAATATATTATGATATTAATTACATACTAATAACGCCTCTTGTGCCACCTTTATGTTATTTTGAACTGGCTTCATACCATAAGCCTAACTTAAAATCCCGATCTCACTATAGCTGTTTTTTTTTTTTCTTCCTCAAAAAAGCTAAGTACATACCACACCTGAAATATGGATACAATCTTTTTTCTAGGAAACAAAGAAGAAAGTATAATGATGATTTCTAAGCCAAAGGACTAATAAATGACTAATTTAGATTGAGTTATTTAATGTTACAGCTACAGACAAAAATGAAGCTGCACATCTGGAGCCCCAGGCTCAATTTCTTTGCCTGGAGCTCTATGCAAGACAGACTGAAACATATACAGTAAACACCTCACTGCAGTACTACCACTCATAAAAGACAAAGCATAGCCACTGGGTAGACAACATACTCAAATTTAGATATGTATTTTTTTGAGGCTTGATCTTCCAACAGGAAAAAAAAGTATTTTGTCATTTAGGATGTCCTACAACCAATCATACTTGAACTTATATGAATTCATACAGAAATTGGAATATAAGTAGTTTTAATATCTCATACTACACAAACGAGAGATAAATCAATTAGAAGTTCAGATGAGAGAGAAAACAGGAGGCAATAGGATTATCCCTGAAGGAAGAAGATAAAGCTACTCCACAAAAGAAATACATTTTGGGTCAAGCTATGACCAAGGAAGAAAGCAAGAGATAGAAAAAGAATTAACTACCATTATTACAAGAAACTGGAAACTAGGAGAGGTGGTTCTTAGTTTGAATCAAACTAAGAAAACATCTACTTCCAAAGTAAGTGGAAAAAATTCCACACAAAGCTGTTCCTTTAGAAGTCTCCAGCAAGCTACATACATTAAATGCTATATAATTAAATGTAAATTTGTAGAAGGACATGCATCATTTTTGCCATATCTGCACTATATTTCATTAAACTACATCAACTGCTCCAATTACAATTACTAGAAAATATTCAGACTTCCCTGCTCTAAAACCACCCTTCCAATCTCTCTGTTTCAAATTCAGTGGGAATGGAAATAGGTGAAGGTTTTCCATGCTCCTGGCTCCGTGGGTGCACAGCTCCATAGCAGAGCAGCCTCAGTTCTGAATGGATGGTGCAGCTATATTCAAAATGCTCCCGCTCAAAGGCAGGAGAAAAAAAAAAAAAAAATCATGCAGGATGCTACCTTTCATTTTGAGAAAGGGATGATTCACTGCATTGAAATGGAAACTGGTTTCACCCATGTTTCAAAGTCGCTGAAGCACAAAGCTGAGGTTCAAATCTACTAAGCCCAAAAAGTGGAGTTAAATATTGGGTGAGTTCTTGAGTCTTCCAGATAACAAGAATTAAGTTCCATATTATTCAAGATACTGTTCCTATGCAAGCACCAGCATACTCTTACTGGCAAAGTCTTGGAAGAAAGGTAAACAATTCAATTGTATTCTTCTTATTGTGAAAACATTACAGTTTATTTAAAAGGTCATTCACTGATTATCTACAAGTTTCTCACAGATCTGACAGCTTTTCCAAAAAGAAAAAAAAGATACTTGAGGCCCCAGCCTCACAAAGAAAGTTTTGCTTTACGCAATGAGACTACTCAAATATGTGAAATCTTAATCCATCCTGCGAAGCGTCTGTATGTCAAAGACCAAAGGAACAGAAATTGATTGTATAGAGATATACTAGCACTATATTCACTATAGCGCAATACATTTTTATGTTAGCATGTGTCTTCCCCCGTCAGTTCAAAGGGTCTGAATATAATACTATCAACTGACAAAGGACTTCTCACCTTAGCAACTGCAGACATGGGGAATCTGCAGTTGGTCTCCTGCACTGGAGAAGATCATCTGAGAAACTCTTAGATAAATAGCAGAAACTCGTGAGTTAAGATGTTTCCACATTTCCAAAAGGGAAAGCAGATTGTAACCTTTCTCCTTACGTCTGAACTTTTAAAAGCCACATGATCTATGGGACTACTACATCTGCAAAATTGTTCCATGTGATCCTTTGAGACAATCCCTCTCCCTGCAGGCTTCACAAGCGCTCTGGAAAAGGTGCTCCTCTCTCTTCTACCTTGGTCCTCATACAGGCTTTATGAAGATTTTACTATAGATTAGGAAGACTAGCAGAAGTGCCTCACCCCTTCTTTACTGAGATTTTCCAAGAAACTAGAGCTGGTTGTTCCTGTTGTTATGCTTTAGGCATCCAAGTTATGCCCTGTAAAGCTTTCAGATGTCAACAGTTCACGTAGAAGACTACATTTACTTTTTACTGTAAAGTATTAATTTGCTCTTGCAATATGCAAAGAAACAATTACAAGAATTCAATTAATTATGCAGTCACATATTGTAAGTGCCACAGTAGAAATACTGGCTCAGGGGATCCTTCCCATTCATCAGTTTAGTGAGTTTCCAACAACTCAGCTCCCTCATCTTTAAATTGCTGGCATCTGTCCACTCCTGTCCTTGCTGCTGCCATAAGCATTTCTATTTCAGCTAACACTCATGAAGTTAGTTTCTTGTGTTATACCAAAATTATCTTCTTCATTAAAAAACCCTAATAACACAGCTAAATACACATGTGCACTTGTGAGCAGCACACTACAGCAATGAGCTTTCACTCACCTGAACAGTCAAAGGCTGAGTGTTCAGATTAGCAAGGATCCACCTGTAACAGCTACAAAATGGAAAAACACTGTTTCTAACTCTGGACAGTGTTAAAGGAGTCAGAAAAATCACAGACAATAGACTTCAAAAACTTGTAAGCTTATATAAAAATATGATGTTATGAATTTCAGTTATTCTTTCCTGATAATTCACCACAATTTACCAGTAGCAAAGCAGGGATATGGTGAAGGCTTTTACCTTAAAGTTAGTTGGGATTCTATTTCTGCTTCAAACACAGTATTAGCAATACTGATGTCTCTCTACTTTGAGTTCTATACTTCTCAACATCAGAAGTCAATTTTTCTTTAATAATACTAAAGTTTGCTGTCTAATCCATAGTTAAGATATCTACGTAAGTGCTAGGTTCTAAGACACATTGTGCACTCAACACGCTCCTTAAGTCAGACATGCCAGGTTTATTTGTACTTCTAATAAGGATTTAGAAGTTGAATGTTAAGAGATGGTTTTGTTTTGTGTTTCTTTTGGTGGGGTTTTTTGTTTGTTTGTTGTTGTGGATTGTTTTTTTTTTTTAAGCCTTGGCCATACTCACCACAAATGATAAAAAAACTACCATTAAAATAAATCCCTTAATAATTACTGCTTTCCAACAGACTGGTCCCTGTAGTTGAACTGTTACTTAATGTGCTTCAGCCAGCCTCTACTATAAAGGAATGGAGACACCCCAGGCAATATTCACACAACAAGTATTGGAACCAGCTGCTGCAAAGCCACCTTAGGAAAAAAAGGTTTCTCAATTTAATTGGGAAAACAGGAGGAAGCATAAATTTTACTGCCATTAATAACTTCAAGCAATCCCGATATGACTTTACCTCACCCTGATGGCTGGACATGTGCTTTTTGTTAGGGTCTTTGCCACATCTGACCCCTATTGTTTGCTCACTTGATCAGGTAAGAAAATGTATGTTTCTTTATAGGATAAACGAGGCCTATTAAAGTCAGAAAAAACACTGCAGTAGCCTATAAGAAGCTCCATTTTTCAACAGATGTGTGAAGCTCCATAATAAGTTCATTACAAAAAGGCCAAGTGAACTCATAAAGAGAACACATCTACTTTAAGCCTTCTTAAAAGAAACTTTCATAAAAGGAATAGAACATTAAAAACCCACAGCACTCCGTTAATTAGAGAGCAAAGTACTTCTTGGGTTTTTAAACAGCAGTCAACATATAATCCAGCTTGGCTGCATACCATATCAAGACTTGATTGTTAAGAAACCCAACATACAACTGTTTGGAATTCTTTGATTGCTCATTAAACCTAACTTGTAAAGAACAGAAAAATATCAGAGGAATTTCAGCAGTTTCCAGAAAAGATTTTAGATAACAAAACTTTCAAAAATTCTATCAATGAACCTAGTGAAGACAGACTCTTCAGTGAGGACTAAATCAGACTGTCAAAGTCACCCTCTGCTCTGGCTATCTCCAGCTTAAAGAAAGAACTCTCTTAAGAGAGAAGTTTGACCTACTTCGGTGTTTGCAAACAATTGCACAGCCCTTAGACTTCTGCGTAAGATCAGGTGGCTACTACTTCTCAGTGCGCTAATACTAAGACTTGGAACACCAAGAAATTAAGAACATCAGGCCAGGATGCTCACATTAATAAGGCATATAGGCTTGATACATACCGTGACTGGCAAAACTATACTATTGCTACTCGAGACTGATCATACTATATTTCAGAGTGCTGTATAACAAACACTCATCTACTTGGCTGAATACAAATCCACAAAGCCAATTTTCTTTCAATCACTGTAATTTGTACTGGAAAACATAACCCAAGATGTTCACCACCACCTAAAATCTTTTTGAGATTGAACACCTTGGCACTGTGTAATGCTTTCACAGCCGCATGCACAACCCTTCCACACTCCACGTCCCATTTGGGCCCGATTTGCAACTGGTACTGTTTTGTGACCCACTCACTTTTCAGCTCACCAATACCCATGTTCAATCAGCTCTCAATTTTTAAAAGCAGCTAGTAATTTTGAGCACCCAAGAAGAGACACTTCAGTCTGACTTCCAAGCATAATGTGTTTTCATTCTTTAAGCATGGCTTGCACTGGGAAGTGAATAAAAAGAAAATAGCATTTCAAGACAATATGCATTCAGTACACCTAAGAACCGTCCAGGAGCTCAAAGGGATGAACACCCACATAAAAAAAAAAAATTTGCTCCCTGCATGCAGCCAGACCTACTCCTTTTACCTAGCAGCAACACAGTTCCCATTGTACCAGCTTCTGCACCATTCCCTATCAGTTATTCCTCTCAAAAGGTTATTTATAACTCATGGGTGGACACAGAAACCCCAATACTGCCTGCCACACCCGCATACTGCCAGGAGCTCCTTCTTAACAGGGGTCCACCAAGAAGGGTTTGCAGCCTACCTTAACACACAGAGCAGCACTCAGCTGATTCTGCTCTACAAACTGCCTGCTGTTCTCATGGAGAATGGAAAACTATTTGTCTCACTTCACAAAGGCTAAGAAACCACTCAGACGCAGCACAAAATAGCAGCCTTATTAGAAGAATGTGAATCACAAGCTGTGCGTATATTTAAAAGAGCTGCACTAAAAATTTTGTATTTGGTTTGGCCTGTTAACTGAAACAAAGTGGAGTTGGTCCAAACAAGAAGTGAGGTTTTTTTATTCTTCCTTGTAGATAATGTTTTCTTCTGTTTGCTGCCAGGGCATTTACTTTAGAAACCAATCACACATCCAAGGGAAGGATTATGAAAAAGGGTAACATATCCCTTCTGTCCAACAGTGGAAGAGCATTCACAGGGATAAAGGAAGGATCTGAATCTGTTTTCTTAAAGTTCAGCTCTATGTTTCCTCCTTTCAGAGAGAACACATTCTACAAGCAAATACACTAACCACCAAACTCTGTATTTGGAGCAAGTCACTCCTCTACTCCACTTCACTTGAATTATGCCATGCAAAGCAAAATGAGAGCAATATAAGAGTGAGGCAAACCTCCACAGAATATTCTATAGCGTGCTGCTTTGGTCTCTCCTGCCAAGGTGATAATTAGAGGACACTGAATCTGTGTTTTCCACATTTCAGGCAAACATCTAGTTTAAACCACTTGGTGAATTCACATGAATCCTCACCTTAATCCACTGAAGCCATACTTCACATATACGGCACATAGGCATTCACACAGGGAATGTATAGAAAAAAAAGAATGATCCCTCTGTAAATATAATTTCTAAGTATTAAAGCAAAGCCACTAGTACAAAAAAAGTACTAGTCACTCCGCAAGGCCCTAGTGACTCAACAATTACAAGGTTTTCTTAAAGAACTGAAGTCACAGAAATCTACAAAATCTCTTCTCATACCTCTTCAAGCAGCTTGTATATGGAAAAACCTGCATACAGCAGGCTATCTCTCATAGGCCTCCACAGCTCTACTCCAGCTTCTGACCTCAAGTCTGAAGCTAAATTTCCCTCAACTGCACCCAGTTCTTTGAGATTCAGAGCATAACAAAGATCAGCTGTAGTTGATTAACTTGGGTGCCTGCAGGGAGCAAGAGGAGTCTTGTCATATACAATACTTCAAACTTGTGAAGAGAAGCCGCGAAAACTAGCAAGTGGTGTTGACTGGCAAAGCTACATGGGGAAGCAGGCATTGGCACTATGAAAAAGAAAAGGCTAATTAAGATGGAAGCCAAGACTAAGCAGAGTTTCTCATGTCCATGCTTTCAACAGCAGCCTCAACACTGTGGAGTGAGAGGGAAAGAAAGGTGGTCCTTCTCCAATATATCCATGCCATACTTAGTCCTTTCCTTTGATAGCTCAGTTGAAGCCAGTCCATCCTCTCTGCTTCCAGCCTCCACCTGCATTTAGAGCCTTCCTGCTCCCAAGCCACTAAGTGTCCTTTGGGAAAGTGGCACGTCTTCCAGAACTGCAAACTGCAGCCACCTCAGTGCTCAGCCCTAAACTTACTGCCTGATAAATCCTGTCCTTTAATTCTTTGCAATCTCAACTCTCCCCTTAAACACCTACTACACTTAATTTATACTGATCTCAAACCCAGTGCTAAAGTCTCAAAGGCACAGCATGCACAAATGTTAAATTTCAGTAGGCTGAGTCAACAAACTTGACCTCTTGGCATTAGGAGCTGCATGGTAACTTGTCAACAGCTGTTGAGGTGTGTTAGCACTTTAAGGTGACCTGCAAATGTAAGCCGAAGGGTACTGACTTGAATAACGCGTGTTTAATACCCAAGTAACCTGTATAAGAGGGGCATCTGGCACATGATTATTTTATTATTAAGGTTGCAGACTTCCCCGAGACAGGATACACAAGTGATGTATTTGAAAATTATTTGAATCACCATATCAAGAAGAGTCTCACAAATCACAGAGCTGGCTTAAGAAACAAGTAAAGTAATAGACAATATTTCTACCTACATTTTCTAACCAGCACACTGCAAAATAAGTATCAAGCAATTCTACAGGGAGCAGCTAGGGCAAAACATCCAAGTCAAGGAAAGAACCACCACCTGTGGAACCAAACAGACAGTGAAGCTTCTGGAAGTACTAGTAGAACTTGCTGTAGATTACCCTAACAGCCACTTCAGGAACAGACTGCAATTTTAGCAGCCAGTTCTTCTGAGCTAAACAGCCTTCCACACAGGACTACTTACAAGTCCAAGAGAATGGCATTTGAAAAGAAATTCTCTTCTCCACATCAGAATCAGACACTAGAAAGCAGATTCTTAGCTGATGAGTTTAGTCTGACTCCAGTATTAAATGGGGAATTTCTGGGAGCAGGGACTTCTCATTGATTTGTGTCATGCCATTGCTTGGGGTGACAAGCACCCAGAATCCCTTGCCTTAGACCACAGCACTAGCTGCTGTACAAACAAAAGAAAGAGACAAGTTCCTGCTCCAAAAAGCTTACAACCCAAGCTGAACCAGACTACCTAGCAAGATCCTCTCTCAAATGAGAGAAAATTTACTTCCTGACCAGCTTCCACTTCTCAGTTTACTTTACTGCCAAATAACATTGTCTTGAGGGGAAAAAAGCATAAAGAAAAGGGATTCCAAATGCCATTTTTCTTCTTCCTCCTAGCTCAGCCCAGAGGAGGATATCAAGTGTGAA
This sequence comes from Mycteria americana, assembly GCF_035582795.1. Classification (NCBI taxonomy): domain Eukaryota; kingdom Metazoa; phylum Chordata; class Aves; order Ciconiiformes; family Ciconiidae; genus Mycteria; species Mycteria americana. The sequence continues at coordinate 40,834,129 of NC_134371.1, forward strand.
CACGGTTGTGGGGCAGAAAGCATAAAAAGACCTGAGGCATTTCAGGATGTATCAGGTAGCTGTTACATTAATCACCGACAGGATTAAGGCTTCCAAAGCAGGTGTAAGTTTTCATGGTATTAACCTGTATACTAAACAGCAATAAGGCCATGTTGAGGTTGAATGTAAAATTGAGAAGGCAAACAATCCTAAGAGACTGTACAAAGCTAGGGAAGAAAGCTTATAGATTCACCATTGCATTCCACTTGTTCCATCACATCTGGATACACCAGCTGCACTGGATTTAGTATATCCCAAACCTAACATATCTCAGAAAGCTTTAACAATGTCTTGCATCAGTGTTTCACACATTTAGGGCTCCACAATACAAGATCCTCAACTCCCACTTAAAAATGAGCACTCAGCAATTCTTATGGCCAAATCCTGCTTAACATTTAGTATATCTACCAGAGCTGCCGCTAGATAGTATCAGCCAAAGAACACACAAGGAGCAATAAAAACTCCCTCCTGAGAACTCCAGCATGCAATGATCGAATTAGACAATCCTCTGCTTTTTCCAAATTCATTGTCTCCATGGCTTTCCCCTATGGACAACAAAAAGTTTCACTTGTATCTGAAGTACTTGCATGATCTTAACACAAATTACAGACTGTCAAGCTGAAAGTCTAAAAATCAGTACTGCCTAGAGTTGAAGCTGACAAAGCTGGGAAATTTCTGATCTCTCTATCTGGACCATTAAGGTAACAAGAGGGAGCAGGTAAATCAAGCTCCATAAAAAAAGAAGAGGTAGTTGGTATCCTCCATCAGCTAAGCTCCATGAAGTTGCTGGCTATTTTTCCTACGTGCTCCCCCAAAATTACAAGCGTCACCCATGTGTCAGCTCACATGGTTTTCAGGTAGCTATCAAAGGTATTTTTAAAAGACCAGAAGACTCATTCGACAGTTTGAGAGAACCTAGGAATAAATCTATTGGGAACAACATTATTTTAAACTTCCATTTAAACCTGCATCTGAAAAGATTATTTGAATGATAAAAAGTTGGGAGTAGTGAGGAAGTTCTTTGGCAAAGAGAAAAGTGACGTAGCAACTTTTAGGCACGCTATATCATGATGCAAACAGCTTCACTGTCCCTGCTGAAATGTCTATGTTAGAACAAAAAAACCACATACCTAGAAGTGCAGTGAGTTTAGGAAGCAGACCAACTTGTACCATTTTATTTCTCAGGCCTGTGTCAAAGGAAAGATTTAGTAAGAGTCGAAGAGTGATGTTCAGCAGGTCTTCATGTTCACAGGGTACCATTTTCACAAGTTTTTCAACAATATCCATTTCAACCTGTATATCAAGAAAAAGAAAAAATCCATAATCCACCCAAACTTAGCTTTGTGTTCAATGTAAAAGCCCTTTCAGTGTTATGTATTCACATGCACACATATACAAATACATATCAATACATATCCAATTTGTACCCATAATAGTGACTGTCAATGCGTTTTCATCTGAAGCAGGTTTGCTTATGTCTTTGTGGTTGAAGTCTTCTAGATTGGGTTACTGGGTAACATTGATTAAAAAAGTTTTTGAACCAAACAGTTCAGATGTCTTGGAAATATTCCTCACAGTTGGAATACTGCAAGAATGTGGTCAAGACATCACTTGCAAGACTAGATTGGGGGTGGCGGGGGGGAACTCATTTAAACTTAAACACAAGCAACCCTGGAGCAACTGACATTACAGTCAAAGGGATACCCAACCAAGAAAGACAGAAAACTGGCATCCAAAAAGAATTTGAGACCTTTCATTATGAATTTCAAATGAACCCTTAGACAGAACTTTGCGTGTGCTCTCCGAAGAGGCATGCTGTCCTGTATGATAATTTAATAAAAGCATGAAAGTCATCTTGAAACATGTATCACTTTCAAATTAAAAAGTAGAATCCAGGAACTGAGAAGTGGTATCATTCCTGAGATCATGTTCACTTTACCAGCCAGAAAACACATCTGAGCATTGACTGGCAAGACTTCAGAAAGTTTTTATCATCTTTTAAGCACCATTTCTCTGCTTTTATTTGACATAATTTTTTAAATGCATTCATTCGTTGTTTCCCAGAATCTTCTTTGGCCAGAAGGAGGCACATAAAATTACTTTGTATTCTTCAAACTTTTGCATGTATGTAACTAGTCTTCCAGTTATAAATACACACAGAATGAACGCTAAGAAAAGAAACTTCAGCTCTCCCCACACAGCATAGCACAATAATGAAACAACTGACTGGGTATCTTTGATCAAAAACAATCAGATAGCAAGAACTCCTACTTCACTGCTTTGAATTTAATATGGCACTTGAATACCAAAGGAAAATATGTGCTATAAATATACGTGGATTATTCAGTTTTACTTAGAATCAAGTGTTGTACAACTAATCTTGGTTCATTTTGCCTTCGACATTTTTGTGTTATTGCCTGATATAAATATCAGAACACCTTCTCCTTCATCGGTAGCCTTCCTTAGTAATACTGTGGAGAAAAAAAAGTATCATCTTTATCATCAGTAAGAAATGCTCAAACAGACAGCTGACCTGAAGCATACAAACCTTTTTGAATGTCTTTTCAAAACTGTTAAAACACTCTGCAGTAAAATAAATTCAACAATTTTGTTTCATTTGTCTTTCCACTAAATCAAATGGAATGCAGAAAGTGTGCCAGCAAATCAGTGGGCTGGAGAACTAATCCTTGTTTTCCTAATAAAGTCCTTCAGGGCACTACACAAGTATAAACTAAATCAATGATCAATCACCTGATAAACAGTCTGCATTCCCCCAAAAACATATAATTGGTGTCTGACTTTTGTTAAGAAATAGGATACCCATATATAAATAAGGGAGATACCTCTTGTCTGCAGTGTTCAGTGCATATGCATGCAAATGACAGTTCCAGTAACAAAGATGCAATTAACTTCCTATTGTACTTGCACAGATCTTTTCATCTCCCAATCTGAGTGCAACATTAATCTCAGGTTACCTCTTGGATAAGGAAAATTTATCATTTTCATTTAACAAATTGGCATAAAGGCACAGAAGTGAAGGCATGTATCTACTAAAAGCCATTAGGAAATCAGTAAAGGAGATACTTGGCTAATATAGTGAGTAGGCATCTCACAACCAACAGTTGTGAGGTGCATTTGAAGACCAAGCTCACCTAGGAAATAAGTAAACTAGTCTAGGAAACTGCAAAAGGATAACTACCTCTCTTTCCAAGACAATACATGGCAGAGACAATATGTTGTCAAAAGACTCTAGTTTGGGGGAAGAGTCATGAGCATCTCCAGAAGCGGGGGTATGACAAGACTTTGGGGTGCTGACTTCAAAATTTGGAATTTCATGTATCATATTTTGAGGTAGCTTCACTGTGTGGGATGACAGTTCTTCAAAAATTTTTGCAGTATGTTATGGGTGGATGTTGTACTTTTCTTTTACTCATTTTACTAGTAACAGAAGAGGATAATCAGTGCTACAGATATTTAGGGTGGGGACAGAGATGTCTCCCTCTTCCCTCCAACCACACAAAGTTTTCAGAGTCCATACCTTTCCAATATTGCAGTAGAGGGCTATGAGCCTTACCATATCATTTTTGTTCTCCATAAAAATGCTGAGTTTCTTCAAGAACGATACAACCAGGATAAGCAGCTCAAAATTATCACGGTCCAGTGCTTTCACTAACATATGGACAATGTTCTTGTTTCTCATCTTCAGCTCAGTGCGAGTATCCTCAGCAAGATTTAGGAGCAGGTAAAGTGCAACTAACAAAGTCCAATACAAATCATACCAACAGATCAAAGACAACAGAACTAAACAAGTCTCTATATACACATTAAGTGCTTAAGACAAGACATTCAGAAGCATTCTGCTCCCTTCCCAATGCATTTTGAAGGAAACTGACCATGCATGCTTTTTATTCCTGTTTAGAAAGCATTAAGAAGATTAATTCTTAATTAATCTTAATTAAAGAAAAAAAAATTATGATCACTAGAAGCTTTTAATATTTTTTTTTCTTTCAATTCCAGTGGGAACCATTTAACAGCCCTGCCCGGGAAAGCTTTGCCACTCAGATAATTTCAATCTAACATGAAGTGGTTTTTAGTACAAAAACTGAGACAGAGTGAAAGCTATTCAACTGGAGTCAGATACAAGCTAACTCAAATTAAACATACAAAACCAGAATACCCAACTCCTCCCAAACCAATATCATGAGCAAAGAAAAGTTAAGTGGATCACTTTTGCTATTTTTCCTCTAAGACTGACAGATCACTTTAAAAGTTGTTAGCATACTGTCAAGCAATCTGATTAAGTACTCATCTTCTCCCTATTCTTTGACAATGCTCTTCCATATGCATCCACACATTCAGTATGTTTAAGACATCCTGGTTATAACAAGCATCCAATAGAACCCTCTACCCACATTCACCAACAAGGAAATAATTTGCTATTCAGATTTGGTACCTCTGAGCAGCTGTTCCTGCTTGACAACCAGCCCTTGATATTTCTTATAAGTTTTCTCATAGTCCTTTTTCAAGGTTTGATTTTCAGAATCTTCATCAAGTAAATTGCAGAAGTTAAGGAGTTCAGATAAAAGGTATAGTCTAGATGACTATTGTCCTCAAAGGTGTTATTCAATTGCTAGTAAAAAGCAGGAGATCTATGGAATAGCCAGTGTAAAGACACTACCTCAGCAACAGCTTGCTACACCTGTAATCTACAGCATGATTTTTTTTTTTTAATCCCCCTAGTCCTGGATGTATTATATCCTAATAGTCAGCAAAAATGCTCCTAAGACATACTGCTGATAAACTAAAACTTTTTTTTTCTTGTGTTCTTTTAGTAACTTCACCTTAATCTCTTCAGCAGCCCAAACTTCTCACTCTTGGTCTTTTTCATATCTGTGCAAAATTATATTTTGCACTTTCTAGTAAATTCTGCTGCTTTCACAAAAGTTGCGGTATGCTCATCTCGTATAACTCAACAATAGCTATCAAGACAAGTCAGAAGCCATCAAGCTGTCCCAGCATATCAAAAGGATATCGGCTTTCTTCTTCTTAGCAAGTTCTTCCTGCCAAAGCTCATGTCTCTTCAGTTCATGGTCTATGATATTCATACACAGAGCTCCAATTTTGTAGTGTGTGATTATTCCATGAAATTGAGAAAAACTACATTGAAGAAAAAACACCTGTGAGGAAAAAAATAAATACAAACAACCCCAAATCTGCTTTGACATCTATGGTAGCAATGTCCCAACACTGCACCACATGAAGTATTAAAAAAGATATTTACTCTATGCCCCATTATAACACTTCTCTATTGAAAAATTATTTCAAAACAAAAACAATTCCTGAAAACATGAATATTTTTTCCAAACTTGTAGAAGGACAAGCAACAGTGTGTTGTTCCAAGTCAAAATAAAAACACGTTCCAATTTTCATGCGTAAAGGAAAACGTTTTCCAATCAGCCCCACTTTTCATATTACAAGTACTTCAGAGGACCCTCTACTTACCAGAAATGTAAGAGGTCTAAAATCAAGTTGCAATGCAAATTCCATTTGAATTATTTCTAGGCAGTGTATGCTGAAACACTGGCATATGTAAATAAGAGCAAGCACTCACTTCTGTTTCTTCCCTGTAGGGATGCTGAGAGAAACAAAAGGTGGCAGCTCAGCCTATAAGCTATGGGTCAGAATCCTTACTAGTTTCTTCCCAGCTCTACTACACACTGCCTCACTGTAGGGGTTCTTTTTGTGCCTCAATTTTGTCATTTATAACAAGTTTGTTTCCATCTCAGCAATTTTTTTTTTCCTATTTCAGTGAGATTTTGTAGCACAGTGCAGAAAACAAATGAAAAGCCACTAAGCAGAGAAGTTCCTTATGTCCCTATACACAGGGGACTCTGAACTCACCTTGAAAAGCAGAAGAAAATATAAATTATATTGGTAGCAAGTTCCACACTTTGTTTCCAGTCTTCCCTCAGCACTCTAGCCAATGCACCCAGGGCAGTTTCTGAAGTGAAACAAGGTTTAAATGAGCATTTCGCCTCCCTCCTTTTGTCTTGTGAGACTCAGAATTTGAATACGTGTTATTATACATCTATCAGTTTTCTAATGTAAGATTTTCAGGGGTATCTCACTAACATGTAACACTGCTCACAAGTTCTGTTTGGAGATGGTACTAAAATAGAGAGTACCCTGGGTGGTCATCCACTCACAAACCCTAAGAAGCAGCGACATCCAAGGAAACTGCAACCAAACACTAAGGTCATCTTAAAACTACCACTAACCTTAACATCTTGTGGCCTCTGCCATCTGTATGTTCCATACTATACTGTGACCCCTACCTAAAACATCACCACATTCACTTCCAAATCCCCTTCAAATTCTACAAATTGTCTACAAATTCTACAGCTGTCAAATTGACAGCTATCGTTTTTCATCCACTTCTTTCTATTCATTTTTTCCCCTGTAGCAACTTTGTATTATTTAATAATTTGGTTTATATTTCTTCTTGTCATACTTCAGGTTACTTTTCCTCTCTGAATCACTTAGCTTTCCCACTCACTTCCCCCTATCTAGCCCCTCTTCACATACACCATGTTACATGATCAGAGCGAGAAAAGCAGAAACTGGCAATTTCAAGCACTGGAATAGTCGCAAGAACTCATGGGGACAAGCCATTATTTGATGGCTTACCATTCGCCTCCCATTCCAATTCTTGCAATAATCTTGTGTGCTGACATTGCAGGATGGGTACAGTACATATTGAAGTCATCATTTACTCAAGGAATGTGGGGGTATAAGGGCTCAGTAAAAGAGAAAGGGGGTAAGGAAAAAAATTACTAAATTAACAAGGCATGAACCTACTGTCACTTTCGAGGTCTGGTTTGGATAGCCCTTATCTTTTGTTTGTCTGACACCTTTACAGACTATAAGGTCTTTTTGTCCCCCAGAAGAGAGGGGGCAATGGGAAATGAGAATGTATGTACATGTACACATACGTATTTACAAACACACACTATTCCACACTGATGTAGCTCTCTGACCTATCTGTAGCTACCTGCCAAACTGATATGGCACAGCACATATGTATACAGACCCAAAATGACAGCAATGTGAATGTCATATCATGCATTCAGATAAGATTTTAAAATGGATATATAAGCAAAAAGAGTATGGTGTGCTAGTGAAATACTTTGGTGATGCATCCACATTCAATTTATTAATTCCCTTGAAAACTGGACACCTATACTTACGTCAGCCTGCAAATCCCAGTTTCAAAGCAAGTTTCCTGATCTTCAGGATACAACTCTACATTTTCTTGTCTCCAGCAGCAATGCCAACTGAAGTTAATTTAGCATCAAAATAACTAGGATGAGAGAAAACAGCTGAAGCCTATTAAGGCCAGGAAGATTTCTGTGTTAAGCCCACCTAAGAACAGCCTAAGCAGCATCCATTTGTAGAGAGATCCAACTGGGTTTGACAGCCAGCTTATTATGTACTGATAAGCAAAGCCTAGCAAACTACAGAAAATCCAAATTAAATGTGAACTACTTTTCCCTTGAGAAGAAAGCACCAGAAATAAACAGCACAACATTAAGAGAAGTTACCATTGGGTTTTAAAGTTACCATTGATAAGCAGTTCTTCCAAATTATCAGGATTCCTAGCTAGCTGCAGGATGAGGGCAGAGCCGCGCACCTTGTCAGGAATGTCCTCATACAGTAACTCAATGTACTCATCCATGTCATTGATATTGGCAACTTCATCAATCTGAAAGCAGTCATAAGCAGGGGTTTCACAGAGAAAGAGATGTCAATTCAAGACAACCAATCATGACGTTATTCAATTGCAAGACAAAAGAGTGCACAGCTTTGAGTTAAGATCTTAGGAAAAAATAAAATACAAGGAAAAAAAACCCAACACATCCAGAATCACTGCCAATGAACACCAGGAAATCCGAGAAAATTTAATTATGAAAAACAAAAGATGCTCAGACATGACTCCCTGTGCCCTGTCCGATGTTCCAGACCTCACTTGCTGTCCTGCTGCGTGCTATAGTTGGAGGGGCAAGTATGCAAGTCAAACATTTTACCCTTTATGGAGATGATTTTTATTCCATTGTGCAATATTTCCAAACCAAGTTCTTTGTTTAAAAAACAAGAAGCAAAAAACCCCCAGAAGTAAGCCTTTCTTCTCCCCCCCCCCTTATATAACTGCTTACTTAAGAAGTAAATGGGTTTTGCATCTCTCTTCTAACACCAATATTTACCTCCATTCCTTCAAATGGGGGTGGATCTTTTGGCTTACTGGATTTCTCTTTCTTTTCTATACAGAAAAAGATATGGTTGCAGTTAAGTTATGCATATGCACAGACAAAAACATATCCAGTATTCCCATAGTAAACATTCTGGTTAAATCAAGGTCAACATCCTTTTGTGTCCAGCTCACCTGTCAGACTAACACAACTAAGGTATGTCACATTTCTGAAGCTGACCAGCCCAAAGGGAGCAAAATAAACCCTCAGATGCCTTCTGACTCCTCAGTCTAAATGATCAGTTACAGCCCAGTCAGCTAGGGAGATAGAGGGTAATAAACCTTAGTGCAAGCCCAGACTGACAAAACTCACTTCCACAGTGAGATACCTTAGCAGCTCTGATTCTGCTTGTACACTGTAGCAAAGTTGCCCTGTGATACAGCAAGACATATATATATACAGAATAAAAGAGGGTAAAACACCCAAAGCAGTTACAATCAAAGCATATAAATAACATTAATCTTTGTTTTAAATTCATCCCATTAAGATAAGAATCCAACTTGAGAACAAAGCTTACCATTTCATGATTGCAAGAAACCTTGCTAACCACAAGGTAATGCAGGATCAGATGTTAAATATGAAATTGTCCCCTGAGCAGAAAGTTTAAGGTGAACTTCAGACACAAATAGGACCACCAAAATGCCTTGGCATCAGAGCAGAGAATTACTGATCTCAGTAACTTGTTCACCAGGAACTTAAGACGACAAGATAAGAAAATTACCCCAAGCTGTCTACTACACTGTACCAAAGCTTGTCAGTCTCTGAAACTCCTCATTCCAGCTTTACAGACAGCGCAAATTCAGCCTAGGAACACTATCTACCCTTGCAACAGGTGATGACAGAGATCCTTCTAGGAAGATCCTCATACAGTCCTTTGATGTCCCTGCAAGTGCAGATGCAGCATGAAGAGGCTGCACCAAACAGTGGAATCTGTATCTCAAGTCCTGCTAAAGCACAAGGCAGCCAGTAAGAAGCATCAATACTAACTTTAACTAACTAAAAAAATAAACTTTGGTTGTTAAAAAGATAATACACCCCAATCTCGCTCCAAGATTGTAATTTTTTCCAAGCGTGATTTAAATATACATCTTCCCCACTCTCATTATCTCTGGAGAACTCATATATCAAGCAAGTTAGGACCTCAGCTAGAAAAACCTCACACAATAGTTGTTCAATGCTGAAACACCCCAGTCGCAAGCTACTTTGTTCCTGTATTATTTACCTTTTCCTGCTGAGGCATCTCTGCGATTCTGCAGATAGTACAACAGCTGTTCTACTTCAGCAAGTTTGGAGGGGTGAATGAGCTTGCATTCTTCAACCACCTTTCGAGCCAGGGAAGCAATGTCTGTATTTGCATTAAGACTCTTTAGCCGAATGCTGCAACACAAATAGGTGTCTCCTCAGTTTTAAAATTTTTTTATCTTCAGTCCTTTGATTTATGTTTACATGGTCATGAATTTCTTGAAGCAGAAATTATCCCGATACCCCCAATGCCTGTGCCACGGCTTACAAAGGTGATGTCAAAGCAGTGGCTCTCTACAACTCCAAACGGCAAGTAACTGTCAAACAGATTTGACAGAGTTTAACTGTCCATCAGCTGACAAGCAGCAACACTAAATGCAGCTGTATGAACAGATCCCTTATAACTGTCTTAGACACAGCAGCCATTAATTTATTTGCAATGCATCCCAGAAAAAGTGCACAGGACTGCAAAGGAGTACAGCATACACAAAAAATCCAAAATGAGAAACAGCTATGGGTGTTGACTACACAGGAAGGTTCTTTTGCAGTGCCTGCAGATGCAGTGTCAGGAGTCTCCTATAGTTCTGGCAGACCTGCAGCCAGGTCCGCAAGCAATGAGCAGCAACAAATCTGTGAGCATTAACAATAAGATGGATTGCAGATGCAAGTTATGCTGATTTATCTGAAAACAGATGAACAATTATGATGTCTTCAAAAATTTGAGACAATTTAAGGATTCTCTTTTTCTTCCTCAATTACTCTTCTTACATGCACTCACACACATAGCCACTTCACTCAAATTTTCAAAAAGACTTCAGTATAGAGATAAAACAAACCTAGGAAAGGTCCAAACTCGCAGCTTGGAAACTGAAGTTATGATAGTTCTCTGAACTTTTCCAGTGGGGAACGTTTTAATGCTCTTAAAAGAAAAATACCAGGCAAAACTAAAATGCAGATACTGTAGTGAAATCACTAGCAGGGGTGACAGATCAAAACAACAAGAGATCCAACAGCTAGAGCATAAGGCTGTCAGAAGGTTCAATAGTATTACTTGCTCCAACATTAACCATCATTTGAGTAGGAACAAATCACTTCACTTTTCTCTGCCTCAAGTTCCCATCACGTAAAATGGGAATAATCACTTTTCTTTACAAAACACCTTTAAGTACATGGATGAAAAGCAGTTTACAACATGTGTTTTAGATGTTAACTTTTCTAGGCATATGTTATTTCCTGGCTTCTAAACCCTCTGCTAATCTAGCACTAAGTTTTATAAAGATTAGAACGTATTATTTCTTACAGGCTGTTGATGCTTTGAGTTATTGAATTTATGACTATGAAAAACAGAAAAAGCTATCAGAACTTGCTATGACCTTACATTTTCTGACATTCCTTGCGCTCCCCCAGCATGGGGTCTCCCATCTCTCCCAGTATCGTTGCTTCCACTTCATAGTGGACAATGAGAGCTTTCTCAGATGGATGCACATCTATGTTGCCTCCTTTTACTTTCCTGCCATGAAAAAAAAAAAAAAGAATAACTGATTAAATGAAAAGCTCAGAAAATATACCAGTACATAAATCAGTAACAACGACCTGTCTCCAGTTTTATCCAGACCTTACACCCAAGCATTGCCCTCCTTCCACACCATATTTCTTCATTTCACACAGCTGCGCCAAAGCTTAGTGCTAGTGGCATATTCTTGAGTATTGCTTCTAGTACATACAGAAACACCCAAGCCATGTAAAGTCCTAGTTACAGAAGTCAGGTAAAGAAAAAAACAGGATAAATGTTTGATTTCTAACATCTCCCAGCTCTCTTAAGGAACTACAATCAGGAAAAAGATGCATTTCATAGAGAAGGTGAATTCCCAGTTGATTCCCTGTTACTTTGTCAGTATTGCAAAATGTGCTAGTGGCATTGACCTAGTGGTACGAGTACGGTCATTTACAAAAGGAAATTCTTCCTCAAATACTCTCTTGGTAGGCTTAGCTAAATCTTAACAGTTAAAAATCTACCAAGAATGAATTACAAAAAGTTTGAATTTCAAATTCACTATTCTCTCCTGAAGCACAAACCTCTTCACTACTGTTCTTCACCTCATTGTGTCTGTTGCCAGGCTCAGGGGATTACCAGATCAACAGCTGCCATCAACAGGTATAAATCAAGCACGTCTATCTGCTTAACTACAGATATTTTGGAAAAGCATTCCCCAGGAAAGCACTCTGGGTATGTCCCTGCAAAAGGGCCTGTCCTGCTCTCTCCTCCTTTGTACCAGCAACTCCGTGTCCATGCAGAGATACAAGGGCTGTGAGGACAGGCCATGGATAAAAGGCCATGAAGCTACACCTCATTTCTGTTTTCAAGTGATGGCAGAACCACATCCAGAGAATACAGTTACACATTTCTGTCTTTGGTGGTAAAGCTGACACTTGCCCCTTTTCCCCTGGGTACTGCCAATAGAGTATGTACAGCCATGCCATAAACCAGGCTGCTAAAACACTGCAAATCAAAATCAAGTCCCTAATGTGGGTTTGGTTTTGTGTGGGTGGGTGGGGCTTTTGTTTGTTTCTTTTGGGGTTTTGTTTGGGTGTTGGTTTTTTTAAGACAGATCATGTCAATGAACAGATTTACAGGTGGCTTCACCAGTAGTTGTATCAGCATAAATGAGATAGCAGCTAGCTATGGCATTGGGTCAATTAGACCAGGGAAAACTACTTCAGCCTCACAGAGCTGGAAATGTTAGCAAATCCAGATGCAGCCTTCAGTGTAACCACTCTCTTCAGAAAATGTTTGAAATGTGTGCCTCCATCTACCCAGCTACTATGGTGGCTGCTTTCCCTTCTGCAGAATACAACTGCAAAAAAATACCATTTTCTTGAGACACAGCTGATCAAAAAACCCCACAAACCACAGAAAGGTCTGCTGTGGGAAATGAAGAGTCTGGTTCAACTACTAGCCTTACAAAGACATAAAGCTACAGGGCAAACAAATACAGCTCACTGCTTAAGAGCAACATCTTCCTTGATGAGATTGTAGCAGAACTCCATCTATCACTTAAGATTTTTTTGAAGAGACTTGTGTTTTTTTTCCTTTAACAGTACTTTGAAGCAGATGTTTCATTACAGTCTGTTCTCTGTTCTCACAAGGTCCAGCCTTGCAGGGCAGAAAGCTTACGACAAATCTATTTCAAAAGAAACTGGCTCTCACTCCTCACCCCCAAATATATTTCCCCCATATTTAGACCTACCAGGAGATCCCAACCGTGCAAATGCTCCTCCTGACAGTCAAAGCTCTGTTAAGTGACAGCTTGATAATATTTACAGATATAAAGAAAAGGATGGGTAGAACACAAGTGGGCCTGAAGGAGTTTGGTACAGTTTAACAAGAACTAAGCTGAACTAGCATCTCATCATTGCCAAAAGGATTAGATCTTCCCATGTTTTCCCTGCTCCTGGCAGTCACCTTGGTTCATCGTGAGGGCTCATCAAACCCTTTCACAGCCACCTCCATCAATCCAACAGAAAATTCCTCATGTTTTGGGCAGAGGGAGTTTTTCAATGTGTTGCTGAATTAAAGTGCCCTATAGAAAGGGAATAACACTTCCTATCTATGAGCAGGGATAAAAAGGAAGGAGTGAGACCTCCTCCTTTTGGCAGCAGTAAACCACTGATGAGCTTAGCAACCAGCAGAGCCTCAGCCTAAGACGGCTTAAACAGTTTTAGCATTTCCCATATTTAATTTTTTCCTTGAGAGTCAGATGGGCAAGCTGAAGAACTTACAGCTGCAGAGACTTTCTGCCGTCTCACATTGATAACCACCCTCACTACTTGAGCTATTTCCTAGCTAACAGAGTCACAAATTCACATTTGATTTCCGTCTCTGAAAAAAATCTTACCTTGTGAACTGCTTGAAGACCTACACTAAAATGCACTACCCAGCCACTAAAGTTGTATTCCATTTGGAAAACGCTGCATTCAGATTGCCAGCATCACAAAAAAAACCCCAACAACTTTATTTTGCGTACAAAATTACACAATATTATTGTGTAAAAACAATACCCCCTCCCCACTCGAATCAACAAACATCTACTTTACTGATTTTCTATCCATCTTGAGTTTGTAAGTCATTTCATAAAACATTTTAAAACACAGACATTCTTATAACTGGTATAAACAGCAATGCACTGCAGAGCTTTCGCACACATCAGCCCGTCCTTTCACTTCGCTGCCTGCTTTGTCAACAAGAATCCTGCTCTATTAAAGGTTTAAAAGAGGAAGGCCTTTTCTACAGACAAAAGCTGTGCTAGCTGAGCTCACATAAGCAAAGCTGGTGTGTGAATACCCTTTATTAACTAATTCCTTCAGGAGAAATGCAAAACCAAACTATCCTAATTACAAGTGGCACAAAACTGTGCACGTGGATAAGGCTGAAAATCCAATAACAAATCCTAGCAAGTCAGACTTGGTGGGAGGGGGACTGGTCATGGAGGATGACAAAGGGAAATAGAGATCAGAGGAATACCAGACTTGCACACAAGCCTAGTCACGTTAAACAGCACAGCAGATGTTTTTTGGTTTGTGGTCCCTAAAAAGAGAGAAAACTACGCTTGTTGCAGGGATGACTACAAAATAAAGATTCCTCCAAAATCACATAAGATGGCACAAACAGAACATGCAAGGCTAAAAACAGACACTGCTCTGAAGTTACAGCTATTTATTTAATTACAGGTAGCCATTTGATTTTTACTTGTTATCGCTTTTTTAACCTGTTTTTACCTGTTATCATTTATATGACAGAACTAATGTTCAAAGACTACCAAGAGGTTTTTTCCCCACTGTTTCTGATTATGGGTCTTAATATGTGGCATACGAGCACGGGAGGAAAAGAAAAAAAAAAAAAGAGGCAAAACCCAGACAGCCTAAACAGTAAGTTCTGCAAATGCTAATAACTGGAAAGGAAATGGAAAAAAAAAAAAAAAAAGAAAGACCAGGAACTCCACAGGATTCAAGAGGTGATGGATAAAGTCACCCGCATGGTAGGAGAAAGTGACACTGTTCACACAGCATATCTTAACAGAGGCCTAGATGGCCTGACATCTTTTGGGATTGCTAGCACTTTTGCTCTGAAACAACTGATGGAGGTCCAATAGTTGCCTACTCAGACCCTATTCTTTAGGCTGAGTGGTCTCACTGACAAATAGACAGATAAAAGCACCATTCATTCATCACATCTTTAACATCAAACACAGATCACCCCCTTCATACACCATGGTTACCTCTCAGGTCCATCCCAACTCCCAAACCATTCCATTCATCACACCTCATTACCTGTCGTCCCCCCAGTCTGCCATGCCATGCTCTAACATCTCCTCCAAATCAGTTCATCTCTCCCAGCTGCACCCTGAGCCTGCCCTTACTGCCTAATATCCCCTCCCCCCAGTGCCCAGCCTGCCTGTTCCCCAAAGCAACCACCTGCCCCATCCCAACTTCTTGTACCCACACAACCCTCCCCACTCATCTCCTAATAACATCTATTTTCCTCTCAACTTGCTGCCACTTCAGTGACCTACCCTAAACCCACTTTATAACTTTCACTCATCCCTAACCCAGTCTCCCAGTCCTCATTCAAGTCACCTGCCCACCAGACTAGGAAGCCACCCCTCAGCCTGCCCCAAACAAATCCATCTCCCGTTCCCAAACCACTCACTCCAAAGCTTCCCACCCATCTTCCCCCCCCAACCTCAAGCCATTTTCCAAACCAGCCACTCCTCAATCCCAATCCCTCCACCCACCTCATGATCTCCCTTCTCAAAACACTCTCCATTCTCATCTGCCCACCCATAACCTCCCATCCATCCTCAAGCCAACCCCCTGCTACAACCTGCAACACCTCAGCCCCACACCCCATCACCTCCCCACGACCCCTTCTCGCCCCCCTACCCCACAACTTCCCACTCAGCCCCCACCACAGGCTAAACCGCCTCAGCCCCCTTGTAATCCCCCAACCCATAACCCCCATTCACCCCCCGCAACAGCCTGCAACACCTGTCTCCCACCCCACAACCTCGCACACCCCACAGCGCCCCACCCGACGCCACACCACCCCTCAGGACAACCTACCGCGCCTCAGTCCCACGCCCAGCCCCCACCTGCCGCACAGCCCCCCTTCCACCTCCCACTACAACCTGCCGCACCTCAGCCCTACGGCTCCCTTCCACCCCCACCACAACCTGCCGCACCTCGGCCCCACAACAGTCGTCTCCCCCCCCCGCCCCCAACCCTGGCCAGCCTCCCCGCTCACCTCTTGAGGTACCGGGCGTCCTCGCCCTGCATGGCGGCGGGAGGGGAAGCCTCGGCAGGGCGCGGCCCCGCAGCGGTGCTGTTACCAGGGTGAGCGCGAGCCCCGCCCCGCGGGCTCTGAGCGCGCACGCGCCGGCGCCGCTGCCCGAGGCGGCGAGCGCGCATGCGCACTGCGCGGCCCTCGCGGCCCGCCTGCGCCTGGTGCCGGCTGCGAGCGGCGGGGCGGGGCGGGGCGGGGCGAGACGAGACGGGTGCGGCGCCCCCTGCAGGCGTGGGGGAGGCGCTGACCCACCGGGCCCGGCCCGAGGCGTGAGGCGTGAGGCGTGAGGCGTGAGGGGTGAGGCGGCCTGCCCGCCTGGCGCGGCCTCCCGGACCCATCCCCGCCTTACTCGGAGGTCGGGGCACGAACCCTGCTGGCACCCATGGAGGTGCCATGCCGTGCCGTGCTGTGCCGGGGCCCCCTCTGCCCCCTCTGGGTGCAATGACCCGGCAACGGCCGCTACCCACCGTGCTAGGTAAGCTCCCCGGGCCTAGGGCCCTCGCAGGCCAGGGGCTGTAGCTGAACCCCCTGAGGGCGGGGGCTGCCCCACAGGCCTCGGCACCCCGCGGGGCTGTTACCAAACTCCCCTGCTGCCTGAGGGTTTGCCCGCTCCTTCACAGAAGGGCCAGTGGGACAATGCGGCCTGCAGGCCCTGCACAGGGCAGGCCAGGCAAGGCTGGTCCTCCAGCAAAGTTAATGGTGCTGAGGCGGGGGTCCAGGTAGGGCATGGCCACAGGTCCTTGAGCCCTGAGGGAGTCAAGAAACAGTCCTGCCCTTACAGAGAGATCCACCTGTTTCATACGTGGTACTTCAGGAAGCTGCAAGTAGCAGGAATAAAGGCATTGTATGTTCCTGGTTGCAGTATTTAGGGGAGGATTGAAGAGGGGCTGTTGTGTCCTGCCCCATTATGGCCATCTGAGCTGTCGCTTTTCCTCAGCACCACCTCTTAGCTGAGCCCAGCCTTAAGGCAGCCTTGGTCAGCAAGGTGTTTTGAAATACAACCTTCCTCTTCGGTCAGCAGCATTGCTGCTCACCCGCTGATGTGCAGGAGACATGGGGGCGATACTGCTGTAGCTCCAGCCTCAGCCAGGTGGCTGGAAATCCAAAATTGTGTTGGGATGTGTTACGTCGTACAGCCAGCACCTGAATCCTCTGTCACTTTACCTTGTTTCTGAGCCACTCTAAAGAACAACCAAATGACATCATATCCAAGAGGTATCAGAAACCATCTTAATGGGCTGTAGTTTACCTAAAGTTTGTATCAGAGCAGCATCCAGTCGCGAATGGAGATTCCTCTGAGCTATTTGTTGTAATATCCATGATAGAGGTAAACCAGGCCCATCCCCAGCTGCCCAAGGGTCCTGCTGTTCATCTGGTTGGAAAGTAAATGGCTAACACGTAGAACTAGAGGCAGCAGTGTCTTGTTGTCTTTTTAAACTCTGTGCTTTCTCAAAATAGGATTTTAATTTCTGCTTGGTTTTGCAAAATTCAATAAAACTGTTGTGTGGGATTTGCAGAGATTATTTATTTCAAGAGTTATTTGAGGAGCATGGGTTGTTGTTTGGGTTTGAGAATAAAAGGACAATACCACTCTGCAGCAACTAACAGGAGTTGCATATAAGATGCAGGGCAGATCCATGCATGTGTTGTTTTCTGGAGTGCTCTTTGCTGGACTACAGCCCCATTACATACAATTGAAATGGCTGTCTACCCAGAGTCATAAGGTTAATACAGAAATAAATAATAGTCAGGTACCTAAGCTTCTGTTTTTATTGTGGCAAAATATTAAGAATAAATAGTTAATGTCTACTGATCTTATTGAACACTAAAAATTTTTATATTTTCATAATGTGTAACAGCAGCAAAAAATATTTTGTGGTATCCATACTGTTCCCTGCCTTTGTTTTAACAGAAAATGGAAAAAGAAAGTACCCTGTGAAATATAAAGTGCTACCTTAGAGCAATGAATTTACAAAACATTGCTGGAGCATAATGCTTTTGTTACTGTCTTTATTCTATTTTTTATCACAGTAATACTTTCTATTAATGACATTTTAAAGAAAAATGTATATATGACTACCTGATCAGACCAACAGTTCTTCAGTGATTTCAGCAGCTCTTCAGATAAGCACGAGCCAAACGTTAAACTCTGAAGTCATATAAATAAAAAGTCTGTTATTTCCTGAGTACTAAGTACCCAACAATCTCCATCTATTTCACTGAGAATTTCTTTTTTTAATGTGGTCACGTATGCCTACAAGTGGAGAATAGTTGTAGGCACCTATGAAAAAGTAGGTCAAAGATTACAAGATAAGAATGATACAAAAGAATGTTAGGCCTGAAAAATAAGAGAAAAGGAACATTTATTGCAGTTAAGTGTGCCACGATCTTTGGCCTAAAGTTGGCTGTTTGTCAGGGCCTGAAAGGACAGCAGAGCCTGTCTCAGCCTGACAGAGTCCAAATGAAAATATCTCAGCTTTGTAGGGATTGAGCCACAACCAGTGCCAAGATCAGATAATTTTGTATATCAGTGACAACCAGTTGATGCTGGCTTTAGAAAACCACATGGTGCAAACACTAAAAACCTTGCGTTGCATGGGATATTCTTTTAAAATTAAATCGTAAAAAAATGCCGCCCAAGGACTGGTTCTGCAGCCTTTCCCTGAGCTGTTGATGTTGCCTTGCACAATTTCTTATATCCCTTTTGTTATAGTGCGATGAGGTTTATGGCATTACAACGGGACCCTGGAGTTTCCCCTCACCTGCACGTTAGAAGCATACACAAGGAGAAAGAAAGAATGGTATTTGAGGCAGAAGGGTGATCGAGTTGCAAAGAGAAGCTGGAATGTGCAGTATTTCTGAGTTTCTCTTGTTTTGTTTGGGTGGTTTTGGGTTTTGTTTTTTTTCTTAGAGCAGTTGTAAGAAATACTGTTCTTGAGTCAGGTAGAAGAAAAGATTTTTTTAGTGAGGAAATATAAAGAAGGGTGGAAAGGAGCATGGGAGTTGCAGAGAAAAGCAGAATAGGAAGAGAACGGTGGAGGAAGTTGCACAAAGAGAAGTTAAGGGAGGGAAGTGAAGCAGGTGGGTAAAGAGAACAAGAGGAAAGAGAACCATGGAGTGTTCTCAAGTTAAATATATGGTAGAATAAGTGTACAAGAAATGGACAACAACATTTTTGTAGAAGAGGTGTAGATGAAGAAATAAACAACATTTTTGTTCTTTGTTTGCATTAAAAAAGTGAAAACCCTTTTAAATGTCTTTGAGGAAGCACACTTTTATGCAAAAAACTGAGATTCTTTTTTTTCCTCAAGATGGCCAGATGTTCTTAACCAGATAGGCAGAATACACTCTGTGACATCAGAGCAACACCCACCACACTGTCTCATGGTAACTTAGTTTTATTTCTTCCTATTTGTTCTCTTAGTATAAAACAAATTCATTATGATTGAAAAGTACTGATGCTAAGCCTGATTTTGAAGTCAAAAAAGCTGTTTCCATTGTCTTCAGTGAGCTTTATATGGGCCTTTGGTATATAACCACGAGACTGCATGTTGAAAATGCCTTGGGGTCTGATTTCTTCAAAGTTTTATTGAATCCTACACAGATTTTTTTACATCATTGTGAAAAAAAATTCAAACAAAATAACCAACATTGCTTTTCTATAACAAATGGAATTGTTAAATGGTAATTTCTGTCTTGCAGAATTAAGAAACAAAAGCAACCCTGAGATTTGTAATCTCTCCATCGAAGATTGCATCTTGCTCTCAGGAAAAAAGAATATGCGTGAATTTCAAGGGAAAAATAGTTAATACGAGATATTTTCCTAGACCTTGTAAAAATGAACTATGTCTAAAACTCCTTAAGGCCTTTTATTAGCAAAAATAAAGTACAGCAATCTGAAAGGATGACTTTCAGAGAAACATTTTAAGTGATTAGACTATGCTGCGCAGTGAGGGTCAGAGATGATGTTGTTCTGATGTGCTGTCACGTAGTAAATGATTGAGGTATGGAGGTAATAAACCCTGGGCTTAAAAGTTTATATTGGGAGGAAGAAGTGAGACGAGGCAAAGCAAAATCTGATATGCAAAGGGAAAGTCTGGCTTAACTCTTCTGGATGAAATTAATCTTGGGACCCAGATCAAGGTGATTCTTGAATGCCTTTTTGATCAGCAGTGACAGGGACATCCGCTCAAGAGAAGGGCGTTTTCTATATGACACATGATCGTGCTGGTAAATACTGGGTGCTCTTGTTATCCTTGAACACAACATTTCACAAAAATGAAAACAGGAGTCTCTATTGAGAGCTTGATTTGTATTTTATAATATATCTAATTCAACACTGACCTAAGTAAATGCATCAATTTGCGGCTCATTTAAACCAGTGAAGAAAATAAGCTGTGAGTTTTCATTGTTTCAGATGCAGAAAGAAAAATTTAAAGATGTGAAAAGAAGCAGACCTTTTCATAGAGAAGCAGAGCTTTCTTTTAACTAGATATTATAGAGCAAAGGGTATACTGTTTTCTCCCTTGACTTACTCAAATCAGAATTGCTCACTTCCATGAAAGTGATCCTGTTTGATGGCCTTGTATGCTCGTTCACTTGACTGAGTGAGTATATCCAGCTGGTGGTAAACTGACCTCTGCCATCTTGTGCCTCAGTGCTCCTCAGCAGCTGGAGTGTTATAAACTCTGCATGTGCAGACCTGCGCAAGCCTGCAAGGCAGGAGTACAGTACCCAAGCTCAGCTGCAGCTGGTGATGTGGCAAAGCAACCACAGACTTTCAGTGCCTGACTTGAGACTTGAGCTACTTACGGAAAAAATAGCAGTTTACTCATGTCCTAAGCAAGGCTGATCTAAGAAGTGTTGGAAGATATAAAATGTATCATAATGTTACCTTTTTTTTTCCTTAAGGGATTAACCCTTTAAGAGGTAATTTTGCTGTGATTTTGCTGTGATAATACAGCACGTTGTGTATTTTCATAGAATCATAGAATCATTTAGGTTGGAAAAGACCTTTAAGATCATCGAGTCCAACCGTAAACCTAACACTTCCAAGTCCACCACTAAACCGTGTCCCTAAGTGCCACATCTACACGTCAGTATGTTCTGTGTATGTATGTGTATGTGTGTATGTTCGGTATGTATGGTACACTAGAATTTGTGTATTTCGTTTCTGCTTATTTTCTCACAAACAACCTGAAATGCAGTATCCCTATCCAAAGAGCCAATGATGTGCTTTCAGTTTGGGTTAATTTTAATTGGACTAAGGAAAACATGGAAAGATTAAATATAAAAGTGTCCATACAAGAGTGAGCAGATGGCCTCTCTCTGCTAATATCATCTTGTGGGCCCCAGTGACAATGATGGAGCTTTCTTGTGCAAAATCCTGGTTCTGCTGAAGTCAATGAGAGTTTTACCATTGACCCTGATGGGGACAGAATTTCACCTCTTAATGTTTATTAGATGCAGCAGGCAGAAAGCAGACTCATAGCTATAAAGGCTATGACATTTTATGGTTCTGACTCTGCAACCACTCAAGCACATGCTTAATTTTGCCACAGTAATAAAGTTAAGCGCCAGCTTAAGTGTTTTCAAGAAGGGGTCTCCTTTACATGTGAACAAGTCTATATTTGATCATAAATCAGGAATTCCCCCTCTTCCTCATCCCTCCTCTCCAAAAGAAAAGGATTCTGCATGTGGTCATCAAATTCTTTCTACTTTGCTCAAAAATAATTGCCATTTTTTTCCATTTTTATCAAAAAAGGCAAGGGGAGAGTAAGGAATGAGTACCTCAGCTGGAGTGGTGTTGCTCAGGTGACATTTGATTTAAAGCAAGTTACTCATTTAAAACAGATTCAAAAGGGAAATTTCTGTTTCCAACAATTTATTATAAATATCTCAGACAATGGCTATTTCCTTAGAAAAAGTGAAGATTTTGCACAACACTTAATAGCCAAAATATTTTCATTAAGTTTTTGAACTATCCTGGACAACACTAGCCTTGTTCTTCATATCAGGGCAAACCCTGCTCTTTTTGCAGATAGCAGCATTGGTGTATTTGTTTCCACTTAATTTTAACCAAAGCACATGAGAAGCGTAGCAGAGTAGAAGCACAAGGAGAGGCATTTAAGCTAGATGAATTCCGACCTGAAATCAAGCATAAAATTTTAGTGGGATAGCACTTAACCAGTGGAATAACTTACCTTAGGATTTATGACTAGGTGCTTCCCCGTTATTACCAGTCTTTATGTCAGGAGTAGATGCCTTTGTGAAACAAATGCTCCAGCTTAAACAGACTTACAGGTTCATAGCAAATTGTGCTGAAGCAACCTCTTTCGGTCTATCCCCCTGCCCCAAGCCAAATAATTTGTACCCATATTATTCCTATCACTAATATCATCTTCAGTGATGTGCATTATAGTCTTCCTGGGGAATCTGTTCCAGGACTGTATTGCCATTATTGCAAGAAAACCATTCTTTTTTGTATCAAAGCTACTCAGTCAGCCCATGTTTTTCTTGAAGAGCCATGCCCAAACCTGGGTACAGTACTTCAGCTGAAGTCTTTCCAGTGCTGAATAGGTAAGGATGACTTCATATTGTTTATGGGGATGAAATAATCCTTCCACTTGGTAGTGATAAGGCTGGCCTTGATGCAGGGATCAATGGATGGGGAGTCTTTGATGTGTATTATATTGAAGGGCCAACTAGATGGTCATGGAAGTCCCTCCTGGTTTTAAATCTAAGAAAGAGAATGGATGATGAGTGTACAGTAAATTCTTTCATGGGTTCTGTTCTTATGCTAATTTGTTTTATTTACATTGTGATTGATAATAATAGAGGAAGTAGTCCACTGGGTAGGGGGGATGATGAGTCAGTTTTAGACTCATCAGGAACCCAAGCAGATGCTGTACTTCTGTTTGATTTAGTGCACTTGCTCCTTCACCCTACTTGGTCTTCCCAGAACTATCTGGTGGCAACATGGTTGGAGTGGAAAAACTGGAAGAATGTATACAACAGAGACAGTTGTAAGAAAAAATGTAACTTATGTGACAGTCAGCTGGGAGCCAATGACAAACAGGATGCAGAGAAAAAAAGGCTTATCATGGGGGCTGTGGCTGCATTTCCCTCACAGTTAGGAGAGCCTTAAGGTTTCACTTGCTTGCTGCTTAGACCCCACCTCATACTCCACCTAGGCCATCAGTTCTGGGTCGAATGATATCAGGCAAGATAGCTTTTCCTGAGGAGCTTTCTAAAATGCCTCTGACAAGAGTGAGTGTGACTTGCACGCAGCCTGAGCTCCGGAGCAGTGTGCGTTCCAGGTGCTGTCCTAGCTGGCTCAGCACAGAAACAGCCAGAGGGATTGCTGGCTGTGAAACACAGTGAAGGAACAGCAGGAGAGTGTATGGGGTGCCTGGAAGAGACTGTCAGAAGAGGAAGGTGATGGTGTTCAAAACAAGGCATATGGGGGGCAACAGGAGACCTGAGAGGTAGAAGGGAACATGGGGTGAAGAATATTTCTTCACCCTCCCAGCTGTACTTTCCAGGAGTCTGGAAAGCACTGGGGGAAGGAAGGATCAGGGGCTGGTCTGACCGGCCTGTGGGTAAGAAAATACGAGAGCCCAGGAGTTCAGCTCTGGTAATTACTATTTCTCATGAGCTTCTGGGTTACAATAATGGAAGTTTTACAATGCTGTTGAGCTGTGTGTTGAAAAAACAATCCTTCAGTTTTCAACTAATTTAGTTACCATCTGTAAGCTGTTTAGGTAATTCCCCTCATTTCACTTTCCCCATTTAATTTTGCTATGTGTGCCCTTTCTTCATTACACCTCCTACATATGCATCTGTACGGGCACAGAGTAGCACATAGGTGTGTAACTCAGGATTTTCCGTATAACTGGAAAACACAATTGTCACTGATGTGCTTTGTGGGCAGAACGGGATAATGCTACCTTACTGTAGCTCATCCACAGACTGTAGGCATTTTGCTGTGGGGACCTGTGGTCTGTTCCTCACACCAGTGTATTTTAGACAGACACAGAAAGTGTGTGAAATACGTAAATAAAAAGTGCTTTATCCTACAAAACTCCAACATTGGTGTTTGTATAGATGTCTGAGTTTTGTTTTGCGCCTTCTGTACAAAACTCAATTCACTGTTGGATTTCAGATTTCAGAGTTAACATAGTAAAGTTGTCCTTAATTCACCCAGCTCCAGCTAAGTATTGCATCTCATATGATTCATAAGATTTCCCTGGAACCCAGGGGCATATCAGTTGTCATGGCGAGGCACAGTGAGGTGAGTTAATTAATAGCATTCCAACATATCCTGGGCTTTATTGGCTAGTAGTGAAGAGTCCCAGAAGAAGGAAAGCACTGTAATTGTGCCAGATCCATCCTGTGTTTCCTATAGTTTCATTCTTGAATTTTTTTTCATATATATTATATTGTCTCAATGCCAGTGCTCATGGTCTCTGAAATTAAAAGCATTCCTCATAAAGGGGATTATGAGATTAAAAATATTGCTCACAAAGAACACGTTGATCTTCACTGGGAGGGTGATAGATGTAAAAACATCAAATTACTGATGTCACCAAATAAAACTAATTTAGGAGATAACAGTGCATTTTTAAAGAAAAAGTAGGGATGTTTTAGATTTACAAACTGTAAGAACTTTCCTTCCCAGTGTGCTCATTCTTCATTTATCATTTTATAATAAGAAAACCCCTTAAACTTAAAGTTAGTCTTATACAAATGTCACTTGCTAGCTTTCTTGCTAATCCAGAGGAAATATTATCCTAGTGGTCCCTGAGGTCCAATGTCTAGGTGTTGGATACATGATAAACTTACTTGAAGCTTTCTTAGTGAGATATAGTCCTCTGGAGACAGCTGTGGATTTAATTTTTCAAGCTTTAGTACAACCTAACCCCTTAAAAATAAGATTTAGGTTTCCCTTGTCAGGTCACTTAAGAGTTTCTTCTTTTATTTTACTCTTTTTTTTTTCCTCCTCTGCTACTTGCCCAGACTTCTAATCCCCAGCCTCTGGAGGAAACATTTAACCATCTCAAACTTTTCATGTCTTGATTATTTTTTGGTTCCAAAGGACAACACACATACACTTGGCTTTTGAATGGTTCTAGTCTGAGAGCTCAGATAGAAAGTGTTCATGCAAAGCAAATAGTTTCCAGTCTTGATCATTTAGGTTTCTACTTTCAGTTCTGAAAAAAGGTGGGTTTTGCAAATTTTGAGCCAGTCCTCTGTGTAAGAGCAGTATTTCACAAGAAGAGGTGTGTTTATAGTCTCTGTAATCCATGTTCCCGTGTGTTTATGCTGTCCAGGAGTTGGGCTTAATCTAGTTTTCTTGCCCCTTGATACTTATCACTTAGTTTTGCAGAAACTGAGTTTAATGTTCCAAGGCATGCACTCGATTTAACTGCATAGTTCCTGGTATTGTGAAACTCCACACAACTCAGAGACAAGTTAAGGATGAAGGCTATCCAAGCCAGCAGTGTCACAGATACACTATATCTGAAATGCAGGGGTAGTATACTTGTGATACTTCTACTGATCCAGTAAAAATGCTGCTTACAGCTCCTGACTCCCTCTAATTTCCCTGGTGTGCAACCTCCCCCGGCTGCTGCCAGACCTTTTCTTCTCAGGAGCTAAAGGGGGAAGAGGCCTTCTAAGGTCACATGTCAGATTTGTTCCCGACAGTCAACTTTTCTTTTTCCCTCTCAGCTTGTTTTCCTTTGGCTTTCTCAGGAAATTAGTTTTATCTTGCCTTACCTATCCATGCATTCATCAGGTCTCTTCTTCTTCCCTCTAATAACTTCATGACATGTTGGCCAAGTGCAATCACCATTGAAAGATGTGTGCAGAGTTTGAAAGTTAATTAAGTTTCTAGAGGTTTGTGTGCTCTGGCTGCCAGGTAGATGAGAGACCCATGATAGGGACTGCGCTGAGGGAGAGTTAAGCAGAGTTCAGCTCTTTGGCAGCAGCGAGGGGTCAGTCTCTGTGCACACTAGCCAGACAGCCGGATAGCACAGATGAATGGGCTGGCCAAGCTGTTCCAGAGCAGCTCCACACTGGCTGCAGCACAGGCAGTTTCTTGTCCAGGGTGGATCTTTCACAATAGATAGCAAGTCAGAGGAGGCATGGTGGTTATTTCAGGTAGAAGCAGTGAGACGCAAATTTAAAAGAAACTAAGCGTCATGTTTCTCTATAGCTTAGAGAACAACACATTTTCCAGTCTAGTTTTAACTGCCCTAACAAAAAGGATGTTCTCCACCACTGTTGTGAAATATGCTGCTGTACCAGATCAGGGAAATGCCAATCTGATGTTTGCCATCCTAGCCAACAGCAGGGAGAGGTCCACAGAGCTCCACATCTGAAAGCCTGGATCTAATAAAAGAGGCATATTGCAGAAGGTTACATGATCTCTCTAACCCATGGTCTGCCCACCTCACTTCTTTCTACAGATCTGTTGTTAGCCATTCCACTCTCTGCTTCCTCAAGTTGGAGTTTCTGTTTTGTCATGATGTTCGCACTCCAGAAAAAGGCTGTCCCCTCCTGGCATCACCACTCTCATGTCCCATCACATCACTAGCATGTGCCCTGCTATGCCCAGGACGGTAGCCTTCATGCCTGGGCCTTCTAAGAGTTCAGGAAAATGCCTGGTGTGGCTCTGTGTGGGAGCAGCATGTAAGTGCTAAGAACCAGCCAATGCACATTTCCTAACTAATGGCTTTAGACTGTTTTCCTAGGCATTGCTGCCATTTGCTGTCAGAGACAAGATAACTGGGCAGGATGCTTTTTGGTCTGAGCAGATGGGTCAGTCATATGCCTTAGGTAGGAAGAATCCAGCTGAGAGGAAGTGGAAAGGCATGTTTTTCTGGCAGTGTGGTGTACAGAAAGAGCTTTGATGGTGTGGGTTGCCATCTTTCTTTTGCTTTGGAATTGAAAATAAAGCCTCGAGAGACTTTTTACGAAAGCATTTCTCGCAGTTGCGTGCCAGAGTTGAAAGAGATTAAGACTAACTTATCTCCCACTTGCCCGTTTCTCCCACAGGCTTTTCCGTATTGCTTTTTGTGCTATTTCCTGAGTGTGCAACATCCTCTTTATCCTGGCTCACCAAACCACTATCCCCTCCGGTCACTCCTTAAAACTCTCTTCTTATGTACAGTCCACAATGGCTGAGACAGCCAGTCTCCAGACCCCCTTCCTCCTTGGTTAAAGAGCTGTGCCTGCATTCTTAAATGCAGAGCTATGGGGGCATATGAACTATGCACACATGCACAAGGCTACAGCTAACTTGATCCTGCATTTGCCAAAACCCACAAACCCTGTGACTCAGCCAGAAGGAGATTTTTGTTAGCTTTCACCTAGAAAAGGAGCTTTATCATGCGCTTGAGCCAACAGAGGGCAATATACGCAAAATTCAATATTGAGAAGAAATACTTTTGAAAGACAACTCTAAGCAGCCCAGCCCTTACTGTATCTGGAGTCACATATCACAGCGAAAGGCAGCATTCCACACTGGACCTAAAACCTTCTCAGGCTCCATCAATTAAACCACCACATATGGGGTGGAAGAGACTCAGCAAGGAACTCTCACTAGGGTTCAATGAAAACCAGATGTTGTGGGCACAGCTGTCATGCTTCTTATCAAGAACAACAGAGCAGCCCCTGCTGCAGTTTCATCAGGAACCCTGCCCTTCCTTCCCTTCAGCCCCAGCACTACTGAGAGTCCCTAACCAGAATGAAATAAAATCCTCACGGCCAAAGCATGCAGGAGTCCTCCCCAAATATCACTATTTACGTTAGCATACTGTTTATGGATGTCCAAATCAGGGTCCCGCTGTGACTGTCACTGTGCTTGAGACATGGTGAGACAGGCTCTCACTCCTACCTAAGAGTGGCTTCACTCACTCCCTTAAAAATGTAATTCAGTGTTGGCTCCAGAGCTGGAAGGATTAGAAGGAAAGAACTGTGTATTCCCTCCATAGGGATAAAGCTCTAGCCAATTTCATTTACATGAATTATAATGTATTTACCCATAGGGCTCACATACTGTGTTTTGTTGCTTTAGATGGAATTCCAGATTGCTAAATTCCAATTGTATAAATGATAACAGATTGCTGCTGTGACTGCACCCATGAAAGCGCACTGGAATTGTGCAGGATATGCCCTGAAGGGTGTGAGTCATCCTGACCTACAGGCAGTGAACTCTGCTTTGGAAATGTGGTTCAAAGCAAGGGTTTCTCAAGAGAGATCAGAAGTCATATCCCAAGGTTGGGTCTTTGCCCAAGGACCTGTTTTGTTCTGCATTTCCTTGGGTCCTTTTGCCACAGACTGATTTTGCAGGACTGACTAGTCTGCTGGTGACAACAACATTATCATTGTTTGCACTTGTAAATGATAGGCTGAAACCAAATTTACTTAAATTTAATTACAAATAAAGAAGTGGAAGAAGGGAAATAGCCCTGCAAACAAACCAAAGCATTTTGTTTGGCCTGACACAGAAATTTTTTTTTTGGGTGAGAAAACAGAAATATTTCAGTTTCTCGTCAACCCAAAGCACTATTTTTTCTCAATTCCACACTCAACTCAAAACCAAATTATTTTCACAGTAATACTTCTGAAGACTGCTGAGTCTAATTGGACCCATGAGAAGAGTTTAGGTGGGTGAGGACTGTGACTAAGAGTTCTGGACTTCAACAAGTCAGACAATTAGTGCATCCATTGTCATATTACTATTTCCCAGCTTGACACCCAGACACTGGCCTAGACTGTTGCTCTGAATAAGCCACCGAAGCTGCAGTCAGAACAATACAGGCAGTTGCTTCTCTGGCTGCAGCAAAGTCAGTTGTAAAGGTTACCACCTGCCATCCAACCTGCAGCTGTTCCTCACTGCCCTCATAACTGCACGTGTGCTCTCTGCCTGTGCCTCTTCTATCAACATGATCCTGTGGTTTTCAGGAATTTTTAAAAACTTGTCAAAAATAAAACAAAAATTACTTGCTTTAACCACATCTATTCCTGACAGCATGTGCCAGGCGTGAGCGTGAGGGAGAAGAATTAATATAGAGGCCTTTTTAAGATAAAGAGACATCTTACAGCAATCCTGATGGCTTGTCTGTGTGGAAATCAGATTGCATACCAGGTGTTTTGTAAGCAGGACACAGTAATTTAAAGGCAAAATTGACCCTTGGTGACCTGCATGATATGTGGAGCTAGCACACATGTTTTTCTTTTTCTCTTCTGTGCAGCTGATGTGTTTCAGAAGTAGCCTGTACAGCTCGGATCTGCGGAGACAGGTAGTTACCTACTAATATAAAAGTAAGTCCAACTTCTCTATAAATACCCTGATGCTCCACCAAACAGATCTTCCTCGGATCTTGCAGTGACTCATCATAAGCCATCTGATACTTTATTTTAAACCTCCTACCCCCAAGCAGAGATCAGCTGCAGGTATTTTAACAAGAAGCCGCTCTAGCTGATCCTTCATTTTCATCTGTGATAAACGCGATGTCCTAGAACTGCCTGATCTCATGGGGAGGAAGAAGAAGACAGATGGAGGAACTATTTGTTTACCCACTGAAATACAAACACATTCTTATTTCAGACCAGAAGCTGTTCGAGGCAATGACTGTCATACATTATGGCTGTGTCTGCTGTTATTTTAGTATAGGGCTTCAGTTTATCCAGAGGTCCAGATTCTCCAGTGTCCCTGCTAGCAACAAAAAGGCTGGCTTTCTGCCTTATCTTCCAAAAGAGTCAAATGGCCATTTGGGAAAGGAAACTAAAGTTGAGAAGTGGGTTTACTCACATTTCAGCAGTGACCCTGCAAGTACTATGGGTGCCATTGTGCCCATACTCAAGTCCTACTCTTCTTGTTAATGGAGATGTAGGGTATATATTAGGGGATTAATTGTTTGCAGCTTCTGAGTAGATCGATACCACTCCTGCTCAGAATATGGGCTTAGGAGATAGCATGAAGCCAGCAGTTGTGAGTTGCTCTTAGCCGGAGACATTGAGATGCTGCTGTTGACAAATAGGCAGAGAATATAGCATCCACTTTTTGAAAAAAAAAAAAAAAAAACCCCTGCACTTTCTGTGGCCTTTTTGCATCACTTCTGGGCACAAATCTGTGTTTCAGCCTAACCTTTGACAGCAATAGGAAGTGCTTTGAAAGTGCTTTAAAAGGCTTGATGCTGTTGTGATTCACCTACTTAGCTGCACTAGTATCTGAGGACTGAGTGTGCGTTCACAGTAACTCTTTAGATTATAGAGCTGTTTGGAACAGGGACTTAGTCTTGATCACATGCAAATAGAATAAATAGAATTAGTGTTTATGCAGCCTTCCGTAGAACTTCACTCTTTTTGTGTGTGTGTGGACTACTGTGAGTCAAAACCACCACCAATTTATCAAAAATAGTTATAACCAGCATTCAGCCTGAAAAACTAATCCTGTGAACTGTTGTTTCTGACAGATTTGTGTTGGATGGTTGAGAATGGTAGGTTGGAAAGAGAGGTGCAGATGTGCCTGTGCCCATCCCTGCTTATAGGTTTTACAGCATCTCAGAAGAGCAAAACTCACTGTGCTGAGTGACACCAGGATGAGATCTGTCTCTCTACCCCATCTACTGCTCTGATGCGAGCTTTGAATTAGTTCTGGAATTTGTTTGAGATAGGTTTAAATGTTGTTTGGTGATGAGGTAATAAAAGCCATAGACAGAGACATACACAACATGATTGCCCATACCTTTTTGCCTAAGGAGAGTGGGCTAGGAGTATGTTATAAGAAGATCACTAGCAGGGCATTAAAAA
Source organism: Mycteria americana (assembly GCF_035582795.1). Taxonomy (NCBI): domain Eukaryota; kingdom Metazoa; phylum Chordata; class Aves; order Ciconiiformes; family Ciconiidae; genus Mycteria; species Mycteria americana. The sequence continues at coordinate 40,864,879 of NC_134371.1, forward strand.
GATAGGGAGTGGCCCTGAAATATGCCCTGTTTCCCATGTGTATGTATTCACTGTCGTAATTGGCCAGATTCTCAGAAGGTGTAAATTGAGAGAGCTTCTGTGGAGTCAGAGTCGCTGGGCACTTTGTAGGCACCAGGGAACGCAAAGGGAGAGTTAAGCCCAACTTGTGCACAGAAGGCAAGAGAAACTGTGCCCTTCTCTGCTTTTGTGCTTCATGTCCTCCTAGTGAATGTAAAAGCCCAGGCCCCTGTGGACCTCATGAGTGTCAAAGCTATGGGGAGCCCTGGGGCTGCAGTCCCAGCACCCTCCACAGTGCTGTCCCAGGGTTTGACTCCACTAGGGTATGTCAGGGTTTAGGTCTCATGCTTGGAGTCACTGCTATCTCTAAGCAGAGGGGTCACATCGCTACACAATGGGCATTGCCAAAACTACAGCCATGACAAATGTGAAACGTGGTGTCAAATGCGGAACAGGTGGGCTCTGAGTTCCTAGGGATATCTTTTGTTGGTGACAAAGTGAGCTAGTGCAATGTCTTTCCAAAGCATTAACATGCTGTCTTGATGCATCCATTCCTGGTGCACTAACTGGCGAGTGGCTGAAAATAGATAAGGAAAGAGAAAGGGCCAGATTTGTGAGAAAACCAAGAGAGACACCAGGATTGTGTTTGGGCCCAGATATTTCAAAATTCGTTGGAGAGAGCCTGGTGCTTCTCTGATGGATACATAACCAGGAAGAAACTTGAGACTGAGTTATTTCAAGGGATGGCTGAAATTTCTAAGGCTGCGTGAAGACCATTGCCCTCAGTTCAAGGAAGGGCTCAGACTTTGGTGCAGTGGCATCAGAGCTGATCTAGCCACTGCCATGATCCCACTCTCCCCACCCCATCTTCAACTGCACCCTTCTGCCTCCCTTCTTGCACTTTTCTGGCAATTGTAAGCTTTGCAATGAGCTGGTTCATAGCGCTGACCAGACAGAAAAAGCCAACTGATGTAGCAAGCTGAAATGGCTCAGCAGAGACCCGAACAGTGGGAATGCATGAGCAGGGAGGGGTGGGAGCATAGAAACATATCTTCCAGTACTTAGATTACCTTTGGCTGTCATGGAGCCACCTCCAGCACACCTCTCTGACAGGATAGAGGGGGGAGATCTGCATTATTGGTAAGGCTGCTGTGTATTGTGGCTGTATGGCTACCTCCTCCACGCCGCCGTCCGAAGTGGCTGTTCCAGCCCCCATACTGTAGCACATGACAAATTCCCTTGTGTCAGCTGCAGGCTGGATTGGGGAACTGATCCCACTTGAAACAAAAATAAGTATATTTTTCTGAATAAGATTTATTCAATGATCTGTTCACCAACACGTTTGCATGATCATGTAGACTGGAACAGCTGGGGGAGCAGCGTGCCAATGCAGTTAGGTGAGAATGAGTAGTACAGGATGGCAGTTGGGGAAACAAGAAAGGCAGTAATACCCAGGGATGGTTTTGCCCCTAAATACTTCTAATAAGTAATATCAAAGCAGAGATACAGAGATTGACTGCTCCAAGGAAGCGAGTCATGTTGGAAAATATGCTTTAATCGATGCAGCTAAATGCTGCATCAAATATGCTTTAATAATGCTGCATCAAATATGCTTTAAAGCATAAAATACGCTTTAATTGAAGCAGCTAAATGCTGCGTAGCATCATCTGTAGCCAAATTACTAGCAATTTTCCTTGGTGGAGGCTAGGTCTTCTTTGTGCTGCTCTCAGAAGCTTGATCAGATGTTTGTCGGGAGTTGCAGTACTGCTCAGGACATATGGCAGGTCTTTTGTATTGAAAGTACCCAACTGTCTGATCGTGTATTGCTGCGTTATAGTGTGCTTACACTGCAGACAGCTGGAATAAACAGCTTGAAAAGGGGAAACCCTCATGGGCACAATGTGTGGAGGTCAGTGCAGTCAGTACAAAGCCCCCATCCCCTTGCTGGGTACCTTTGCAACTCAGGAGGCTTGAAGCTGTACCACACCGAGTGCCTGAACTACCAAGGGTCAAACAAGATTTTGAAGCAGGACCTGTCTCTCCTTGTCCCTTGAGGGTCTGATCATCCTCTGGGATGGGACATACTTAGGATATACAGCCCCCTTCAGCAGCTTAGGATTCTCCATCCTAGAAGCACTTCAGCTTCTTACCCTACTCCCCCTCTTCTAGAATTTTGCCCGCTGTAGTGGTCTGAACCTCCTTCTCTTTTCCAGCCAATGTATTTGTCCAAGTTTGTTAACGGGCAGTTTGTCTCCTTTTGTTCTTCTGTGTATTTTTTTACCTAAAGCAAAAAGCTCTTACCCTTCCCTGGCTATACCATTCCTGTGTTCCCAGACAGCAATTTCTTCCAGCTGTCCTCTGCTGATGAGATAGTCTGTACCATTTAAACAGATTAAATGAACCAGGGCAGATTGTAGTGCACAGACAGTGGCTTGCCCTGCCATACACAGTGGCAAAGCATGAAGTTGAATCTGTTGCTTTCTCTTTGGTTCCTATAATCAGAGTTTATTAGGACACACAGTTTGTGTAGAGGCATGTCCATGTTCTGTCTTCTGGCCTTCCTCTTGGGTGCCCCGGACTGAAAAACAAATAGCTTGGGAGAGACAGAGAAACAGAGTCACCCTGTGAGATATAGAAGAGGGAGATCCTGGATAATATCTGAGTTCCTTTGAAGTGAAGGCTGAATAGATTAGGAAAAGTGTAATTGAATTAAAGCCACTCTTTTTTGGAGTAGATATACTTTTACCCTGGCTAAGCAATTTCCTGGTTGAGTTTTTTATCACTTTCCAGCACCTGCTCGTTTCAGAGGGCGACACTCCAGAGATTACTCTGAGCCAGTGCCAACAGCCAGCATTTCTCACTCCCCTCTCGCCCGCCTCCACCCTCTGCGCTGCTCTAGACACACACCCCAATATAGAATGACAGCACATTGCCACAATTTAAATGACGCTGCCTCTGCCTCTTTGGAAGGACAGGTCCTCCAGAGAGCACCAGCCACAGCAACTGTCCACCCTTGCAAAAAACGTCTCGTCTTCATCATGGCGTATAAAGCAGCACATTTGGCCTTTAAGTCGCGCTGGCACAAGACAGACGAAGAACTCTGTCGGCACAGTATGTCCTTCGTCTTGCATAAGGCGATCCGAAATGACTTCTTTCAGAGTTACCTTTATCTGCTGGAAAAGCTTCCCCTGGGTGAGTAGCTGGTGGGCAGGAGCGTCTGTGTGCGTGTGTGACCGTGCTCTGGAAAGGCATATCATGTTATAGATGGCAGAGTGCAGACACTTTAATGACAATAAGTAGTAGTTTTGAGAAGCCTGGCTAGAGAGACTTACAGTGCTAGCTAAACCATTTGGTACTCTCTCTCTCAGCTCCCTCTAATTCAGTACCCTGTTGTTTTACCTAAATACTCCACAGATTGTTAGGGGTGGGCAAGGGAAAGACCACAAGAGTGAAAGAAAGTTTGGTTTCTGGCTGATGGTTCCTTTTTTTGTCACCGTTTAAGTAAAACATGCATTGACCTGTTTGGAACTTGGAAGGACAAATGCAAAACTAGCAGAGCTGACAGGCCTTACTTTCTGTTGCCTGATACCTGTTTTGTTGGCATTCAGTGTGTCCTTAGCCTTGTCACTTGTATTGTTTTGGACAAGTGCTTGAAAGGTAATGATTTTTAAATTTTTTGTTAAGAGTCTTTGTAATCCCGATCTCTGCAGCAGGCTGTCTAACCTACTGTTTGTTATCTGGGAGGAAAATGCTTCCAAAATGTTTGTTTATAGCCAAATTTCAGTGAAAGCCTCTGGTACAGGATGCGAAGACTTTTTTTGTAGATGCAGAAAATGAATGTTTATTTCTTATGAAAATTTGACCCTGAATAAGAAACAAGATTTCCCCAAGACAATATAGCTAAAAAGTAGATTTGACTTGAGCCTGTATTACGTTATCATGTCACTTTTAAAGCAGAATTATTCCGCCTCCACTCAATGTTAGAACTGTAGGAATATAAGATGGAAAGGATGTGTCTGTGCAACCTGTTAAATTACTCTTCACAGTGAATTCTTGAGGGCTCCTTCCTAATTGAATGGTCCATTTAGGCAAGTGGATTATCTTACCTGATTGTGTGAAACTATACAGACCCCAGTGTGAACTCTGCTCAAGATGGTAGAATTCATGAGTCCACCTGTAAAGAGAAAAAGCATTTCTGTATTATCTTAGTATTTTGATGTGGCTTTTCAAATGCAGCAATAGCTGCAGCTATTTAAAATGGAACATGGATAAATACTCCTATCCCTAGTGGTAGGTAGCTGTGAATGATGGAAAGGAAGGAAGGATGGAAAGCGAGGAAAGTCAATTATAGGTCAATGGAATATCAAGAAGTCTATGAAAATGTTACTCTTTCATTTGTTTTGAAAATAAACACAACATACTAGAAACTGAGCAGGATTTCCTACAGTGTTAACTGTTACTGTAAGTACTAATAGATCATTTTAAGGCTAGAAGGTACCATTATGAACATCTAGCTTAGAATTTCATGTGAAAGTTCCTGCATCATGCTTGTAACTTATGACTGGGTCACAGTATATATTTATGAAGACAAAAAATACCTTGGTTTAAGGGCTGCAAATGGCTGAGAATCCATCAGTCCATCATTAAGCTGTTTCCAGGCCTAATTGCTTCACTCTTGTAAAACTATATTTTATTTCTTGTCTGAATTTTATTTGAATTTCCATTCCCAGCCAACAAGGTTTGTAAAATGTTCCTATCAGACTAAAGATCCCCTCTGCCAGCCTTTTCATGACCTGAATCATTAAAACTTTACTAAAGAGCTTACAAGCTTATTGCCAGCCTATCCAAATTAGTTAGACTCCATGGAAAAAGGTACTGTGAGTCCAGCCCTCATGTGAACATGCAGTGTGTCTGTTACTCCATGGTTATTGTCATGAAGTAAAAGTGTGCATAAGGACAGGTACTGTGGATTAGCTCGTGTGCTGTGAGTACACATCCAAGAAACTTCACAGCATGCTAGGATGTCATGGTCTGGATGGGTGGACAATCAGATGAGTAAAAAGTGGTTGGGTGATTTGGCTGAGAAAGCCATGGTCAAATCTGAAGGTTGGTGGAGTACTGCAAGGGCCTGTCCTGGGACCTATCCTGTTTAACATCTTTATCAATAAACTGGAGGAGGTGAAGGACTGCTTGCTCATCACATTTGCAGATTGCGGCCAACTGGCAGGACTTGTCCACAAGTTCTAGGTCAGGACTGCCATCCAGAGGCACCTAAACAGGCAGGAGGAAGGAGGCAGTGGGAACCTAGTGAAATTCAGATTCACTGAAATTCAAAGGCAAATGCCAAGTCGTGTACCTGGAAAGGAAGAACCTTTGGCAACAACAACACGGGCTGGGCAGTGGCTAGCCAGGGAGCAGCCCTGCTGACAGGATTTTGGTAGACAGCAACTGAACATGAACCAGCAGTGTGTCCTGGCAGAAAAGAAGGCCAACAGTATCCTGGGCTGTATTAACAAAAGCATAGCTAGTTGATCAAGGGAAGTTATTATCCCCTTTTATTCAGCAGCCATTAGACCATATGTGTGGAGTCTTGAACTCCCAATGCAGGAAATGACCTGGAGTGAGTTGGATGACCTCCAAGGTGGCGAGGGAACTGGAGCACATGCCCTGTGAAGAGAGACTAAGGGAATGGGGCATATCCAGCCAGAAGAGACAGCTTCAGGGACACCAAATATCAGCCTGCCAGTACCTACCAGAAGATCATGAAGAAGATGGAGCTGAGCTCTGCACAGTGGTGTGAGGCAGCAGGACAAGAAACAGTGGCTGTAAATGGAAACAAAAGAAGTTCAGACTGGCTGTAAGGAAGAACTCTCCCCATGAGGACAGTAAGGCATTGGAACAGGTTGCCCAGGGAGGTCGTACAATTCTCCATCACTGGAGGCTTTCAAAACCTAGCTGAATAAAGTCCCAATGAGCCTCATCTGACCTCATGTCTGTCCCTGCTTTGAGTGGAATTTTGGACTAGAGACCTCCTTAGGTCCCTTCCAACCTGGATTATCCTGTGATCCAGCACACTCTGTGATGGAGAGGACAGAATGTGGCGGGTCTGAACATCTCTGCAGAATGACATTTTCAAGTTCAGCTCAGAGTGGAACTGAGCAGAAATGAACTGAACTTCTCAGGCTTCAAGACTAGATCCAGATATCTCTGTGTAAACAGTATTAAACGACTAAAGCAACACTAACACTGTGACCTAGCATGGTAGTTAAGCGTGTGCTTAACCCTAAGCATGAATAATGACACTGAAATCAAGCCTCACATTGAAGCTTGCAGTGCAGCCCAGGGTCAGCAAGGTAGAAACTTTGCTTCAAGCTATGCTAACTCCACACTCCCCCCACTCCATTGCTAGGTTCAGTGGTAGAGCACTTAGGCATGTTTACCTATGAGCTGAGCATATCTGGTATCACAGCCTGTTAAGAGAAACATGTCACTTTTACAGACCAGGGTAACATTTATAAATAAAAGACATGAGTAACTTTAGGCCCTGATCCAACAATGTACTTAAATGTGTGTGAATGCCCTTAAGCCCAGTGGACTTTAATGGAGCTATTCAGATGCTGGAAATTATGCATGTGTTTACATGGGCTGTGGGACTCTGTGCCAGTGGGGTGAGATCTGCAGTGGAAAACTCAGATGATCGGTCCATAGAGACAAATACTCCCGTGTGTGAGGCACGTGTCTTTAAGTAAAATCTGCTTTGGGGGTGGGCTGATGTTCATCCTCTATAAAACAGAATTTAAATGGTTCTCGGACCACAGTAGAGAGGTGAATTCTACCCCTGCACCCAGATAACTATTTTTCAACTGATGCACAAAGCAGATGTTGCATTTAAAAGGGAATACTCAGCCAAACTGGAATTAGTTCAATGTCTTGCAGAAAGCAGTTGGAGCCACAAAATAATGTTCACAAATAAAAACTTCAAAAAAATTACTTGCAACATTTACTTCTGCCAGGGAAATTTAGCTGAGTAAACCCTGCAACCAAGAACTGTAAGACAGTCTATTGCAAGCTGGGATTGCACCCAGTCTTACGTATTAAGTGGTCCATTTCTCTAGAGATTTAGATCAGATCCACTGGGAAACAAAATTTTTAACTGATCCATAAGAAAATGTTAGAGATAATGTTTTGGACTTTGCACAGCAAAAGGGCTTAGGTAGATGCTCTCTGTCTAGTCCAGGGGTTTGCATTCAGCTGTAGGTCACCACTCTGCATCCAGACTGTGTTTGCAGTGACTGAAAATTATTAATGTCTCATGACTGTGGAGTGACCTTTAGCGAGCCAGTTCCTGTTCTCAGCCTGCTTTTGCAGTGGGTTTGTTTTAGCCATCTCCACTTGGGGGACTTGCCAGCAGATTCAGCTGAGAGACCAAGTTTGCCACAAAAAAAGCTTCTTCTTACTTTACTAGAAACACATTTCTAATCTTGCAAGTCACCTGCCTTAACACTGAAAACCTTGTCTGTGAAAGACAGCTGCTCCCCCACTCCCAATCTCTGAAAGACTTGCAGCCCCCGTCATGCTGCCTATGCCCTACTTTACAAAGTTCATTGAAATCAGGCTGTGTATCTGTAACAGACCTCACAAGTATTTCATTTCCTGATGCATGAGATGATAGTCCCACATGGGTCATGGAAAGGGAGATGCCTCTGGCTAGACAAGTCTGTGATGAGGGGGAGGCACACTGGAGCAGAGCTGCAACACTAACTGCCATCAAGGACATGTGTGCCTCCTTGCACTTCTCTTTTGGGGTAGATTCCTGCAAGCTGGCAAACCTCCCTCTCTCTCTGGTCCTGCTGCTGGAGCCTGCATGCCAGGCACAGCTGCGAGGCAGATCAGAGGTGAGGTTGATTGGCTGTGTCTGGAAAACGGGGTTGTGGATCGGGAGAGTTGGCAGTGTTGCAAATTCATGAGAGGGAGGAGTAACACTGAGGGAGCAAGAGGTGGAAATCATCTGTATAGATCGCACACTGCATGAGAGAGACTCTGTGGGTCTGCAGGAGAAGACTTTGGGTACAGTGCCACCCTTTACATTAGCCAGTGTCCTTGCATGCCCTCAGGTGGGGGACTTGCATGAAAAGATTTTTGCAAAGCTTGATGGGTAGAGAAAACCCTATGGATGCTGAGACCAGAGCTGGTTTCGGATGCCAGCACGTAAGGCAGGGCTCTGGGGCCCCAGCTGGCCTGGGAGAAGCCCAGTCAGCTGGTGTATGCATGCAAGTCCCAGCAGGCATTCTTGAGCCTAATACTGGTTCTGAGTGAGAAATCTGAGAGCACACACTACAGATCTGATATCCTGAACAGCATATCATCCCCATGTGTTGCCTCGGGTCAAGCTCATGTTTTGAGTAGAAGGACTCTGAATATTTGTTGTTCATGCTGCCAGCTGCCTGCAACACCCTGTCCTAGTGTGCAGACAGCCTATAAATGCCTTTTTCTTCAATCTAGCAGAACAGGATAAATCACTGTTCCTTGATAGGTCCATTAAACAAGCCCTAGAAATCATCACTGGACTCTTATACGGAGATGGCAAAGCCAACGTGCAGGGATTCAGTTCTGTTCACCAGAGAGGCTGGCATCTGAAATGGAGAAAAAAGAGAGACAGAGAGAACAAGATGGTGCCACTCTTGGGGGAAGATGGAGATTGTTTACTGGAGGAATCACAGCCACCAGTGGAGTCTTTTTACCAGGCTCTGGGCCACCCGTGCCAAGTTGTGCTGGGGATTGGCTGCTGCCCCCTTCGTATTAATTTCTTCAGCTAAATGGTTTCTTCTGAGTATGTGAATATAATGAGTGGAGTGTGTAAAACTCCCAGGTTTGACCCTTGCTGGGCTCCATGCTTCTTGTGGTATAAATTTCTCAGGCATAACATAAATGTGTAATGGATTAAAGCTTTAATAGTATCCGTTCAGCAGTTGACTTAAGCAGGTGATGACAGGAGGGGCTGGTAATGCTGCTTTTGTTGGATGAAGGATATGCGGGGCATGCTGCTTATGTGTAACCCAATAGCACTATTCTGTTCCGAGTGGTCCTTGGTGGTAATTATTCCCCATCCTACTTCCTTTGTCCCTCCCTCATTTGCCTCCAAAATGTCATTCTCCTGCTGAGGATGGGCAGGCACACACTTATCATTCCCTGCTGAGCTTGCTTGCCCTCAATAAATACATTCCAGGCTTATATTCAGGGCCTCTGGCCTAGCTCTCATCCTCTGTGTGGAGGGCATAATTCCTGTTCCCCAGCCAGCGTAAGCAAGGCATGGCCTGTTCAGACCCTTTCCAGCAGCGACCGGCAGTGCTCCCGTGGAAGATTAAAGATGCAGTGGCAAAGCGCTGCTCCCTGGTCCTTCTGTGTACGCAGCCGGCAGGGAGCTCTCCCCTTCTGTTGTTATTATCCCAAAAGGTGTTAGCTGCCGGATCATTTCCAGTTCCTCGAGCACGCTGGGAATCTGCAGCAGAGCTGGTCTCACACTGCAAGGTGGTGCTCGCAAAGACTTGTTCCCAGTGTGACTCCATCCCTCCTTATTGCTTAGCTTTCATAGACGGGCTTGTAGTTGTGTTTTCATTGGAAGGTCTGGCTGGGAATAGCTGTGTGTCGTACACACAGGAAAATGGCTGGACATCTGTATGTGTGCATGAGATAGTAAGAGATGCTGTTTTCCAAGCAAACTGTTTATGGCCTGCCTCAATCCAAACTTTTGAGCTGCAATACATAACTACTTTTGATATGCCGATGCACATCAAGTATAGAAAAAGCCAGGATGCAGAGGATAGACCTCAGTTTTTTAAAGAATAGAGGAAAATAGCCCTTTACCCAGCAAAGCTCACAGGTTTTAATAAAATAGCTTCAAACTTATGATTGCTGTATATTACCAGCAAAATAGCCAAGCAATGAAAAGAAATATCCAAGCCTCTGGCAGACAGAAACTTTCCAGTATATCACCCACTGATTATCTCACTCCTTGATCTGTGACACATGAAAGTTTAGGACTGTTTCTTCTAAATTGTCTCCCCACCCCCACCCCTGTACACTCATTTAGGCCTGAGACTACCATCTGCTTTTTGGTTCAGCTTACTTGCAGTGCCACGGACTGTACAGTATCGCTAAAAATAAACCAGAGCAAGTGCCTCATTCATCCACTCTCTTCTTGGTGCACTCTCCGTGCAGCTGTCAATGGGTAGAAAGCATATATGGAAATCTGCAGAACAGTTAGGTTTGTGATAGCGGAAGTGATGACCCTGCATAGCAATAAATGCCGCCCACAGCTTTTCTGGGAGCAAATCAAACCCCTTGCTCTCTTTGGCACGCACGTTCACTTCAAACTTGAAATGATAGTTCACTGCCATGAAAACATAGTGTGATGACAAAAACGATGTCTGAGCCTGGGAGGCACTGAATTTGCCCGAGGGGGGCTGTGTCCCTTCAGGGTCTTGCAGGATTAAATCCAACACCTTTCCTTCCACCTTTGCTTTAGAAACAGAGGTTTGGTGATTTGAAGGCCCAACTTAAGTTTATAGATCTTGGCCATCATGTCTCCAGAGCAATAAACTAAACCAGAAATATCTGTCATTAACAATAAAATAGTGATTTATCTGCTTGCAGTGAAACTTTACGCTTTGACAAGTCAAGTTATCAATGGGGAGATGCAGTTCTACGCCAGGGCCAAACACTTCTACCGGGAGGTGCCAGCCACAGAAGAGGGCATGATGGGAGACTACATTGAGCTCTCCAATACAGACATTGAATCCTCCAGGGAGTTTCTCAGGAAGTTTGTTGGGGTGAGTCATTTAATCCCATCTTCTGCAAGAAACAGTGGTGATGTGTCATAAATGACATGCACTGTGCCCGGTCACATATATTTTAAATAGCACCATATGTCATATTTGATGTGCAGTCACAGGTCATAACTGACTGTCATTGGGTCTAGTAATGTATTCTGCCAGGTCATGCATCATCATGAATACGCATTTGCCTGGCCATATGTCATTGTTTACCTGTTTTGCATCCTTTTCTTATGCTCTAAAGCTTCAAAGAGGTTTGTGCAAGGAGTTCCTATAGCTGTGTTTGGGTGAGAGATTAATTCTCAGTGCAGGACTGGGACCTTTCATGATAAAATCCTTGCTGGCTTCAGTGGGAGATTTGTGCAAATTCCTGCAGTCCACTTGGGAAAGTAGCTGAGACTAAATACCAAGTTTCTGTTTTGCCTATTTATAGATATTTCTGAGAATGCTGCAACAAAACCCAGCCCTCCCCACACCTCCCCTCCCCCAAACATTAGGAGTATATAGAATAAGTTACCCACTAGGAAAAATATTTTTTTCTTGAACATTCCAGTGTCACTAGGGACCTTTGCAGGCAGATTTCTAAAGGTCTGTAAACATCTTCAAAGGTCTGCTTTGACTTGAGATGCAAAGAGATGCCAAGTAGGATTTTAAAAGCACCTACAATAGCAATATCACTTTGGCACTTAGGTTTCTGAAAATCCTGTTGATGCCTAAATGGGTCTTTGGGAATCTGCAAATCTTTAAAAGTGTGGCCTGATGGTTTTCTGACTGCCCTTCCCTCTTCCCAGGGGAGAAGCCCACTAAATTAGCTCAACAACAGTATTAGATGCTAAAGAATCCACAAACCTACAGGAAACCAAATTTCGTAAGTTCTCCTGCTCACAAAATTACTAGTTCTATATAATGCTACCATAGATCTTTCATTTTCTGCTCAAATGTACAAATTTGGGATAGCCAGATGACCTTTTTTTAGTCTTAATGATCTACTGTGGGAAAAAAGCTCAATAGGTTAATTAGATGTTGTCTATAAAAAAGGGCATAGTTTAAATGGATTGGGATGGAAAATGAGTGTGGCTTAACAACAGATAGAAATCCTGTATAGCAGTGAAGGGCAACTGATGGCAATTTGCTGTACCTGATAGAGGGAGGCTTTTGGGGCAGTGAGCCAGCAAAACACAAATGAACAGCTACATTTTTTTTATTAACAGTCATTTGTATTAATACTAATGCAAAAAGGCTTCACAACATTTCAAAGCCTCTCTGTATCAGGCTTTCTACAAACACAAAAGAAGAAAATACAAAGGAAGTTCAGCAAGGCAGCTGAACCTGATGGTAAAATGGCATTTTCAGGAGAAATGCAATGCAACTTACAAGCCTAGAGCCAGCTCAAGGCATATTCCTTAAATTTTACTTAAGTGTTGTTTTAAGGACATTTGTGGAATTCAAGTGGTGCATAAGCACGTACTCAGGGAAAGATTTCACGCTTCCTAGACATCATATAGATTCAGTTTCCTGAACGGCAGGTTTGTATCACACTGTTACGCTTTCTTATCTCCAAGACCCGAAAAGGAAAGAAGTACAGTCTGTAGCAGAGTTTCGCATGCCAAAGAGAAATCATACCCAATGCATCAGGTGTGATGACAGATGCAAAATACTCCAGAGCAGAGTTCCTACTCCTATTATTAGCCAGGGATAGAAAGGATACTCTGAATGGCCAAGATCAAACAAGAAAAAAAAAAAAGGAACAGAAAGGAATCTGCACGTTTTGCTAGTTCTGATCTGGTTTGTTAAAGCCTGTCCTCTTTTGAGATATAGTCAATTGATTATGTTACTTATGGTTTATTTTCCTTTCTTACTACTGCAATTTGAATCCTATTCGACCAGATACAGACATTTACTGCCTTTCTGTAGTAGTGACTTTATTGTAAAGCTAATTTGAGTTGTGTCTTCCCAAGTTTATGGCTCTATGAATAATTTTTTTTTCCAATAAGGTGATCAAGATAGAAAAAAGCAATTTGCTTCACCCTAATATAAATTATACTTTCTTTTCTAAAGAGGAGTTTTAACAAAATCAGAAAATAGTAAAATTAGTTTCAGATCAACTTAACAAATTTCACTTAATTTTTTTATTGTTTTACCCTCTGAAAAACTTTTCCCTTTGTTTTCAAGATATGTCAGTTCCAAAACGAAAAATGCTGTTTAGAAATGAAAAGTTGACAAGTTATTTTTTTTTTCCTTGAAAGTTGTGAAAAAGAAGTATCTTGACATTTTCAACATTCTTTCCCATGTTTTTTGGCTATAACTATTCTCTAGCTTTGAAATATCAATTTCACAGAGAGTTTTATTCTTCCAAAATTTTATTTTCTGGCAAAACTAGTGCTCCTTAAAAAACAGTTGCCCAGTTCCACTCAAATTACCCCTCTTGAGTTAGTTTGGCTGGTGTGGAAATGCCACACAGTGACATTTCCCTTACGTGACTGATGTTGCATACCTTCATGTATGGCATTTCTTAGCGTGATTCTTAGCACCACTGTAAACTGAGCTATGGATTTCTTTACCATTGGAGAATTTATCTTGCCTGGGCACATGGAAGGAATTACAGAAAGGACTAAGGACTTCACTTATACTTTAGCCTGTCTCCTTCCTAGGCGAGTCAAACTGAGTTAAAAGTGCCACTGTGCTCAAGTTAAGAGGTTTTATGTGTGTGTGGGCAGAACTCAAACCAAGAGCAACATTACTTGAGCCAACAATGCTGTACAGACAAGCTATAGGCTGTCTTAGGTACAGTCATACTTGAAAGGTTATCAGCAGAGCTATAGCACTGCATATTTATGGCAATGTATTAATGCCAGTTAAAGCCTTGACAGACACTGTGTTTTCAAGTGCCTAATCCGGAGGTAATGTGTAAAAAAGGAAATAAAGAAAACAAAGGAACCATTAATTCAGGAACAGTTGTGAGCTATAGCTGTGTGAAATAATACAGACAGAGATTATATTAACTTTATAGGTCCCTTTCTGCCCTAAGCCCTTTCTCCCTTTCTTGTCCTCAGTTCACCTGCCTGATTGGTTACTTGCTGAATAAAAAGCTTCTCAAAAGTGATTTTTCTCCTGTTTGATCAGGGGGATGAAAGAGGTGTTGTTGAAAACCTGATTTTTAGGTTTTTTTTTTAATTTAGAAACAAAACCACTGTGATTTTTATCTGTTTCTTGAACTCTGATTTATTTTTTATCCTACGTATCTACACTGCCTACCTGCCCTTCCAAGACCTGAAGTAGCATCAGGAACATATTCCACAGCTCTTTTATCCCTAAGGAAATTTGTGAGTGCCCTATTTAGCTTTACAGAAGAATTTTTGGGTGTGTATGTGTACTAAATGATAGTGATTCTGAGTAATGGGAAGCAGGTGATCAGAGGAGCAGTCAATCTTAAATTTTGAAGCCTGTTCTGGCTTAAAATTTTCACTTACACTATTTTTTTAAATAAGGAGTCTGATTTTCAACTCAATTAGGCTTTTGGGAAAATGATTGCCTTCCAAAGAAAATGTTAATACCCTGTCAAAGCTCTGAGCACTTCCAAACTGAAAATATATTAGCTGAACATGGAATTATGTCAACATTTTCATTACAAATGGAGCCATGGTGCTTCACAGGGCTTCTCAACTGACTGCCTGATGCTCTTGCTTCCTTTCAGCAAAGTGTGGGATCAAGCTTCATCTCCCATGATTGTTCCCTTTCCTTCTTCTCGATGGCAAATGGAGATGTGTCATCAGAGGTCCTTGCTGCGACACATCATGGGAGATGAATTCCCTGTTTCAAGTGAGGTACTGTGACTATAGGTTCTCTGAAACACAAATGTCAAAGAAGTTACATGGTTTTTTTCCAAATTCTGTTAGTTGTTTTGGTAAATCATCCCGGTTTTCTCACCACCTTTCTCAAAGATTTTTACTTAATCACATCAGTGTAGGCCTGTATGTATCTGCCAGCAAACAGTATGGAAATCCATCTTGTAAAGATCCAAGACACAGATCCTTCTCCTTTCATGAACTCCTTGTTACAGCTTAGTCTGGTCCTCAGTAAAAGCCACATGCTCCTAAGTGCAGCCTGTGAATGAAGAATGGCTCACATTTTCTGGCTAACTACAAACAGGTAGTCTCCAGAGTCCAATAGGTTTGAAGGCTTGTGGACTCTTGCACACATCGGGAGATTAATCTTCCTAGGTATACAAATTGGGACCAGCAGCCCTAAAGACTGGCAAGAGCCTTTGAGGTCCTTGTGCTCTTTCTACAGTTACTATATGTAACCAGATGCTCAGCTGGGCTATTCATAGTCATGTCACTGACGGTACTGTCCTTTGACCTTAATAATCAACTGAATTACCCACTGAAGCAAGGCCAAAAAAGCAGTGAGTTACATGATTTATGCTTGGTCATTACAGAGGGGGTCTCCCAATAAGCAGGAAGAGCAAGACTCTTCCTGGGCTTATTTCCTTTAAGAGCAGTGAAGTTGCAGCAGGGACTTTGGCCCATAGCTTTCACTTCAACACTCAGTTCCAGGGGACAGGGAACAGGTGTTTACATTTGCTTTTAATATATTTGTTTAACAGATAACTTTGGCCAGGGGAGCTCCAATCCCACAGTCAGTGCATGTACAGACTTAAAATTTCTGTTTTACAGAATAGCAGCAGGCTCTTAAGAGCCTTTTTATAGCTAGAATGGAAGCTTTAGGGGTGAAATACAGCTTTCATTATAAAGCTCCTTTTACAGTGACTCATTATTTTCTCACAGACATAACCTTTGTGCCACATTTTTTCATGTCTGATCTCTGTCCAGAGATGATATTTATGAAGAAAAAAAGAACAGTTAAGCAAAATCTACTCAATCATCCCTCGTCTCTATGCCTAAAAAAGAGATTCTGTATATACTCCAGTCCAAACTTTTTGAGTTGTCGTAAGTTACCTACAACTCAACTTTGAATGAAAGATCTTCGTTCAAACACAACTTGTTTTGAAAACTGCACTCTGATCCCAAGGATGCTGTGTATCTGCAGAGATGTCCATGGGCACCTTGGGAGTTCTGTGCTGCAGAAGTTACTTCTTGCATGCAGTATTTGGTGTATGCTTACTTTTTTGTTAGGCCTTTACAGGGCTCAGAATGAGGCTTATCTCGCCACGTAGCTGGCTGTGAGGTATGCATATTTGACAGATGAAGTTGCAAGGACTTTACAAAGACTAGTGGATCTTCTGAGAAAGCTAGGAGCTTGTGAAAGATTACGTCTCTTCTTATACCAAGCAAAAACTTACTGTACAGCCACAAATGCAGGGCTGCAATGAGGAAGTCCCATCAGCAGCAGCCTGGGAACATCGCAAGGCCAGCTTGGCTCACACATAGGTACCCAAAGCTGTATTGATACTGTCCCAGGTTCTTATCAGTCTTGCAACAGCCCTGCACAAATAAGGAGACAAGACACTAGGCTTGGTGGACTAAAGGCCGTAGAGGGTAACACAGTTGCTATGATCTTTCAGGTGGTATTTTTCAGATTTCAAATTATTTTCTTGTATCCCACAGGGGGTGGGGAAAGCTGGCACCAACCGCGCCCTGGACTGCGGTTCTGGGATAGGTCGTATCAGCAAGCATGTCCTGTTACCAGTTTTCAGGAGTGTGGAACTGGTGGATATGATGGAGAATTTCCTGGCTGAGGTCCCGAACTACCTGCAGGGCAAGGAGGACAGAGTAGAGATGTATTATTGCAAAAGCCTCCAGGAATTCACTCCAGCCACACAAAGATATGACGTCATCTGGATTCAGTGGGTTTCAGGTTAGTTCAGCATGATTCATCCAGCCCAGCATCTTGGAGAACTATACAGCCTGTGCTAAAGTTCATGTTAAAAGAATGGTACAGCTGTAAAAGGAGGTTCTCACATCTTTGGAACTGCTTCCTAAAATCTCACAAGAGACTTCTGAGAGTTCTCCCCAGCCATATGCACAGTGAGTACAAATCAAGTTGGTTTTTTTCAGGTCACGTATGGGAGGAAGGTACATGTTCTTGGAGAGTAGCCTGCATGCTAAGGTGCAGCTGAGGAGCAGGCCTTATATATGGGTTTTCTTGAGCAGGAATTTTCCTTCTTAGTTGCCTGTGCTGCAGACAGATACATGGGGTTGGCCTCACCTGTGAGCAGGGATTTCTGAATCTGGTGATTATCCAGACTTGGGGTATTTCAGGAAACAATCTGAAAAAAGCTGTAGTGAAATCACCAATACCTATAAGCCAGATCATGTCTTATACATGCACTGATGCTTATCAAACAGGTTCACTTAGCTATACCCCACAGTACCCCCTCATATAAGCAATGTCTGCTTCTTCTGCAGCCACCCCAGTGAATGCCCTGCAGCATTAAGACCAGCAGACTGGCCATCAGATAATGTGGGCTATGTTCCTTTCCAAAAAAAAAAAAGTTCTTAATTTTTTCTAGAAAACCTACTGCAGTGCCTAACTGTCCTTCCAGAAAGAAGATTTTCTCCTAATCTGTGAACCTAGGTGTCCATGGTGCAGTTTCAGTTGGCAGAAGTCATTATTCTAAAGCACAAGAGGAGGCCTGAGCAACTCCTTCTCTCCAAAACCCTGGAGATGGTTTCTTGCTAGGCAAAAATAAAGGTAAAAGATTAGCACAGGAGATGGTTTTATTCAGGAACACTTATTTGTCCTCTACACATAGTCTTAAAAAGTAATGAAACTGAGCTTCTTAGAACAGGTTTTTATAGCTGTACAAGAAATTGCTTCAGAACAGTATAATTTTCCTTTGTATTTTTGCTTTTCTTGAATAACTAGTCATTGCAGTAAATGTAGCTCCTGCCTCATCTTTTGTGCAAATCTGAGTCAATGTGAGACTGAATGAGCTAAGACTTGTCTGACACTGTGCTGATCAGCTATGTGGCTGCTAATGAAGGGAGCATATGCCTTTTCTTTAGCACAGACACAGATATGAATCTCCTTTCTCCATCAATTTCAATGAAATATCTAGTGATCTTAAGCATTAATCAAACTTCTACCCCTATCTTGAATTTGGCTGAAATATGCCAACAAGCTCAATGCTTTTTGGTGGAGCGAGGGCAGGACTGTCTGGTAGAAAGCAACACTGTGAAGATCTCATTTTCTTGGGAAACTAGGCTAAAACCTAAGTTAAGAGAACGTTAAGTTCCAAATTAGGTATTGAAAAGCTTCAATGAATCTTGCCGATGCGATCTTGATTTGTCTTATATATGCATAAGTATACGAGCCCAGGCTGTTATTTTATGAAAAAATAAAAATGCAAGTTTACATTTAATATAGAAATTACCATTTTCCTTCAACTTGAAAGGTATTCAGCTTCAGGCTTTGGGGCTTTTTTCTTTTTCTTTTTTTTTTGGGGGTGGTTAAAGAAACCTGACATACTATGTCAAAATGTGGTTTTGAAATGACAAATCCCATTTATAAAAGTTTAAGTCTTCCATCAAGAAAACTAAATATTTTGGCTAGAAAATACAAATGATTATTTTTTTCAAGTTTTTCATTCAGTTTCTGACCACCTGTCCTTGTTAATTCATTTTAGATGTTTCACATGTGAGAGTTCTCATTTTGCTCTTCTCTGAGCCCTGCACTACTGATCTCAACATAACAGAAGTATTGATCTTTGAGAAGGAAGGATAAAAAACACAATCTGAAGAACGTATTGAAAAAGTACTATTTTTAAATATATAAGGTATATGCAGAAACCACGACAGTATGGGGTAATATAAAGAATTTATTTGGCAGTTTGGAAGGTCTTGCATTCCTCTCTGGATCTTTGATCCAGAACTCCTTTGATGGATACATAATGTTACACAAAGTTATAGAGATTTGTAGCATTAAAAGACGGAAGGGACTGTTAGATTATCTAGTTTGACCTACTCTATATCACAAGCAGTTATATTCATTCCTTTACCCTTGTACTGAGCCAGTAGTTTGTGTTCAATTAAAACGTGTCTTGAGAAATTCAACCACGCTTGATTCGAGGACTTCAAGAGGTGGTAAACACCACTTCTGTTGGTAGTTTCCAATTGGTAATTACTTACACAGTTAAACAGTTGTCACTTATTTCCAGTATGAATTTGTTTGGCTCCAGCTTCCTGCCACTGATTCTTATTATGACTTTAACCACCAGATTAAAGAACCCTTCAGCACCCAGTATTTTCTGCAGTATTCCCATTGACTTCTGTCCACATCTGTTGCTGCTACTAATATGGATCCTAAATATTGACTTGAGTTTGTAACTGTTGGCCTCGTTGATTTGCCCAAGATTTCATAATTAAATCTGGCAGGACTAGAACTTCTCCTGCAATAAACAGGGTGTGGAGACTCAGATCAAGGCACCATTCTAATGTGTACAGGAGGAGTCTGTTTGAATGGTTAATAGTGATCTATTTTCCATCTTTTCATCTGTAGGATATCTGACAGATAAAGATCTCCTGGAGTTTCTCATCCGGTGCCAGAATGGCTTGAGAGATAATGGCGTTATCATTCTCAAGGACAATGTAGCCAGGGAGGGCTGTATCCTGGATTGTCTGGATAGTAGTGTGATACGAGACCTGAACATCCTCCACAGCCTGATTGAAATGAGCGGACTCACCATCCTACGAGAGGAGAGGCAAGAGGGATTCCCTGAGCAGTGCGTCCCCGTCTGGATGTTGGCCATGCAGAAAGGCCCTGGCCATTCCTGATTGCATAGTGAGACTGCGGAGACTGGACTATGGATGAACCACAGGACTGGGAAGGAGAAAAGCATCTACAAGAATCCTCCTAACCATGCACTGCTACTACTACAGCTCTAGGGCAGCAACTCCTAAAGGATCGGGAGAGAATTACAATTGAGCCAGATCCTCCAGGGAGTAGTCTACTTCTAAATCCTGCCTGCTTCGTCATTCTCTCCATTTTTAAAAGCCTTTCTAACAGCTGCTTGTAAGATCTCTCTTTCATTAAGGAGTCAATACTGGACAAAACTCAACTAATATAAAATAATTAGGTCTGAAGTTTCTGTAGTGGGTAATACGTTTTGGAGTGTTCTGTATGAGGTGTTAACAAATAAGCCTGGTTTTTACTATGGCACTTAAATCTTCTTGGAATTTAAGAAGGATCTGTCAGATCACTGAAGCAGGAAATTCAAATAACTTCTGGAAAACCTAACCCAAATTTTGACTGTCATCACTATCTGTACTTTAAAATATTTAAACCAAAAATGTAAGGAAAGTTTTATCCATTTGTTGGCATCAGCTATGCAGTTTATTTATTTTTGTGCATTTCTGTCAGTTTGGACAATAAGACAACCTGGTTAATTTTCCATTTTTAGGAACTACTTTATCTTCCTGATGTTTCTGCCATAGAACAATAGTGGTGCATAAGGGTTTTCGCACTCCAGGGGAATACTTAGATGACAAATATATGCATGTTTGCATTGAAATTTTGTGAAAAGATTGCCCCACAAATTACATTCTGGAAAATATTTTTTCAAAATGTTCACAGTGGAAACCACTTGAAAGCTTCTTTTTGTTATTCATACCAGTGTAAACTTCTTTCTTTCCCACATTCAGAACAAGTCTGGCACCATATGCAGAGCTAATGGGATTTCATGGGGTGTTAATAGTAAGACTGTAAGAAGAACTAATACAGTATTGTATTAATTAACAACTGTACTAAACTGCAGAGGGTGTTAGTGTAACCCAAAAGCATCTATGATTTATATTCAAACAGCAGCTGTATAAGCCTGGATTTGAAAATACACACATACCATCTCCTTAAGGCTCACAGAAATTACACATTGAGATTCTTGTCCTCTTCATATAGGCACAGAAAGTGCTGTGGGAGGACAGAAGTTCATTTTGCAAAAAAAATTCAGAATTTGAAAGTCTGCTTCATTCTGAATGAGCACGAGAAGGGAGAATTTTGAAATTCTTTATGAGGGAAAACCACAGAACCACAGAGTTTTCCAAGTTGATAAAAATTTTTCATTCAGACAAAATCAAATGTTTCTTTTGAATTCAACTTCTAAAATAAATTGCACTTAAAATATTATTATGTGCAGTAAAAAGCAAATTAAATATGGCTTGTTCAAAATTTTAGAAATTAATGATAACGTTAGAATGGACTGTTCTGACTCTGTTAGAATTTTTATCGCATTTTATTCCCCTGAAATGCAATTCTGGCAAAACTTATCAGACTTTTTGAAGAGTTGCATTATGATGACAAACCTCCATCTTCTGATGGAAAGGGGTTCTATTAAACATCCTCCACATGACTGTAGGCACAATTGTCTGTGTCAAATATTGTCATCTGTGTTAGATTAACTCACATAGAAGCCTGAAGATAATGAGATCAGGGAACCTCTCAGCTGGATTTTAGTACACTTTGCCATCCTTTGATAACAAATCTCCAGTTTTGGTTTTAATTGCATAACTCATCTTCTCTAGCAATATGGTTGCATATGTTGAGAATTTCCAATTTATGGCAGAGGGCTTCCTGCCATCAAATCTTACCGAATAATTGTTCTCTTAATGTGCCATCGCTAATTGTAGCATTAAGGAAAAAAAACCTGGTGATTTGGTGAATATTCTGGCGTGTCATATAACCTAGAAACCTATGGTTCCCATGACACAGATGCTTCTGGAATGTTTTGGCTAATTCTTCCATTCTAATCAACTGGTAATGGATGTAAATTTAGTATATAACATTGTTAAAAACCCTAGGTGAACACTTACATTCTGGAATTGTCCCCAGAACTAAGTGCTTCAAATTACCTTTAAGCCACTACAATGCTTTCATTCTGCCAAGGCTGCTAAAAGCTGGTGTGGTCTTTGCGTGCGTATGAGCGTGCAGATATCTGAAGGATACCCAGCCATTTGTTTTACAGGAAAGAGGCATCAGTCCTATAGTTAGTAACACTGGTTAGCAATAACGGTGAGAATATAACAGGAGAATATTTAAAAGGCCTTTATGTGTTACAAATTAATTTGTCCTTCACCATTTTTTCTTCCAGCCAGAGACATCTGCCAAGGTGCAGAATACTTGGGGACTGCTGGAGATCCTATTACAATCGTGTCTGTGGCAGGCATATCTGAATGGTGTTGGTCACTACAATGGTGAGAGAACAGCATTGTGGAAATAGGGAATTAAACAATTTTATACAAATCTAAACAGCTGCCACATCTCACAGGACAGAATATATCAGCTGTTCACTTACACACCAGAGTGGGTGCAGTTCAGTAATAAGAGACGTGGTTCCAAGATGGACATAGAATGTAAAGTGGTTTAGGATGAAAGGTAGAATATAAATGACTGGTATTGTTATCAGTGAAATACATTTTTCAAGGTTAAAATGTTCTTCCTGTATTTTGTACATCTTTCCTATTTGAATTTCCAGAATACATATACGTAAACATGTAATGAAAATTGGTTCCCTTAACTGTGTGAGAACAGAGACAAGTAAAATCTCAATTTAGTAGAAAAACGCGTATTTCATGATTCCCACATTCCTGGAAATTAATGTTTCATGGCTACGTTGCTTCCACAGTAAAATATTAAAGCTTTTCTGGTGACATAATGAACCTCAAGAGTAAAGAAACACAAGCCCTCCAGGGGCTTAAATGCATGAGATTGCTGCAGACTGAATAATATTTTGGTTTCTTCCTTTTCCAAGGTATATTTTAATTCAAGAACTCCCAGTCAACCAGTGTAGGCCACCCTTAAATGTTCATTAATTTGGGTAAGGGCCATTCTTGGCTTAAAAGTTCAGGGCTCTCTGGACTTTACCATAGTGTATAATAATGAATCACAAATTTCAAACAGAAGATCTTGCTTAGAAATCGTCTATATATCAGTTGCTCTTTGGTGTTCAAAGACTGGATAATCAACTCAGTTGCTCTGCCTCAACTTTCAGGTTATTTAAACCATGCATTTAAAGAAGTCTTGAGCTCATCAGACTGCACTGCGAGTTCGAATCCCATTTGTTTGGTTCTCATTTAGGACTTGTTCCCGATCCCGACGTTACCAGAAATTTAATCCAAGATCAAGACCCTGGCTGAGCCAAGGTTCACAGAACATTCAGGGTCCTTCAAGCTCAAGCCCTCATTCACCACCAGCAGGTAATTAGTGAAATACCCAATTAGTCCTTCAATCAGATGTTTCTCTCAGGCAACCACTACTCAAGTAAATGCTTAGCCAAAGTGCAGTAAAGCCCACTTCTGCCATGTCACTACCAAACCTCTTGGTAATGCTTGGTTTCCCCATATCAGGTCCAGTGCTTCTATTCTGTGTGACTGAAGGCCACTTATTATCTTTATTATATGAACGTGAGGTTCCTTGCAAAAGAGATCCTCAAGCCCTGACAGTAGCCCCCAAATGCTACTGCAACCCAAACAAAATGTAAGGAATCAATTATTACAGCAGCCTGAATAGCAATCCCAACTGTGCAGCTCCAGCAACCATCAAAGCTCAAGCTGTTCATGTTCCAAAGGCAACTCAGACATTACAAATGTCCTTTCATTCCTAATTGGAAGAGAGCGCCATCATTTTGAAACATACCACTGAATGGATGTTCTAAAATACTTTGTTTCAGAAATACTGAAATGATCATATCAAATATTTTTAATTTGACTTTCTTGTTTGGATGTTTATATAATCTAGTCTAAACTGACGTGTTATGTGAGAGGATAATATAATACATGATACAGTATTGTAATAGTTGAAGTGAAACATCAGTTTCCTACAGAATATGCTAATAAAATTAGCACATTCCCTGCCCCCAAATTTAGTGAAACAAGTCAGCAATTTCCAGAGGAAACAGTCATTTCAAGAGGAACAGTCCTGTCAAGAAGTATTTGCCCAAGCTCTTTTTCTCCAGATGTATCCCATCCATTCAGGCAGCTTGCAGTGTGCCTGGTCTAGGGAGCAGCCACTTTAGGCTCTTTGACAGGCAAGAAAAAGAAACTGGCACCTCCAGAGCAATTCCCACCACCTCAGAGCTGAACTGGCTTGAAATAAGAGAGTCTCCCCTCTCCTTGGTGGTTGTACAGTGGGAATGAAAGTGCATCCTTGTTATAACCAATTCAGCATCTTCATCGTTAATGTCAAACAGAAGTGCAGTGTGATCTGAGGAGCTGTGACTGTCAAAACCAGAAAAAGGCATGGACTTGGATAACCAAACACCCATTAAAAATCAAAGTCATGGTACCGGGGCACTACATTAATGGGAGCAATATATCACTACATAATGCCACCTGACAAAAGCTTTGCCAGTTATTCCACTGAGTGCCCTGAGTACCTTTACACCATTCACTTGTTTTTTCCGTTCTCTTAATCCAGGCTCCCCAGAGCGTTTACAATGGCATATCAGACAGTAGGCCTGTCCAGAGGAACTTGACTGTTATGTGTGATTAAAACCAGTTGTGTTGCATCCTATCCCTCTTCTCTTCCTTTGATGCTTCTTCCAACTTGCCAAGAAAATCCCTCCTCCACTTGCCAAAAATGATTTGTTCTCTGTGGACATCACCACATCTCACTGAAGTAAAACAGATTACCTTTGATTTTAAGAGGAGGTAATTCTGTTTATCTGAGAGCAATAACAACACGCTGTATTTCAAACATACAGGTTAATACCTGTCTCTTTCAATTGATGTCAAGTAGGCACTCCTAGACCTTTGTACCAAACAAAGCTCATGTTCTCATCACCTCCATAAATAACAATATTTGTATGACACTATACATCCCTAGACCTTGAAGCATGCATTATCATCGTGTTCAGGATAAGGAAACTGAGGCACAGAAGGATGATCTGGGCCACATTACAGCTTTACCTGAGTGGTAGCTGTGAGTGATTAACACCACAAATCAGGCCGCTACAGGAACTACAGAGTGTTTTTCAGGCAGACATAAACTTATTCTGGTTGTGCTTGGAGCAGATTGAAACAGCATGGTTGTTGTTAGCCTGCTTATTAGGCCAACCTGATATGTCCTGCAAAGAGAGGGCTCAGGCTGAACATTGTGCTCGTGAACATAAACAGCTTCTGTTCCTTTCAAAGCATTGGAAGAACAACCTGGTGTATGCCTGCAGCAAAAATAAAAGACAGAACATTGGTGGAAAGTCTCTCTTCCCTGTATCTCTCTTCCAAAAGTGTTGAATTTGCAGGCATTTCAATCTGTTCTGGTATTTTCAGGTTCCTGAGACTAAGGTTTTTAGAGACATTTGAAGATGCAGAAGTCCTGTAAGTGCACTGTGGCGTAGTAGATACCTATTGGTGTCTTTGAATGCCTGCAAGTCTCTGAAGATCTGGCTTGTAGGAACCTCAGCTTCACACAAGACTACATTTTCAGAATTATCTAGGAGACCAGATTTGAAAGCATTTAAGTGCCTGCCAGTGGAGGTAGGCATCTAGAGGGATTTCTAAAGCATTTGGCCAATTCAAACAAAGTTTAGCATCAGCCTGTCTTTGAAAACCCCTTAGGGAGATGTAGGCATCTTAGGTACCAATAATCTCACTTGATTTGAGACACCTAAATAAAGATGTCTCATCTAAGATAATTGTCTAGGCTCTCTTTGCAGGCAGTGGAGAAAAACTGGCCCATGCAGGAGACATTCATGGCAGGCCCATGCATCCATCCCATTCTGGATAGATGCATTAAAGATGCAAGCAATAGCAAAGTCCTTCTGAAAGCTCTGTTCAACTGTACCACTTTACAGTGACTTGAACTGATTTGTAGGTACATTATGCCTGATTGTTCTCCTCTCCCTAACTTCTGACAATGCCCTGTGAATGTAAAATCCTGATTCAGAGACTGCCTCTTCCAGATCTGTAGCAGAGATTCCCAAAGAGTGGCACACATGCCACAAGTGCTGTCAAGCATCTACAAAGTGGTACGCAACACTTTCTGAGCAGCCTTCTATGTGCACATGCAGCCTGACGCTGCTGGCAGCAGCCTCAGTTCCTGCTGCCGCTGCTGCTGAGGCAATACTCCAGCGTGGAAATCCTCCCACACTCCTCCAATAACAGAGTAATAAACATACAGCATCGTCAGCTCCAGAAAGTCAAAAATCACAGATCTAGCTTCAAAATCTTTGGAAGATTTCTGTGTGTGTATTTTACAGATGTATACGCATACATGTGGTATATACGCAGTTTGTATTAGCCAAGGTGACCTGTGGTCCCTGGAATATGTGTGGCTTGCCAGCTTTTCACAAGGCATCTGCTGCAGCAGAGCAGGGGCCACTATGTAATGTGGATCCCCAACCACACAAATAAATGGTCCAGCACTGTTTGCCAAGGCAACTGTTGCTGGGTCAGCATTGGATGTCATCTGCTCAACCTGGCTCCATATCCCTTGGGTGACACCTGGCATGTCTCACTTGTAAAACCCACTCAGATCTGCCCTAGCCTCTTTGAGTTATGTTGCTTGTATCTCAAGCCTCTCACTCATGTGAGGATTTTGTAATGTGGTACATAGGATCAGCTAAGATGACCTAATGACCTTGTGGCTCCCTTCTCTATGGCTGCATGTAATCACAGGGCACACCAGGTGTGAGATGCTTCTCATCTCATTTGGACACCTAAGAGACACTTGTCGGAGGTTAAGGTAATTGTCAAGACTTCCCATGATTGTTACTGGGGAAAGATCAGCTCCTCCCAGAAAGCTTCTTCCCTCCTGCGATGGTTATCCCATATACTCAACTGTAGAAGGAGCCTACAGGACTGTCTTAGGTTCATACAAGTCATTCTTAAGTGTTTGAGGTGAGATAAATTCTAGCTCGAGTGTATGGGAATTAATGGACCTCGCTGTGAGACTAGTCTTCAGTGCATTCAAGTCTGTTCTTTCTCCTGCAGATGCGGAACGTGGATCTGCAGCCCCAGCTGTAAAAACCTTACAACTCTGAAAGCTTCTACTGAGGACCAAAGTGAAGATTGTTGGAAATTACTCCATCTTGGACCTTTTAGCATTTTCCTTTCAGAAGGTACGGGCATGGATACTCCTGAAAACTCAGTGGAGTACAAAATTATACTGATGTTTGGCTTGCACCTCCCCCAGATAGACATGATATGAGTTTCCCGCGGGGTGCTTTTTGCACGCTGGATTGATCGGTTTACCAATGAGCCAGGGCTGACCCTCTGTTGGGTCTCATTAAATAACACACTAGTTTTATTTATGGATCAGTACATGTGTGCATTGCTAAATAAACAAGTGGCTTCTCCTAAAATCAGGGTATCATTGGCAAACTCTTAAAAATCCAACCCATAAAATAAACAGACTCCAGGAGTTACCTGTGACTCCCACCACTGCAGTAACTTCAAGGTAACAAGAAGTCAATAAACCCCCATCAACAAAATCCCCACTGGGATCCAGCAGCTAAGACTCTGAAGCAGCAGTCATCAAGAGAAACTAAGTGATTCAGTAAAACATTTACGTTCCCAGAGGAACCATATTTGGGCTGCCTTGTTTGGTGAGAGAGGCAGCCCTGACCACTTACCAAAGGCAAAACATAGGCCATTGAAGAGGGTCCTGGTTGGATAGTGTCTGTAGAGCCACTCTGCTATCCGACGTGCTCCTTGCCTGTGATTAGGCTATGTATCATCCCTAGCTGTCTAGATGCCAAGGCACAGGGACCCTGAGCAAGGGAGTACTTTCTCACCCTACACTAAGTCATTTCACTGCTCAGGTAGGAGTCAGTCTCTGTCTTTCTGTTCTCCTAGATCTTGCAGATCCCCAAACTGATGTCTGATAGCACCTTCAGTTTGCAGCATGCAGTAATTCTGATTTCAATGGGCAGAGCAAACCCTGCCTTTGCCCCAATGTAGCTGAGATCAGTAACTAATTATCTCTTTTTCTGGGCTCTTTCAGCACAGGCAGCTTTGTCCTGTCTCCCCCAACAGACTCCATTCTCTACAGCAAGGAGAGAAATACCACCTCACAAAAGATGGCTGAGCACATCATTGCAGTGATCCAAACCAGCCATGCAACAGCCAGGACAGGTGCACGTACTGAACAGAAAGGATTTAGGAACCAGTGGACTACTTTCCGTCGCTGACTTCTCAGGTAGACAGATCTACTTACAGTCAGGCTTTTATGGCCTCCAGCATCTCAGCATCAGAGCATGTTATAATAATTTGTACATTGATCCTTTCCACCCCACTGTCAGGTGGGGAAGGTCTAGTTAGCTTCATTGCATGTATGGGAACCCCACAAAGCAGAGTTACATTCATCTCATTTTATTTCAACTGTTTAGTCCAACTGGTTATTACAACTGCCTAATAATCAGGGAAGCAAGGCCAGTACCTCTGCATGACTTTTCAGTCCATCCGATGCTAGTGGACAAATCTGACATTAGGAATATCCTGTCTCTCTCTGCTGATTAGTGATTTGGTCTTCAGCTGGGACCATATGCCTAATGTTAAATGAGTTGAATCTCACCTTGAGGGAAGAGGGGCCTTAGAGAGTTGTACGCGTTAGAGCAGGGAACAGAACCCAGCCCTCCTTATTCACAGCCATGTGCTCATACCACTGAGCCATTTTCTCTCTTATTTGTGTAAACGGAGGGGATTTGGGTTTCCAGCATGGTAAACAAGGATTTAACTACTTCCTTCTCCCAAATAACTTTCCCTGAAATTAACAGGGTAAACAGAGCCCTCACTCTCAAAAAAGCCTTTCTGCTTGGTGTTATTTTTGTAACTGATCCTCTGCTGGAAAACAAGCAACTCAAATTTCTGCTAAAAACAACCCAAGGGAACCTCTAACAATAACATTACAAGCAGTCTTATACCCTGCTCCACTTGGTCCTGTGACAGAAGAGCGGATACCCACCCATGGATAGGTTTGTAATCCTGCATGATAAAGAAGCGCTAGGGCAGCTGGCAGCACACAGAGAGCGGCATGGAGTGCCTCACTCCCTGCCAGCTTTGTGCCCTGCTTGTCAAACAAGAGCGGACCGAGCAGCATCTAGCACCTGGGATCAGGAGCTACAAAGGAGCTGTGGCCTCATGCTGGGCACGTGTGAGTTGCAAAGGTGGTGGCAGGAAAGGAGCGGGATGTTTGACATAGAAAGCAGGAGACTTGACAGAATGGAATATTTTCATCCTCAAACACCCCATTGTGAGAATGGCTTTCAAATAATGACATTTTAGGAAATAATAATATTGTGTTTGTAGTTACCACCCTTTAAGGCTTAACTGCACCATGAAGGTTAGAAAGTTGTTCTTTCAGAATGAAAATTCTCACGTAACTAGATAATGTAGAAGTGGCTCTCACCTGCCTTTGCAGATCGCGTCCTTCCTTTCTGTCCCGTAACAATGAGTGCACACAAGTAGCTTGATGTATCCATAGAAGCACAGTGGCAGAAACCAAAGATCAAGACAAACGTGACGAGTAAGGAGGAGGCAGTCATAGACAGAGAATAACAGGGATTGTGCTACTCCTTTCTACTGGGGAATAGCGAGGAACTTGCTGCCTATCACGTAGTCTAGGAATACGTGTTGGAACTGTGCCTTCTAAATGTCTTTACTTAAGGTTAGGCCTAAAAGCACAAAGCAGCTTACAGCACTTTCATTCATAGGTCTCAAAGGGTGCAGTGCAGAGAGGAGCATATGGTGATCCCTACTGTAGAACGGAAAACAGTGGCCCGGAGCATTGTACCACTGAGTAGCCAAGCTGGGAATCCCACCTGAATCAATCCTGTCTCTGGACAAAGCTGCCACTTCCCTATGAGTACACCAGGTAAGTTTTTCACAGTCTGGGGCTAGGTTTTCTTTGGCATGCTGTGTACCTTTCCTTCACAAGGGAGCTGAGAATGACAGCTAGCAACCAGCCCTCAGCCGGGGCCTCACCGCTGCTAGAGGCAGAGCAAGGCCTGCAAGGAGAGTGTCTTGGTACGGTAGGACGGGAGTTCCAGCCAGGACAGCTGAGGTGAAAATCCTGCACAAATCCATATGAGACACCCTTGCAGCTCAAGACATCCATCAGCTAATCCTCCCTTTGGCAATCTCCCCGCTTACCCTTTCCATCAAAGGAGCTTGGATTACAGTGGCCGCGGTCTTAATGAGTGAGACTCCGAACAAAGCTGGTTTCTCCAGGACAAAAAATAAAGTACTTTGCACTCTCTGGATCACCTTGCTTCTTAAGAGAACCAGGCATTTAAACTGTTACTGAGCCTCAGGAGGGAGGTGAGTGCACCCAGGGAGCACACAGACGAGCTGGGGCAGAGAGAAGCTAAGTGCCTTGTCTCACGCCGCAAAGTAATCGTGACCTGAGCTGGGCACACAATCTGCATGTCCCACCTTGCAGGTTTTTGAGCAGATTGTGAGGCCAAGGCCCTGGCCATTCACTGTCACTACAGACCTAGTGGTGTTCTTTGGCAGAGGAAAGGTGTTAACTCACGTTTCCTGGCTGCACTCCAATTTGCCTGACTATATTCTTGCTTTCTTAAATTCCTGCCCCACCCACCCAACCAGTTTTGACTGTTTGCTGATTCCCCCAGTCGCGTGTTGCTGTTGGTTGTGGAATGGCCCCTCTTTCACCCTGGAGCTCACTGCATTGTGTTGCTTAAGTGATCTCAGGTTGTAAGGTTATGACATTCCCTGTTCTGGAGAAGCACGTTTGCACAGTTCCCCCCCTTCCTTTCCAATCCTTGGAAGTGTGGCTGTCACAAGAAGGATGGTGGAGTAGGGTGGTCTCATGCGCTGTTGCAGAGCTGATGTGCTTAGAGAGGGCTTTCCAGTTTCTCAGTTCCTCTCATTGCTGTTTTCCCTGTAACTATTGGAACAAACTGCCCATGCCCCTCTAATCAAAGAAATGTGAAGTTAGCGAGAGGCCCCAAATACATTTCCTGGCAACAAGACAAAAGTAAGTCTACTGAGAAGTTTATGCAAAGAGAATATTTCTAGTATATACAGTTCTGTCTTGTTCTCAGATGCCCATACCAAAGCAATTACTGTACAGGAGATGCCGACTGGCTGGAAGAACCTGTTCATTCTGGGTCTGTAATGGAGTCTGTGAGGAGCTCAGCTTCCTGGTGTGGAAGAAGGTAAGTGTGTGTAAGGAAGGGAGGCTGGGACATGTTTATTTGGGAGGGTAACCTTTCTGGGCTGGGAGCCTACTTTTTAATTTATTTGGTGGTCCGGGAAAATTCGTCACATCACATTCTTCAGCTCCTATTTCCACTGAGGCAATTACGTCACCCCAGAGTCTTAGCTAGCTAACAGGGATGCAGCTGTATAAAGCGCAGGCTAGCCGTTTCATGATGGCAGCGATGCGGTTTGTCCCTAAGACAAACAAAGTTGCACAGGAGAGGGGAGATGTAGAAGTCTGGGTCCAGCCAGGGAAATGCAGATCCAAGGCCAGCTCTGAACTTCAAGCCAGCTCACGGATGTTTTTTTCCGTGTCTGCTTTTACCTCACCCTTGAGCTCCTCACATCAGATCCAGAGACACATGTGGCCCCTATGTTCCTGTAAGCACGACGGCTGCTGTTTCTGGGTTCCTGGGAGAAATGCCCAGGACAAGTACCAGGGCTTTCCAAGTGATAACTCCAGTGGTCTGAGAAGCATTTTGATGGTCTGGAGTTGCAGGGCATCTTGGCTTCTTGACAGCACTGTATTTTGCAAAACAAGGATGAGGGATCAAGGCCTGCAGGAGCTGGGGCAAAGACTGAGACACAGGGTTGTGGCAAAGTGCTGAGAGCTGAGGAAGGTGGAAGGGGAGAGCCCTAGAGTGGGGTTTCCACAGTAGAGAATCGGTGGGTCTTCCATTCACATACTCGCTCTTTGGTGTCATCCTGCGTGCTAGCATGAATACAGGAGAAAACTTGGTGTCTGCTGGGTCACAACCCCTTGCTATGGCGTGCCTGGGTTCAGACTCTCGGTATTCAAAGGCACGTTGGGGTATTTACTCATGGAGTCTCATAGCACCTCTGAGAGGTGTCTGAGTACTTTACCACCTTTTTGCTCACAGCAGTGATAAAGCAGTGTGGGGAATCGCCTTTCACAGCCAGAGAGTGCAGCAGTGTCAAAGCCAGAAGGAGAAAACTTGGGGCTGCCTGGTGCTCAGCTCACTGTGTTCTCCTCCAGACCCTGCTGCTTCCTCTGCAGAATGCTGAATCTGGTTCTGAACCCCATGTCCCATGTTTCTAGTCTATCTTTACACCAAAATCTTAACAGCAGTTTAAAACTGGCATAATTGGTTTTGATAAAATGCATCTCTAAGCTCTTGCAGGCAGGGATTCTGTTTTCAAAAGCTGAACTGTTCCTCCTGCAGTGCAATGCAACCATACTCTGAGAGAGTTAATAAATCCATGCGTGCCCTTTAAAAGAAGAAATCAGGAGGATTTTTTAGACATTTTTAGGCAAAGGTTCTTTTTTTTTCATGCAGCCTCCTTGGTAACCAGTTAAAACAAATTCCTCTAGACTGTAAACTAGAGATAATGGAGTTCGCCTTTAATCTCGGTCCGCTACAGATCAAGTTACCTCTTAGAAATTACTTATCCTGGCCAAGCAAATGAATTGGAATTGATGTTCTTAATTGTTTTCTAAATTGCTGTTCCCCACTCCCTTCCTCCCCTTCTCTCCACACAGCTGTTTTGCATCAGAGTCTAGTCTAATGGGTACTGTCACTCACACGAGGGGGTGAAGTCATGTGGTCATAAAAGAGAAAGATTGGGGGAAGAGAGGGAAATACCACCCAGTGCATTATCTGGCTGTGACACACACAAATTGAATAGAAATAATTCCTCCTAGGGGGCTAGTCCCAACAATGGACACAGTTCTGTCTTGGGCTAGAAAAATGTGGAGACTCACTCTGTTCTCTGATACTCGTTTCTCTCTCACAGAGAAGGAAGATGATTAAAGTGCTAGTTTGGGACACAGGAAACCTGAGTTGAAACTGCTGACTCTGCGGCAACCTCCTTTGTCTGGTTTTGTGCAAGTTGCTTTGTTTATGCCTTAGTGGCTGCATTTGTAATACATAAATAATACAATTCCCTTCCTTTCTCCTCAGGGCAACAATGGTCTTTCATTAGCTGTATCTTACAAAACAGCTTAACCTGCTCTCCGTCTCCACAAAGTGCTTCAGTACTCCCTGTGTTTACATATATTAGTCTCCAGCTCACTTCAAACTCGCGTTGCAAAGCCTTTGGGCTCTGGGAGCATCAGGCCAGGACTTAACACCAGAATCCCATCCCTCCACATCCTCTAAAGTGGGGACAGATCTCAAATCTTAAGCAGGAACCATCTCCTGAGGATATTTTGCTCATGTAAAAATCACTCCTGCATGTGAAATGTATGCAAACAAACTATTTCACCAACTTCCGTGTCCTGCCACTATGTTCCTCCCAGCCTATAAATGACCAATAATCCCAGTTTTGCTGCCAGCAGTTTTCCAGAACTCAGCTGTTCCCTTTCAGACCTTGTACTTCCATGGACTGGCAACTGTTTTCTGCTTATCTGTCCATTCAGGATAGAACCTAAAAGAGCAGAGGTTATCCTCTTCTTAACCTCTCGCAGAAGGTCCTTCTTGACAAACAACAGTCTATCACTTACTCTTGTTACACTGTCGAGTTAGTTTTCTGAGGGAGACCAGGGAAACGGAGAATTTGCTGCCCACATAAAATCCTGAAGTGCCTGCTGGAAAAGCAGCAGACTCTTGGATACCTGTTTGTAATATCTGAGAACACTGTGTAGAATAAGTCCAAGATAAAACGGCAGGAAAGAAGGAGTTTTATACAAAATGAGTTAAAAAATCATGCTAACTGCTGGAAGTGATGAGGAAAGCCGACTATCACAAGTGTGGAGACTTTTTCCCTCCTTTTCAGTAAGGAGAACATGGATTGCTTGGGCTCACTGCAGCACCGCGCACAGCTATCAGGTACCAGATCATTGCTGACGCTAGCAAAATCATGTGCGTTTATTCTGCAAATGCTAGACTGTGGGAGCTGCACATTTAGCATTCTTCATAACTGGAAAGAGACTCTAACACTGGCTGGCCTGTCCTTACAGACACAGCCACTCTGTTTAAGCCGCCTTGTTTCTTAGGAAGCTTAATGCAAATAGTTATGATATTAACATCACAGAGTAAATACCCTTACCTCCCTGGAGAAAGGAGAAGGAAAAGAAAATCTACCTGTGACAAACCTTAGTTACATGACTGGGAGGTGACCTGATGTGGTTATGGAGAAAATGGTATGAGAATCCAGAGGGGATGAATTTTGCTTTGCTTTGCTCTTCTGCAGTTAGTCAACTCTGAAACAGGTAGGGCCAAGGGCTGTTCACTGTCCTAGAAGGAAGAAAATAAAATGTGCAGGTGTTGGGTGTTGTGAATGAGGTTTTCAAAAGCATGAATGTGAGTTAGGAGCACAACTTCCAAGTGGTGTGAATCAGGTACACCTAATTGTCTAAATCTGGGATTCATTCAGCTGTCTAATAGTCTTAAGTGCCCAGTTCAAAGCTAGTTTTCAGAGATCTCTCAGAACTCAGGGTAGCAAGACAGGCAATTCATGAGGCTGATACGTCCTGCCCATCGCAGGCACTATGCTGGAAGGCTAGTTGCTTCTATCAGCAATCACAGGAGTGGTCCCTTACCTGGTTCTGTCAAAGTGATCCAAAACAGCAGACTTGGTATTTAAAGTGACTAAGTATGACTGTGGCTTACAGGAGAAAGACCTCTAGGAAGGGATGGCTACAAAAAGGTGTAGGTAGGCAGTAGCGTCCTTCTTCTGCCTTCATATGCAGGCACTATTTTTCAGTCTGGGAGGGAAAGCAGACAAAAGGTGATTAGAGCAATGCTCAGGAAGGACCTCTGACCTTCTCATCACAGCTTCCTTTTATCACAGGAGGATTTTTCTAGCTGTCAGAGCTATAAGCTGAGCTCCTCCTCTTTTTGCTTCTCACCACGTTACCAGTAAGGAAGAATCTGCAACCAGCATTTTGATGAAGAAATGCCAGGAAGAAGGGAACCCAATGTGCTTTTTCTGCAGCAGTGTGTGCTAATAGCAGGAAGGAGAAAAAGCTCATTTATGTCAATGAAGCAAACAGATGTGACCCTTAGTTAGTGCTACCCTTGCTGACATTAGGTACTTGCTGACTCCTTGAATAGCCCCATTCAAATCAATGTAACTGCTCTTGGAGTGAGGTTCTGCTCAGTGTTAATGAAGATGTCGGAATCTGGCCCACAGGGAATAAATGTGTTGAGCAAGAAGGGGCTCTTTTATAACCTCTTTCCTAGAACATGTTTGGAGGCCTACATTTGCAGCTGGTTCCTATCTCAAAGCGAGGCCAAACCAAGCCCCCCTCACCAGAAGATGCAAGCATGCCCAGACTTTTGGAAGTTCAGCTCCAGATCCAAACATTAGGCCTGATCCAAAGTCGATAGAGTCCCACTGACCTAAAGAGACATTTGGCCCGAGCCTCCGTGACTTGGGCCCATCCTAACACAAAACGATAACACCGTACACCAATACTACTGGGGTGTCTGGGCCCATGTCTGTAAGAATATGATCACTTTTCTTTTTTTTCCTCTTGCTTTTAAATTTTTTTTAGGGAAGGGATTGGTGTCAAGGAGGCATAAACTCCCTTCTTTTCCATCCCTGATTGAGTATCAAACTCCTCCGCTGAGATTTCTCCATGGAGACATTGGGTTTTCCTGGCAGGCAGGGTTGCAAACTACTCAGCGGAATGTCTACAGCTCTGCAGCTCCGGAGGAGCCAGGAGGCTGGGCATCCCAGCCAAGGGAAATACTGCTGTCGTCCCAAGAACACTTTCATGGAGACTGAGGTGCATACTGGATTAGAGGCGGCTAAGCTGGCTTCTTGGGGTTTTTTGATGGTTTCCTTTTTCGCCTCGAAAATCTTAAGCATGGGGAAGAGAAATCCACAGACGAGAAATCTGGGGATCCTTGTGGATGTTGCAAAATGTGGTTTGTTAATGGATCTTTTTACTTCTGGTACTTCTGGCTTGTTCGACACATACGCACACATACACACATACAGAGAATAACTTGGCAAGCTCATGTTTTCGTGGCACAGCACCAGGAAATGGGAGTTCCCCTCCCAACAGAGAAGATCAGGGCAATGAGGCAAAGGTGGGGAATCAGACCCAGCCTGAGTCTCAGTGGAGCGCTGGCCCGGACAACTCTTACACAAATAATCTCCAGGAGCTCTGAACCCGTGCTTCATTGTGGACACAGACAGTGCTGTAGAAAAAACACACTGAAATTGCTTCTCTTTCATGGCATCTGTAGTGTAAAAACGATTTTCGTCCAAGACATTTGTGGTCGGAAAATCCTGACACCTCATAAATTATCTTAGAGGCGCAACAAAGCTTCAAAAAGATGAAACTCAATGCTGAGGTCAGCAGGAATTTTTTTGCATCTTCTGCAGTGGAGGAGCATTTTCAGTCTCAGAAAAACCACCACAAAAAGAGGCAGCAAGAAGAGAGAATATTTCTTGGCATGAGAGCCTCAGTGCTCAGGGGTGTAAGGCGTCTTCTATTATTTATTTTTGGCCACCTCTGTGTTCACACATCATCAGAACATGATCCAAGCGACCAGGGGCAGCCTGATAGCGAGGTGGCTGCTGCAGTTAGGTGACACTTCCAGGTCCACCCAAACACTCGGGCTAATTACCCTTGCATAGTGCTGGGGGCTACATGGGTTGAGCACCTTCCAGGATTGGTCTGACAACACTTTATAGGTGAGGTGGGTGCGGGATAGCGAAGTACTGCAAAACCACAGTAGGCTTCAGTGTGAGTTTGCAGAGAGTGTGGAACAGTGTTGCGAGGAATGGTTTCTGGTCTCCATCAGCTCATACACACAAGCAGTCAGCTGGCATTTTTTAAAGCTGTTTTCCTATTCCTCTTGACTACAAATGCAAACCCACTGCTGGAGCCCTGGCTGCCCTGCTGCGTGAGGCTAAGCAGGTTGCTTAATCCCTCACACCTTCCCATAACTATAGCTAGTCCGAACAAGGACAACTACCTGGCAGTTTCCCTTGCTCTCTTCTTGGATATCCCTTCTTTGCTATATAGAGGAGAGTTTCCTTCTTCCGGACAAGAACAAGGTGGAGAAAGAGGACCCTGAGGGTGATGTCACACACAAGCCCTTTTTAACACAAGAACCTCTGCAGGTTCTTAATTACCACGTCTGGGTATTGGGGTGGCAACCAACTGTCCTCTGCAGCACAGTAAACCCTGTGTTGGTCAAAACAGAGGGAAATTGAGACAGTGCTTGAAAGGAGAACAGACACCTGGTGTCCAGGATGACCTGTGGTTCCCCTGTTGTGGTGTATGGCAGGAAGGACCTAGCCAAAGCCACTTAGTTTAGGAAAGAAGGGCTTTTTTGCAGGCTGAAAAGTGGAAGAGATGTTTCTAAGAAGGCAGAGACTCTTGTCTCTGTCAGGAAGAAGTCATCTGTCCTGTAGCAGGCCCTGTTGCTGCTCCTACCAGCCTGCTGCCGTACGTAACTGCTGCCATCCTGATCCATGCCTGGCCTTGCCCTGCAGTGCTCATGGCAGGAGGTCTGGTGTGCTGCACGGTGCTGGAGTTGTGCCTGCAGCCTGGTGAGGGCTGCTTGGGAAAGGCAATGCCCAGGATGTGACAGCCAGCCCTCCTGCAGAGTCCCAGCGCAAGGGGGATGCTGCCAATGTAAAGCCAGTGTTGCAGGCGGGGACAATCCCCCCCTGGGACAGACAGTGGGTTTTAGGGTCGTTACTTATCTGCTTTACTGAGTGAACATCAAAATGGCTCCATTTTAATCTGTAGCATTGCCTGTTGCTTTTAAGTGTCTTATTTTGGAGAGTGAAGTTACAGGGTAAGATACGAACTGCTTTCCATTTCTGTGGGTGGACAAAACTTTCAGATTTAAAACTCTTCTCCATATGTTCAGCCCTCTGAATCCCTAGCAGGATCTGACCTCCCTGCCCACTTAGTAAATCAATGGTTTCTAAGGCATGTAGAACTGATTTTATGGCAGCAAGATGCATTTCACTAGATTTATGTTATTAAACTGGAGGAGGGGAAGCCTCCTTTTATTTGGGGCAGTCCTTGAGTTTTACAGGCTTGTTTGAGTAAGTAATTATTTTGGTAATGCTGGGGCCTCCTTTATTGAATCGTAAATGCATCCTGAACAGCTCTCGGAATAACAAGCAGACCTTTCCCTGAAAGTCAATGGATCGCCCTGATTAGCAAATCTGAACATTAGTAGTTTACCCTCCGATTAGCTTTGCTGCTGAGGGCTGCCTTGGTTCACTTCTCTGGGGCTACTCACATGATTAAGCGTGTATGTAAATGATTGCAGGATCAGCGCCACAAAAGAAAAAAAACGAACCCAAAAGCCGTTTCTTTGGAAACATCCTCTCTGACCGTGTTAGGAAAAAGGATCAGATAATTGGGATCTTTATGATGCTTATTATAAAAAATGTTCTGGAACTAGTTCAAGCACCAATCAGAAACCACATTGTTCCACTAAATCACTTTCAGATGCCATTTCAGATACAGAATACAATTACTCCTAGTTTAAAAATATAAATGTTCCCTTCATAAAACACACACACACACACACACACACACACAACTATTTTAATCTCTTTTATTTTTATCTGTCTTGGCTGGTGTTCAGGCCTTCCACAGATGATCTATCAACAGATTTTGTACCATTTCTTTCTGCCAGGCATTGTGCAGAGCCCACCGTACAGTGCAGAAGAGCTCTGCAACATGGACATTAGGACTTTACATACAAAAGAGCTCTTGCACAAGCCGGGGGGCTGGAGGCCCAGGCTTGGATGTGTATGTGCTTAAGAAATCAACTCAAAGCAAAACCTGGAACAAAGATTCTGCCCAAATGTTGCATTAAAAACCCACCCGAGATGCCTGGAGGGATTCCTGGCCTGTCATTTTTTGTTATTGGATGGCTATGGGTTTTGTGAAGCAAACTCCCCTTTTCCTACGTGGTGGCTGCCGCCCACGTGCTCTTCTTTTTATTAGGAGAGCGTGGAGGCCATCTGTGATGAGCTCAAACTGCGAGTCTGGCCCTGTTCGTAATCGGGGGACCCACCCGCCGTCCGTGCTGTTTATGCGGGAGCACATGCTGAGGTGCAGGCAAACGGGGAGGTATGAAAAAGCTGGAGGGGGAAAAAGCTGTTACGCTGTGGGCTGGATGGGCCGGGCACCCTATGCTCACCTGGGGTCGGCACAGCGTGAGCCCACTGCCCTGACACAGCCCCTGGTTAAGACGTTTAGTGTTGGCAGACGCATGCAATCTCCTTCCTTCTGAGTCAACACACAGACAGGCACCTCCGGAGGGTTTCTCAGCTTCTCTGTAAGGTGTGACTCATTTCCTAGGAGGGAGCATCTCTGCAGAGAGGTATGGAGGGAGCCAGAGTAACTCGATAGCTAACCCCAGGGCTTTGGTAGGCAGTAAGCTGGTTGGAAAGGGTCCCAGTCTGCCCAGCAGCAGGCTCCTGAGCCTTGTGCTTTCATGGTGTAGCTGCTGGGCTGTGCAGAGGACTTTACCACCTCGCCAGAGCACCATGCTGCCTCCAGGTTGGGACTGTCTGGGACATTTCTAATGGAAAGCTTTTCTTGTCAGGAAATCAGCCTTCGTCATTGCTGAAATCCTTCTCAAGAGTGGTTCTGTTTTGGTGAGCCCAGCCTCAGCCACGAGTCTGCGGGAGCACAGCCTGCTCTCCTGCCAGCCTGCTGCGTTGTTTTCCAGGGCTTGGGCCCCCTGTGCTGCGTTCAATCCTGCTGTGGGACGGGAAGCCCACAGACACCCAGAGTGTTGCCCCAGAATCCAGACAAACCCCCCAGAGATGCCAGACCCCCAACAACCTGGCAAGAAGCCCTGGGAACCTGGGATCAAAACAGGGATAACAAGGCTTAGCTTTCTACCCCAAGGCTAGGGATGCTTGAGGATGCTGCCATCTTTCAGACACTCCACAGGCCGTCCTTTTTTTTGATTTTTCTGGGGCGAGCAGAGGGATTTCTCAGCATAAGGGCAACATGAGAATCCTGAGGGCTGCATTTTGGAAAAATTTATATGGAAACATTTTCATACTTTCCAAAACAAAAGATGCTAAGGTCTTTGTTACTAAGGGAAAATTCCTCCGCTAGTTTTGCAAAGGCTGAGATTTCTGAGTTTCCTTAGCACCACTCATGGCTTCTTTAGGCCGGCTTTAGTCCCGACATTGAGAGGAATGGCCTTTGAACACAGTGGTAGCTTAAATACAATGTGTGAAATCCTGGCCCCCAGGAAAGCAGTGGACTCCCAATGACTTGCACCAGCAAGTGAGATCAGGAACTCAGGCATGGTGCATTAGCTGACATTGCTTGAGCCTCATGGTGGAGTAAGGGATCTGCTCTGAGCCAAACTCTTGGCTGGGATGACCAAAGACCACTTTGCTCCTGTGTCTGTGATGGCTGGGAAGCAAAGTTTGAATGGAGAACAAAGCCATTTCTGAAGAATGGATGTTTAGGCTGATGTACGAGTTGAAGAAGCATTTTATAGCAGTCTGAAATAAATCCGAGAGGGGATTTTCAGAAGCACAGGCTGTTCTTCCTACCGCCAGTGACTGATTTTGCAGTGGGAGCAGAGTCAGGCTGATGCAAGCTGACTGTGGAAATTTGACCCTCAGTGCTCAGGATTTTTAATGTTTCTGGCCAGAAGACTGGAGCTCTTGCTGAGATGTGATTACTTCTGTGATGTTTCGTTGTTACAATAGAGTCATAGAGCCTCATTCAAAGGCCAGGACCCCCCTGTACATTGCTGCATCCCTAAAGAACATCCCAGAGATTTTCAATCCAACTAGGCAATACCCTACCCAAGTCAAGAACAGCTCGCAATCCCCTTCAATGAGTATTTTTTAATTATTACATCTTAGTGTCATTAATCACTTTGTTTTTCCGCAAGATGGTTGTGGCCTTCGCTGCAATATGCTGATTTCTATTTAAAAGAGAGGTTGCTGACAAATGTTTCACAACCCTTGTGTTACGATGTGCTTCTTACCTCAGGGATGCAAGTTTGCTCTGCAAACAGGAAACATTTTTCACTGATGTGATGGGGAAATGTTACAGATCCTGATGTTGCTAACTAGAGATGCATTATCAGGTTTGGGGCTATTCATGAGGCACTAGTCATTGGTAGTGTGTGATTATTCAAACCTCTCAGGTTTTCTGTTTTTCAAGATTATATTCCTAGCCCTTCTGATTGCAGAAAAATTTCTGGCACAATGAGACAACTGCACCTGAAAGCCTAACAAAACCTAGAAAAGCAGTAAAAACATGTCACATTTCTTGTTCTTTTCTCTCTTTTTCTTTCTTCTCTTCCTTTTTGTGCCTGCCTCCTGATTCAATACTGAGGTTTGGCAGCATAGAAGACTGCAGTGGGAAGAGAGCCAAGATTGTTTGTGCAGACGGGTTTAAGCTGCGGTATCAAAGATGCAGCTCCAGCCTCGGATCCAAACATCACCAGAATTCAGTTTCCATTCACTCTGATGGTTGGGCTTGAGCTCTTCTGCACAACAAAGCAAGCTTAATTCACCTATGTGAGGTGTGGAAAACCAAGTGTCAGTAGTTATTAGCAGCAGTGGGACAAGTGCCGTGTTTCTAGGTATGTGCCTCTTCTGGGGCTCACTCCTCATTCCATGGTAACATTGAAAATGCCAGAGGAAGCAGAAGCAGCAGGAGCAGAGGTAATGGGCTCAGAATGGTGCCAGAATGCCACGGGTGAGTTTCCTTGCAAGCTGCCCATGGAGAGGGCCCGTCAGCATGCACCAACAGAGCCATATTTCATTTGCACATAAGAACCCGGGATTGTCCTGGGAGGCTGCGTAAGAAATGAGGCTCCATGGTCGGTGCGAAACCAATAACAAATACTGCGTTCCCTCCTACCAAGAGATCAGAGCGCAGGGGGGTGTCTGCAGCGGAGGAAAGCTGGGACAAGCGCAGAACAGCAAGGATGTTTGTTAGTTCTTCATTGTATCTCTTACCAAGCGTAACTAACCTCACCACCATCAATAGGGATTGTGACCATGGAATGAACCCAGCTCCAGGACCTACTGGACATTTTTCATTAGAAGATTTTTAAACAAGGCATGTTATTTTTTGTGCAAACGTTAAAAAGTACCTGTTTTGAGTATTTTTTCTGAGAAAAGAAAAGCAAAGAAAACCCAGTCTCTCCCAAAATGAAACTTTTATAATGCAAGAAAGTTCGGTTTCCATAGTTTTTGAGTGTTTTGAAATTTCATATTTTCCAATATGAAATGTATTTGATTATATTTTTTTAATGTTTCAGAAAATCAGTGTCAAAGTGAAAATATCTATCAATGTAGTTTGACTATGAGAAGTTTATTTTCAAAATATTATATTATCACCAATATAAAATGTTTCTATCCATTCTGGAAGAGCATAGGAATTCAAAATCATGGAAAAAACTCATGAGATGGAGGACCAGAAAGAAGAGGAAGGCAGGCGGCAATGAAGAGAAAGAGGAGAAGGCTTTAGGAAGGAAACAGAGGGTATTCAGTGAAGAACCATCAAGGTTAAAAATGGAGAAAAGCAGGATGAAGCTGCTTGCAGGATAGCGTCCCTGGTGTGGAGAAGTCCTGCATAGGAGGACAACACTGGATAGTCCACAGGCCTTGACCCAAGTTCAAGAGGTTGTACAAGAATGGTGATGGCAAGGAGGATGGGGATGTGCTGAACACTGTATTGCTTTCTTTGGATCTATCTATAAGTTTTATGCAACCTACCATAAAAAGTAACAGTGCTAAAAAATTTTGCAAAGCTTGCAAGTCACGGGCTTTGACTGTCATGTGTCACTGAAGGGATGATCCATAACTTAGAGCTCGTACAAGGCTGCAGGGGTGGGGATATGTGTGCTTTGATACACAAGAGCAAGACACACAGGCCTGGAGGTCTGGTTTCTGTGGAGTGGTATCAGAGCTCCTGGGTTCAGGATGTGCAGGGAGGGCCCCCGAAAGAGGCAGCGCTGTAGGCTCAGGAAACCTAAGGAGCACTGTTCCTGTGCGCTGCTGGGAGCCTGGAGATCATCCAGAATAGGGACAGAGACTAGCTTTTGCAGCGCAACGACTTCTTGATGGCCAAATACCCGAGCGGGGCCGACAAAGGAGGATGATGAAGATGACGTGCTTTACTCCCAGCACCTCTCCGTCACTGGCAGGCAAACCTGTCCCCAAGGGCAAATTCTGCACAGCCAGCTGCAGCCATCCCCCTCTGCAAAACATGCACGCAGTGTGGGGTTTCAGAGGCTTGCAGGGGCCTTGAAAACCACCTCTTGGGTGTGCTCCAATCTTGAATAAACACTTCAAGGACACCACCGAGGTCCCCTGCCTCTCAGGCAGCACAAGCCAAAGTGATAAAAATTGAAATAAAAACCCCAAAACAAAGACAGAGGAAAGAGGGAGAAAATGCTGTGAGGCCCAAAGGGCTAAGGATGTGGGTACTGCTGGGCTTAATTGTCTTCTTCCTTGCTCTGCAAGGAGGAATGTTGCTGGGACAGTGTTGCTGTCATTTGGATTGTTACTGGTTGGGGTTTTTTAAAATATTTTTTCTTCCCCCAAAGCAAACAGGCAAGTGACGTAAAGCAAATGGAATTGCGGTTCTGAAGCTGGGAAAGTCAGAGATGATCCCAGGCTGCAAAATCCAGATCTGGGTTTTGAACTCCCTGTGTAGCAGAAAGCTGTGGAGGCCTTCAGCTGGGCTAGGTCTGCTGCATGGAAGAGGGGGCGAGCAGCCAACTTCAGAGTCAGGTTCAGTTTTGGATTCTGCAACAAACCTCCCTCACCGAAAGTTCAGGGTCGTTCCTGGAGGCTCAGGGGGGAAGAGCCGATTCCAGCCCTTCTCCTCTAACGGATCTTGGACTTACTGTAACAATTCATCTGGCCCCCTAATGAGGAAAGCCATCTTCTTTGTGATGACAGTTAAATATGTGCTCAGGCTCATTCCTTAATCAAAGGTTTACATTATATTAGGTTTAAATTATTTCTGTACTGTGGGCGCACCCTGATTTTACAAACCTTGCAGGCTATTCTGGTTTGGAACACGTGGAGGACTTCTAAAGAGTGTTGAATTAAAGTAGGTAGATGTCTTCTCACAACCTGCGACCTTGTTTCCATTATCAGCCGTGAATTCACACCATTGACTTGTTCTACAGGGACGTGAAGGGCTGGAAACATCTGGAAATG
The DNA here is from genome assembly GCF_035582795.1 of Mycteria americana. NCBI lineage: Eukaryota > Metazoa > Chordata > Aves > Ciconiiformes > Ciconiidae > Mycteria > Mycteria americana. The sequence continues at coordinate 40,908,956 of NC_134371.1, forward strand.
ACACATAAAACAAAAACCTCAAGCTCCAATAATCACTGCAAATCTGTGATTGCTCCTTGGTTTGAAAGCTGGAATTCTCCCCAAACTCATGGGCTGACTGGACAGTCCATCAGAGGTTGGAAAGGAAGCAGTTATGATTTGATCAATATTTCAAGTAAATCAGTGAGGTCGATTAAAAGTGAACTCTGAGAGCATGTTCGCATTGTGGGTTAGCCGCAAAAGAGATTGCTTCGAGCTCTTAAGCCAGGAGAAAGCATTACCAGTCAATCACGCCTCCTCATCCTCATGGCCTCTGCAGGCACAGAGTTGAAGGGCAGTTCAAGGAGGTGGAGCTGGTACGCACAAAGGAACCCCAGAGTCTGTGACTGACTCAGGTTGGTGAAGGGAGTAAAGGGAGTGCAGTTACTGGGTAGGAAATAGGGTCCACGAAGCATGCAGGGATTTCAGACACTGGGATTTTTTGCAACATTTATTGGAACAGACAGGCTAAGAGCGCTGAGGGATAAAGGATCCCAAATCAAACAGCCTAATTGGTCTCAAATGGAGTGACTAAGGAACTCTCTCCATTCCAAAATGGGTCAAATTGCATTTTAGAAGGAGATCTCTGAAATTTGAGTGGGAGGCCTGGATAGAAAAATGAATGGATGAACTCATAATTGACATGGATTCCATTATGGCTAATACCTATGTCAGAGCTGCCACCGAATATGTCCTGCAAATCCAGTCTGGAGGAATTCCCTTTAGAGATGTGACCCAGGTGAAGCAGACTATTTGCCATGAGCCTGTGAGGAACTGAGACTTTAATTGCAAACATATGGCTGGGTAACTTTCCAGCAAGTGAAAACCGGGGGATAGATAGAGACCTGCTCTGAAACAGATGATCCAGAAGGGCTTTCCCTATCTCCAATCCTCATAATGGGTTTCTGTGCTCTCATATCACTATATGCTGAACAGAAAATTGTAAAGAAAGGAAACACGATGTCCAAATTTAATGTTGGCACAAAGAACCCAGTGATTTTAGCGAGAATGAGGGTGAAATTAAGTTCCCTGTGATTTTACTTAGACTTGGTTGCCTGTGTTCGTCTTGTAAAAGGCAGTGGTCTGATCTTCGGCTTGCTCCTGTCCTGGAGAAGACATAAGGTGGCTTGTGTCATGAAGAGTTTTGCCCGGGGTCAATTCCAATCTGAGAAGATGGCCTGAAGGACAAGATCATCACCCACTTGTGATGGGGACCAGTGTGACTGCTTAAATTGCCCGTCCTGGTGTCCAGCAAGAAGGGTAAGTGCCTGGGCACCAGCTCCTGGATCGGATTGCTTCCAGGGGCGACAGGGAACACCTCTCCCCCCACATCCAGCATCAGGATGAACAAGTATGAGCACAGGCAGACCTACAAGGTAGCTGAGGCAAAGACCAAGGGTAAGGGCCCGAGTTTAAAGGCAGCTCCCACATGAAGTGGGGAAGGACCCTGTAGAGGCTTCTCACAGTTATTTCACATTGTTTTTCGGAACAGTCTGATCCCAGCTTGCAGTTGCACTGTATCAGAGCTGGCCTGTAGCACAGGTGGCCAAACCCCAAGGAAAGGGGAGAGGCTGCAGAGCTTTTTGGTGCACTCGGGACCCTGGGAATGCAGACTGTGGGTTTCATCTTGTCTGTTGTTATCTTTTCTGACTGTCCTGAAGGTTTTCCATGCTTTGTAGAATACCTTGAATTCTAAGAAGTCCGTGTGTGTTTGTGCTTTCCTCTGGGACCTGGAAGCATGTCCTTATGCATAATGAGGGGTGTAGAACTATTGTCCTGGGTGACTGGGAAAGAGCAAAGGGGAATGTGGGGCTGATATTGATCACAAGAACAGAAGGGATGAGCTCAAGGGAGTTGTTGTTTGTCAGGTGACCTTGACAGGACAAGAACTTGACAAGAGCTACCTTGTGGTAGCTAGACAGGAATGTAGCTGGGTCAGTTGAGTCCTGTTAGGTTACACAGCATCTTCTGGGTCCTGGCTTGGGAGAGGCAGCTCCTTGGTGTTGCAGATGGCCAGTCTACAGGGAACTTGGGCCTTTTCAGAGCTGGAGTTGTTTGACTCCTGAGTGTTGGAGGCTCAAGTTCTGGAGTGAACTGAGCAAGGCCTGTACTTGCTGTGGAGAAGGGATTTCTCCTTCCTTGAGCAGGCATCCAGGTAAGGCGAGCAGCACATCAAATGTCAGCTGGGAGGCTGGCTTTCAGAAGAGAACCAAAGATGAGTTTGAACAAATATGACAACCTGCAAGTGCTGGTTTTTTGTCCGTAACTACACTCGTCCATGTGACCTAAATATTAAGGTTTGAAGAGGCAAAGATTTTAAGTAACTTACAGCCTAATTGCTGCTTTGTGATGATGTTTAGCAGTCCACGCAGGCCAAAGCACCAATTTCGGTCAGGATAATTTTTTTAAGAGCAGTGTCTGGGACGTCTGTGGCAAAGGCTCTGGTTATGCCGAGTAGTCCTGAAAATGGAACCAAGAAAAGTTGGGTCTGCAAAAACTGAGGCATTTAACAGTAAATATTCCCTAAACCGGTGACCACATGTCTGAAAAGAAAGATCTATGCAAAATGGGAAGGGAAGTTTCCTAACAGTACTCTGTAATAAAATAACAACAGTGACGTATGCACACATGTACACACACACTCATTCCAGATAGGATCAAATATCCAGCACTCCAAAGATGAAACACTTTGCTATTTATTTTTCTCCTTCTGACTATGAAATATAATTTTTCTTGGACTGACAGTTCCAGGCAGAAATGCTGTAGAGAATTCTTTCAGCCAGTGCTGGGGGTGAGCTCTCTCCTTTGCCTGCACCAATGCATGTGTAGAATCAGAATCATAGAATCATTTAGGTTGGAAAAGACCCTTAAGATTTTCAAGTCCAACCATTAACCTAGCACTGCCAAGTCCACCACTAAACCATGTCCCTAAGCACCACATCTACACGTCTTTTAAATACCTCCAGGGATGGTGACTCAACCACTTCCCTGGGCAGCCTGTTCCAATGCTTGACAATCCTTTCAGTAAAGACATTTTTCCTAATATCCAATCTAAACCGCCCCAGCGCAACTTGAGGCCATTTCCTCTCGTCCTATCGCTTGTTACTTGGGAGAAGAGACCGACCCCCACCTCTCTACAACCTCCTTTCAGGCAGTTGTAGAGAGCGATAAGGTCTCCCCTCAGCCTCCTTTTCTCCAGGCTAAACAACCCCAGTTCCCTCAGCTGCTCCTCATCAGACTTCTGCTCCAGACCCTTCACCAGCTTCCTTGCTCTTCTTTGGACACACTCCAGCACCTCAATGTCCCTCTTGTAGTGAGGGGCCCAAAACTGAACACAGTATTCGAGGTGTGGCCTCAAAAGGCCTGTACCCCAGGCCTTTCCTGCCCATAATTCTTTTTGCATATCCCAGTCCTTCTGCCCCTCAAGTCCTGCTCTCTTTGCTCTATGCATCCCTTTCCAGGACACTGGAATACATCTCCACTTAGATGTTCCATTGTCAGTGATTTTAGTAGATAATATAGAGGTAGGGATTGGAGTGGAGCCATCAGAGCAATAGTGGGATCTGTTGGAAGGGAGGAAATGCAGAAAGGAGAGAGAAAAGGAGGTAACAAGATAGAAGTGGAAGGGAGGAGAAGTGAAAAGGGGAAGGTGGAGAAGGAAGAGAAGGAAAGGATAGAAAAATCCAGGGTCCCAAAGAATGACAAATTACTCCTCTGAGCCATGTTACATACTGCATAATTTATAATAAATTGAAATACTGTTAATCTATAAAGGCTGTATTGTTCTCTTTTTCTCTTGGCCAACTACTGCTGACGTAAGCAGGAACTCTGCTCTGGGCTGAAGAAGTCGAGAGCCTAGCAAGCAAGCCTGGCACCCAGACTGGACTGGAAGTGGGATTTGGCCTCTGCTACAGAAAGACTTTGAGGACTCAGACTTAGAGGAACCTAGGGAATGTGAGGCTGTTGGGCAAGCTTCAGATAGAAGCTTTTAGTCAGTGTTTCTTCTACAAAAGCTAATAAAAATACATCTTTAAATCTCTTCCAGGAAGGTGTCAGAACTCTCCTGCAGAGTTAACATGCCCAACACAGAGACCAACTTAGTCATTATAGGATAAGGCATAAGGGTTTAAGTTCTGCTAGGAGTTCATATATCCTGCAAGCTTACTAAAGGAGGTGCTGCTTCTCCATGATGTGTATAAATGTATGTGCGTGGGTATACATATATATGTGTATGTGTGTGTATCACTGTGTATAAGCTTATGCAGCTATCTGTTTTCTCCCAATAATTCAGTAAGTCTGCCTTCGGCTTTGCAGACTCCAGGATCCTGGCCAGCTGGAGCAGGAGAGGCTGCCAAGTCCGTCAGGTTGATGGAGCCAGCAGGCTGCTCCACCTGACTGACTGTCTGGAAGCATTCTTTTGCTCTTTTGGGAGGTTCCCAGCACATCTCCATTTCCTCTGAAAGAAGGTTCACCCATGACTGCCAGCATCTACGTCAGGTCTTCTTTCCATGGGTGCTGCGGCTGCAAAACCCAGAGACCCATGGCCCTTCTTAGCACTGTTTTAGCCATCTCCCAGCTGCACAAGCCCTGAAAATTTCCAAAGTGTAGCTAATGAAGCAGATGAAAAGACACAGGCTCTTGGCTAGTGCTGTAGCTGCTTTATAGGGATAGAGGGGATGATCTTCTCAAGAGTCCTTTATATCTCACAACCTGGTGAAGACAGTAACAAACCATATTTGTCTGCTCTTTTAAAGGAGAAGAACTTCTTTGTCAACAACTGAGAAGATCCTGAAGAATCCCAAGGTGCATCAGGAGGTAACAAGGGGACAGCTGAAATTTATGTTTTTGTTAAGTTTCTATGCTAATCTCAAGAATGATCATGCTGAGAAAGTAAATCCTTTGCAAACGCTCACGAATCTCTGGTATTCAGGTGCCCTGCAGGAGAGATGCAGAGACACAGAAAAGATTTTCACCACTTGGTCTCAGCATGTGGCTCTCATCTGGTGCTGTGTTCTGCCTGCTCCTTGCCTGGGACAGTGTTCAGAACAAGTGGGATTTTCAAAAGTGATCCGTATAGGGGAGAGCAAGAATATTCCTGTTTTCCTCCCTGCCCAGGCTAAACAGATTGCTCCAACTGCACCTCCCCTTCTGGGTCCTCCTCCCAAGTACAGGTGAAGGATGGTTCTTCACAAGACTTGGAAGCAGAGGCTTGCACGTCACTTGCATTAACAGTTCTGTTATCCATCTGTAGTCATGTCCTAGTGTTGTACTGCCTAATGGATAGTGTTGTCCTTTCCTGTGTTTCAGCCTCATTTCACACCTGAAAGTGCTATCCTAAGTGTGTACACAGCAGTGAGGTGGAGCCCCAAAATGGGAGAGAGAGACAGCAGAGAGAAAGGAGAGGTGGAAAAAAGCACCAGCAACAAGCCCAGGAAATTCAGTGAATGCATAAGCAGTACCATTAGTGAGTCCTTGTGAAATGCATAGTATGTAGCAGAGGGCAGCCTTACTGGTTCTGGCTGACTCGAACAGTAGGTCTCCTTTACCTGTCATTAACGCGAGATGTTCACCCTGGCAAGGAAATCTGTCACTTTTTGTTCAGCTCATTGTAGCTTGTCACGCATAGAAAAGACACACAACTCCATGCTCTTTCTCTTCCTTAACGCAGAGGTTCCCAAACAATGGCAAAGATCCCTGTCAACCTTCTTTATGTCTTTTGGAGCACTTACACTTTTATTGTTCAACTTTGAATAGGGAGTTTTTAAGAATAGTTGGTTCTCCAGACCAACTTCAAACTTTTATAACCTCGCCAGCCATCTATACGTCAAGGGTGGGAAGTGTGGTTTTGGCCAAAAAGGTGCCAATTTTTATTATTTTCTCTTTGATTTTTTAAATATAACAAGAATTCTGGTGAAGAAAAACTGCATGTAAAAAGGAGCTAAGGATTAATGAAGAAGCCATCGGGAGGTCTTTTTTTGCTTACGTGGAAAGGGAGAAAAAATAAAACGGCTGCTTGTGGAAACATGGAAGGTCTCCAATATAATGAATAATAAGAACAATTTCAAATATATTTTCTGAGATCCGAACAGTATTTATATGCAAATACTATCTCAGAAAGTAGTGGAAAAAATCAGTTTTCCTAACATTGGCTGGGAAACAGAATTTGCAGTTCTGGAAGACTTGCAATTTCCATATGAACCAGATGAGATGAAGTAGAAAGACTTAACAGAGGTGATTAAAAAGTATTTTGTACTGAAAACAAACTTTCTAGCTGAATGACATAAATTACATTTAAGGGAGCAAATGGCTTTCTAGAAAGTTTAAAAAAAAACAAGCCAGTATCTGCCCTTTGGTAACTCTTAGAAAGCCTTAGAGAGCAGAGAGCTCAACTGCAGAGCACAACCTTAGAGGAACCATGGACACATCTCTGGGGTTGGTGTAAATCTAGTTTATGCTACCAGAATTTGGGGGTCCTGTTAAATATTCAAATACATTAAAAAAACCCCCGTGCTTCATAAATCAAGAAAGGACCTTCACTATTTTCCCTTGTTCTGAACAGAGGTTGGAGGTGAGTGATGTGGGCAGAACACTTCATCCATGCTGTCTGGTGTTTGGGAATTTTAATGAGGGAAAGAATTATGGATGATATCCTGCATTAAAGATTTGCCTAATTTTGTGTTTTGCTTTGGTTATTTTAGCAGTAATAATTTTGTGGTTTCTGTACTCACCTTCCCAAAGAAGGGAGCCATCACAAACAAGCAAGCTACTTCCTCTGCAGTGCTATTTCTGTTTTGTTTTATTAGTGAGCTAAAAAAAAAGCTTTGATCTACCCTCCAGCTTGATATGTAATGAGATATTTTCATCAAACTCTGCTTTTGATTGAACTCATTAGTCTCAGCAAGATTAATGCATATATGTTCTTACAGGTTTCTGGACAGTCAGATGGGATCTTGCAGTTAGACCTTGCTGGTGTGAGTTCAGTGGACACCACTGCAGGGACAGAGATCTTTCTCTAGAAAATTCATTGTAGGATTGGGGCATAAGAGCAGATGCATTTGGCCTGAAGCACAATTAATTAATTCATGGCTAAAGCTTGCTTATACATGTTGGTCCTTCTCCCATTGAAGCTGATAGCAAAACTCCCATGGAGTTCAGTGAAGTGGGATGGAATCTATACAGAAATTATTTTTCCCAGAACAACTTTGCAATAACCAGTGGATTTGTAAACTCCTTACTCTGACACATTGAAATAATTTGGGACTTTCATTCCATTTTGCTTTAATTGGACTTATGCTACATCTGAGTCTTCCTAAGTTGGTTGCTGTGCCTAAAATATGTGCAGGCATGTTTGCACTCTCTGAGGGAACATGGAGGTTAAACTAGAAGGCGAGGTTATGTTAGCAAGGATATTTTCTTTTTATACTGCTTCCAAAGGCAACCCTGTTTTGGGCTCACCACTCTGCCTTGACCGCTCTGTGCCTCTCGTACCAAATCATGCTGGGATTTGATGATAAAGCACATCCTCTTTCCAGGAGCCAAGCCAACCCCTACATCCTAACTCACTGGTGTTCTGGTACCTTAGGCACTTTGTGGTCAGAAGACAGACTGCAAATGCGGGTATTAGCCGTGGTGACGCTGGAATGTCCAAACCCTCTAGGAAGAGAAGAAATTTCTTACAGAGCTGCTGTTGCCCATTTGATTCGCAGTTCCTTTGTTTTTATGTTTCTCGGACTGTGCCAGCTGAGATAGCTCTTAGCTGGATACCAGCACTTGCAGGGCCTGATTTGGTTCATGTCTTCTATAAAAGTTTTCCATCTCTGACCAAAGTATTTCAGATCAGGGTAAAAATGTGAGTAAATCAGAGCTGGCATCTATCCCAGACATATCAATTCCCTTAATTCCCTTTTTCCTGTGGCTTTGGGACAATCAAAATAGGGAATGTTTCCATTGCTATACCTTTATGAAAATACAATATGTGAATGCCATATCCTGAGTGCATCTAGTGTGTTTCCTTACCTTGGTCGTTACCAACTGCACAGCTTTCGCTGGCAATTATGTGAAACGGAGCACTGCAGTAGAGTAAATCTTTTGGCAGGGCTTGGTTCCAGGGAAGATCAAAACCCCCGATGTGACAGTTAATGAAACAAGGAGAAAGAAGATGGAAGCTATCAGTCCCAGCCAGCCAACACTAACAGAGTCCGAAGGCAACTGGAGGTGCCAAGGTGTCTGCTTGCAAAATTTGGAGAGAGCTGTGGGGGTCGTAGAGAGGGCTGCACTGAGGCCAGCTTTCCTGGCAGGAAAAGCTGCTTACAATAACAGAGGAGCAATGGAGACAACTCATCCTCTCCAAGAGGACACGTACTGTCTTTTTTAAGATACAGAACAAGCTGGCATTTTTCTGCATCCCTTGGGCAATGGTACTTTGCCATGGAGCTGACCTGGGTGGAGTACATGGAGCACGGCATGGATCCAGGAGTATAAACTGAATGCACAGTAATTGCAAGGACAGGACAGCATGAACTGAGCAGTGCAGAGCACCTGGTCCCCCGGGGAGACAACCAGTGCCCTTCGGTGGGCAACATAAAGGAGTTAAAGGCAAAACGTGGCAGTCTGCTGCAGCATGAGCCATAAAGCAGAGCAGAGAGCAAGGGCCTCCTGTAACGAGCCTATTTATCTCTAAAGCAGTGTTTCTCAGACTGTGATCCACGGGCCTTTGGTTGTCTATAAAACATCCAGTGGTGGCTCATGAAACAATAGTAAACCCTCTCTCCTCCCCTCCAACAGCCACAGAAGCAAGCACGCAAACAAAATGGGAGAAAATAAAAGCTACTATAGATCAACTTTCAAATTTTAGTCTTTTGTTTATTTGATTTCATATATGAAAAATATACAAGTTGGTCTTTGGATTATTATTTTTTTTTCTGAAAAAAGGTTAATCCTTGGACTTGAGAAGTTTAAGAAATGTGGCTCTGAGGGTGCTATTTTTGGAGCCAATTACAACAGCATTGAAATGTTGAAAGATTCCTTTTGTTTGTTGAAAGATTAGGCTGAAGCCCTTCAGTCTATAAAAGAATAATAAACCCTAGTGGGATAAAATACTTCATTGCAATGAGGATACAAAAGCCACCTTAGAGTGGTATGTGGCCTGGACGGAGGCACAGGGCTGGCAGAGCTGGCACTGATAATTACTAGAGCTATCAGTGCCCAGAAAAAAAGACTGTGAGCTCTTGCTTTATTCAAGTTATACAATCTCATCCTCCACCTCCTGCCATCCTCTAGAGCTGATTAGGTAGCATCTGCAAAATGATACGTGTTTACACAGTGTGCCCAGTCCCTGTTAGTATCCTTCAGTCTTGTACACTCTGCTCTGAAATGAGTTGTTAGAATGGAAGGATCGGCAAATCCGTATCTCACAAAATCTTGAAGTGAAAACTAGCTCTAACTGACCTTTTCTTCCTTGCCAGTATTGTGATCTGGGATGTTTCTGTTTTGGGGACCAGGCAGTGTACATCTTGCAACTGCGTAGAGTTTGCTTTTCAGATAATCCCACTTTGACGAGTATAGTTTCTGGGTTATTTGAAAACCACCTTGAGACTCACCAGTAGTAAGGATTATGTAGCTGTGCCTGCCTCTGATTTTGTGCAAATTAGCTGCAAGTGCAGCTTACTGGAGGGTATGGCTGAGCTGAGGACCCTTCTAAAGGAATGGTAGATTTGAAGAGAGGTAGGCAGTCCAAGGTGCAGAGATTACACGAGTAAATAAAGCTGCAGGTAAAGACCAGGCATGCCTTTGTCTTGTCTGCCTGAAACAACACAAATTCAGCAGTGGGAATGGCAAAGAGCACCTCAGTGCAAGGGGTAGGTGTTTGTGTGACACAAACAGCAGGTGACAATGGTGTCATGGGTTATGGGCTGAGCGCCACACGTCCCTGCAGTCACAAGAAGCGAGAACTTCACAGCCAGTGAATCAGTAGAGGTGCTGCCCTCAGGCATCTGCCCGAGGCCTGATGGGCAGCAGCGGGTCATGTCCAACAACCCCAATCACGCTGTTGCTTTTGGAAGTTTTGCCCAGCCCTTTCCCTCCCACGCTGAGTACTGATCCTGCCACCCCAGCCTGTTCTCCTGGGATGCTGCATTACCTGTCACACCGGCATACGAACGGAGCACTAACAGAGCCTGATAAAAATCACATGGTGCCTTTCGCCGTTGTCTTAGCCAGGTTTCGGCGTGATTAATCACACTATTCCTGCCTGAAGTTCCCCTCATTCACCATGATTTTAATTCCTTTCATTTCATTTCTGGCTGGTGTGTTATGTTGAGCAGCACTGTTCTCATCTGTTAAATGCCTCTGTTTCACCCCAGAAAGTGCCCCCTCTCCATAGCAAATGAGGTGATTCCCCTGTGTCTCTTATTTCTTCCCAGGACCGTGGTGAGGATTAATAAGCAAGCATTTGCAAAATGCTTTGTGATCCTCTGAGTAAAGGGTTTACATAAGGGTGAAATGTTGCCCTTAATAGACCTTGTGCTGGCAACCAGGTCAGACCGCAGCTGTATGCGTCTTTTGGGCTGTACGCGCCTTTCTGTCATGAGCACAGAAAGGGGAAGCTGTCTTCATTCCCCAACCATGACCCAAACCAGAATTATCTCACATATCCTTGGCATTGAAGCTTGGCTTGGCATGCCGATGGGGATGAATCTCAGGGTGGCTGACGGACAGCTGGGATCCATGGCACATTCAGGTCTTACGAAATCAGTCCACTGGGTTGGAAGGTGGAAGGAAATCTGCCTGCCTTTGGTGCCGTGAGTTTGATGGCAGAGCAGACAGGCATTTGGGGAATGGGGGAGGAAAAAGAAGAACTCTAAAGAAACTGATTTCTACCCTAGATATCAATTCCAGCAGAAATGGAAACCAAGCCTAATCAGAAAGATCCCTCAAACCGAAAAACCAGGCATGACCAGCTCCTGCTCACATGGTGTCTCTGCCTTTTATTGGGTTTAGTTCATCAGGCTTGCACTGAGTCAGTGACATCGCCTTGGAAAGCAGTGTAGACCCCTGGGCAGGACTAAGGTCCGGGGACTGCTGGCTCCCAGCACCGAGAGCTGCCCTGAGCGGAGAGTTGCTCCTTGGGCTTGTGCATCTGCTCCCGGACCACTCTGGGGTTGCTGCCAGGAGGGCAGCCCAGAAGGGGACCCATCCCCATGTCTGTGTGACTCAGGTAACTCTTGGCAGACTCATAGGAAGCTCTGACTCCTGCCCTGATGAGCTTAGGGTCGGAATAAGAATGATACGAGAGGCCAATCTGCACCTACTAATTTGGTTAAGTTTTGAAACTCAGCCTCCCCTTTGCACTGAAGCAGAGCTATAAAAGCAAGTGGGTCTATGAAATCGATGAAGCCAGCTTTCCTATGTCTACCTCCTGGTGTCTGGTAAAAGTGAGGTTATTCGTCTTCCCTTCACTTGGGCCCCCAGTTTGGATCTCTCTCCCATAAGGGTATTTTATTGTCATTAATTTCCTGCTTCTGAGATGTCTGCTTCTTTGACCAAATGAGTTTCAAAACTTGCCAACCTGTTCAAAACTAATTAGGAAACACAGGTAGAGAGGGTTAGCGCATCAGTGGCGTTCCCTTAGGAAACTGGCCTGAAAACCTGTCCAGCCCCTTTCCATCTGCCCCGTTTCGGCTCAGCATTGAAGCCCCTTGGTGAGCAGCAGCTCCCAGGAGCAGCAGAGACCAGCTCCACCGTGCACAGCCATCGCAAGCTGCCAGGCAGCCCAGCGTGGGGCTGCTAGCTCCAGCCAGCCTGGCATTTGCTCCAGCTGTCTAGCGTTTGCAAGGCTGTTTTGGGCAGCCGTTCCCACCCGATGTAGCCATCCTGTATCCCCTTCTCTCCACTGAGCCAATGATGAACTCGGGCTAAGCAGGTGATGTTCGGAGGGCTGAAGTTTTGTGGACGGGTCCTACTTTTATCAGGTTGTACAGGTGGTGCTCCAGGATCACGTGTCTAATTCTGACCTTTCAGATTTAGAGGATTTGGGATTTCAAAGTGGTCTAACGAATCAGAGCAGACTGTAACTTCAGGCCACCTCTCCTCCCAGTGCCAGCTCAGCACAAAAGCACATGAAAACACACACACACGGAGGCAAGGACAGGGCTGTCTGATCGACCCTCTTGACGACAGCAAAGCGCAGTCCTCCCTGCGTGAGAGTCAATCATCTCGGTAAAGGAGAAGAGCAGAGGCAAGACAGATGCGGGTTGAGTCAGACGCTTTGCCAGGGGCTGGGAAATGAGGGTGGAGGGCAGGGGTTTCCAGAACACAAATTAATTGCAGGGAGGGGGCTTTCATGGAAGGAGGAGAGGTAAGTTATGCTGGATAATGCCTTGGCTTCAACTTTTCTAGGAAGCTGTGGCCCAGAAGACTTCTTTTCCCTGCCAAGCAAGAGCCAGTACAGTACACCCTTCTCCCAGGCCTCCACCCTCTGTAATGCAATAATTGAAAAAGAAGATTATTTTTTTCTGTGCCATGGATTAACACTGCAGCTGCTGGAGCAGCATTCCTGTGCTGGATCCGTGCTGCCACGGCAGACCGGCAGCATCACGGGGAACGTGCCTGCAGCCTCGGCTCTGCTCCCTGCTCCGGGGATGCAAGCTTGAGTCAACGGGGCAGCACCGTGTTGGCCCCTGAAAACCACTGCTGTGCTGGAGGCAGCAGCAAAGGGTGGGAGCCGCCTCTCCGCAGCTCACATCCCTGTCCCCTTAGCTCATAGCTGTTGAGCTCTGAGCTTGCACAGAAAGGCCTCTGCCTTTTCCACCGTGCTCTTTCCTCCCCTGTTGCCTTCCATGTCCTTTTTATCACTGCAGTGGGTCCAGGCTGCACAGATCAGACTGGGAATTGCTCAGAATTAAAACCACCCCATGGAGGCTGCAGCTAAGCCCCCGGCAGAGACAGGCTTGTGGGGCAGTGAAGTTTGAGTTTCTATCTTATGGGACTTCCAAAGGTGCGAGCCAAGCCCAGCTCCCAGTAACCAGCCAGGGGCTCCTGACAGAAGATGGAAGATCCACCCGCAAGGACCGAAGCCTTGGCGGGGGACTCCCTGGAGAAGCCCACTCTCCTCCTGCCTGGGGAGGCTGTGGAGAGCCAGGGGAGAAGGTGCTTCTTGGGCACCAGGGAAGCATCACTTGGTGACGCAACGCGTCTTGAATTTCTCCACTCTGTCCTGGCACTCTTTTTAGGGAGCCGAGGAGAGGAGTATGGCTGGGAGGCTGCTACTCTCCTTCCCTCAAAGAGCAGCTGTGCTTGCTGATCCCCATGTTTGATTTCAAAGCAAGCTCCTCTCCAGGGTGCTCTCTGGGCACATGAAAATGACCTAAAGCGCCTGTAGCTATGGCAAAGCGCTACACGACTACTGTGCAAGCCCTACACAAACAAATTAGATTCATCCCTAACTGCTGCCCCTGCGGAGAGCTCCTCGAAACATTGCCGGGCTCCCACCAGTGCCTCCGAGGCGAAGCAGCTGCAGTTGTTCACCCGGTGCCCAGAGGTCCACAGGCAGTGGCTGCGCAGCCCAACTGCTGCCCATTTCATCGCATGCCATCCGTCACGTTGGAGGGATGGGCAGTAATGTCATCGTGGACATCCCTGGTAGTCACAGCCACTGGGACTCCTTCCATGTGGCTTCTTGGGTCCCGCTGCAGGATGGGCGAGGGTGGAAGCCGGCTCCACAGCTGCTCATGGCAAGCGATGCTACTTTCATCATCAAAGCGGGACCTCTGGCAGCATGTGTGGGGATTAGCGTCAGACCCTGAACCTCCACTGGGAAGCTTCGAGGCCTCCCAGCTCTGTCCCATCATCTTCACCGGCCGTGTTTGCCCAAGCTGTGCCGCCGCTTCTCTGAAACCAAGCAGGGTAGCTCCAGGCTTGCTGGGCACGACCACCAAGACGCACAAGGGGACGAGGACCCCGTCCCCCATCTCCGAGCCGGACGAGCCAGCGGTGCGAAAGGGTTAAGCTGTGTTGTTGATTGTCACATGGTGCTGGGAATGCAAGAGGGAGCGAGAGGCTGGGGAGCCCAGCGCAGCGGCACATCTTGACTGCACATGTGGCCTCTACCACAAACACTTCAAAGTGCTTCCCTCAGACTGACGGAACAGCCTGACGCCGACTGTAAATGCCCTTGACACGCAGAGTGGAAAATATCAAACGCTTTGGCGTTCCCCCCGAAACGCAGCCTGTTTTCGCTGGGGAAGGCCTTAATGAACCTGCGCGGGAGAGGAGGAGGGAGGACAGGAGGTGTTACGGGTGGTTCTCATTTAGCCCGTGTACGGGTATGCGCCAGCCCGGGCAACTGGACTTAATCTGAGGCAAATCCAAGTGCTCGAGGACATTTTAAGAGATGCTGGGACATCAGCTCCAGGCGGCTCCATGTCAAGACCCCACCACGCCTTTCCCCCCACCCCGCCACCTGCCCGAACTGCGCCAGGAGGAACAAAAGGGTTTCCAGGCTGGAGGTTTCTCCCTTTCCTGGAGGAACGCCCACCTCCTCCCACCCCTGTGCTGCCTCTGCTCCACCACCCCCGGCCCTGAAATACCCACCCTGACCGGGTGCTTTTACGACACTGCCCTCTCCAACCCCAGCACAGAGCAAGCACTAGAGGAAACCTCATCACAGCCCTCTCCCTCTCCCTGGGATGAGAGATGGGGCAGACCTCTTTGCCCCATCTGCTCTGAGAAGGACAGGCCTCTCCTGGGACATGGTTCTGCTCCGATGAGGAGGAAAAGCCTTGAGGATTGCAAGGGCAGATCTTGATGACCAGCAGCATCAGGGAGTCACTGGGGACCCTGTGCTGTAACCCTGCCTGTGGGCAGCATCTGCCCTTGGTCACCCATGACATGCCAGGACATGCAGTCCTGGTTGGGGGTGCTCGTGGTGGTGTATCTGCTTGTTGGGTGATGCCTGTCAGGTCACTGCTGTGTGGCAGGGCAGGCAGGCAGCCTCCAGCCATGGGAACGAAGGTCCATGCCCATCCCACAAGGCAGGACCCCATCTTATGATGGAGGACACCAGCCTCATGGTTGTGTGAGGGACCTGCAGAGTCACAAAACCCAGGGAAAGGGCAGCAGCTACAGTGTTCGGTTCCCAAAACAACCGGTGCCTCCCACAGGCTGTGCCTTCTCCTGGCCAAGGAATGAGAGGGGCAGAGAGCATGCCATGAAGCAGGGACGGCCAGGTTGGCCACCCGCATTGGGCAAGTAAGTCTCTCCAGCCTACCCTTGCAGGGCCTCAAGGTGCAAACACCATGTTTGCGGTCTCACTGCAGCAAGATGGGGGATGACCCTTCTCAACTGATGGGTCTGACCACTGTGGCTGGGTAGATGTCGTCAGCCAGCAGCGCAAAGGAGCGGGGGAATGTGCCCCAAAGCTTTGAGGCCATTTCCCCACGAATGGGGCTGATCAGGGACTCCAATCCAGGGAGAAAGCACCACATTCTCCTTGCTGCATGGAAACCTGCAGGCAGAGGGCAAGGCACTGCCTGTGCTGGTGGAGAAGACATGGGGTATTGAAATGTGGCTCTTGACAAGCAGCTCTTGACCCTGAACCAGCATCAGAAAGACACAGTCAGTCTCTGATGGCCCCTCTTGAGCATGATCCCCACAGACTCAAGGAGAATATGACAGCGAGTGATGGCCGATGGAGCAAACGTACGCAGGCAGATACAAATCTTCTGCCCAGCCAGATACAGAAGAGGGGACAGAAAGATGACGGGCCTGTGTGCGGTCTCCTTGGCTCCAGCGCAACACACATCACCGAGAGGCTGAACAGGGCTCTGATGACTGTAGGCAGGGATCCATTGGTTATGACACATTTGGCATGAACGAAATTGCCTCATAAAATACTTCTCAGATCAGCAAGAACTTGAGGGATCTCAGGAGGGAATTGAAGGAGAGGAAAGTTCAGACGATTGGCGGCAAGATCCCTCCTCGCATCTTGGAAGCAAAAGCAGACAGGGGAGGGAGACCACCAAGGGGCAGAATGTGTAAAGGGGAGGTAAAACAGAGGTGTTTTAGTTCATGGAGCATTGGGTCCGCTTTCTGAGGGAGCATATGAGCTGGACCACCTCCATCTCCCTGGGAGAGCAACCAATATTCTGGATAACAAACGAGGTAGAGCAGTTAAGAGGGCTTTAATGGAACATCTTTGGGGAACAATATTAGGAGAGTAAACAGAAGACGTAGGCGCCACCATAAACTGCTGACTCCTGGCAGCACAAATGCTAAAAAGCAAACCTAGAAGCCTGGGCAGTAAACAACAGGAGGTAGAAAGAGCCACTGAATGCAAAAAAAAGAATGGCTTGGGATTTCTGAAACCTCGTGGGAGGGTTTACCCATGAGTAGGCTGTCGGCTGTACCCTCTGTTTGGAAAAGATGCTATTGCCTTCTTTAGCGTTGCTGGTTTTTCGGAAGGGCCGGAGGTGGGGTGCCCGCTCCCTGATGGATCACGGGAGCGGACTCGGAGGGCGACTTGGCTCAGCCGCCGTGCGCTCAGCCTGCCGACTGCAAAACGTGCCGGGGAGCACGAGGGGACAGTGCCGAGATGGCGGGAGCCTGCTCCAGGGGAGCGGGCGGCGAGGGCGAGTGGGTCCAGCGCTGGTGAACCCCCGGGGCAGTGCCGGAGCCGGCGGGGGATGGCAGGCCGGCACAGCTGGGGTCCTCCTGCGCCGGTCCCTGCGCTGACAGATAAAGACAGATTGATTGCTGAGTTGCAGATTGATGACTGTTGTCAGCTGGTGGCCTGCCTCGCCAGCCAGGGAAGGGAAGCAGACTCCATGCCCGGTCCTTTTAAAGGCTTTTTGCCTCAGGATATGATTTATTGTTAGAAAACAAAGGATGTTTAAGAAAAAAAGCTAACACAAAATAAAACATCTCAATTGATGAAAGCTGTCTTTGGTCCCCAGTGGCTTTTCCCCCTCTTCTTGAGCCTGGGAGCAGAGGAGGGATACATCCTCCCCCCCAAATAACCCAAACCCAGCTTCCTCTGCCTTTTAGGTATGCAACTCTGGTCTCATGATGGGCAGGGACTCCATAACCTACTCCCAGGCTGTCTCTCTGCCAGCGAGCATGACACTATGTGCGAACACAAAAAAGCTCTGACCAGTGCTATTTATATGTGATGAGGGAGCAGATTTTTAAAAGCACAGAGGTGCCCAGCTCTAGCCCCTGGTTCTGCAAAAAGAACAACTTCCCTAGGCTGAAAATAATTAGGAGTAAAATTAAGGAGTGGAAGGAATTATTTAAACAGAATTGAATGGATGATAATCGGGGAGTGTTTAAGGCTGTTTTGTGAGATGCTGTAAGATAACTGCTGTTCTGGAAGCCTGAACGCTGTTTTGCATAAGCAAGCCCAGCTACGAGAGAAGGTGGAAGCAGCAGTATTGTAGGTTTAGCATAGGTATATACTCAGATAAACAGCATTATGGGCATAAATATGTGGCACCAATGTGCATGCATGTTAATGGTTGATGTTAATGGTAAATAAAAAAGGAGGAATCTGACAGCGGTGAGTAGAAATCGGTCAGAAGATGCAGACACCTGGGAAGAGAAGCTAAAGGCAGGAGTGAAAAACCCCTGGCCACTACAGTTAATGATAGTAAGAAATTGTTTAAGTGTATCAAGAAAAGCCAAATCCTATAATGAGATCCCAGACAATAATGGGAAAATATTCAGCCTGTGTGTGGAAGAGACACTGTTATTTGTTCAACATTTATTTTTCTCTTTGGAAAGAAGTAGGATGACACAGTCATACTTTATGGAGATAATGAAACACTTTGTGTTCTACCAGTGATGAAGCTGAATGTTAAACAGCAGTGATTAAAGTTAGACATTCTGCAGGACCAGATAACTTGCATCAAAGGATAAACAAATTGGCCCAAGAGCTCTCTGAACCATTAGTGTCGATTTTTAAACAAATCTGGGAACTCTGGGGAAGTTCCAGAGGACTGGGGAAGAAAATCTAACACCAGACTAATAAGGCAGTAAATAAGATGGGCCATGAAAACAAGCAGTGTTTGGCAGGACGTGGATCCAGAAAGACTGATCTTAAGAAAAACCTTTATGGAACCCAGTCCATATGAACTCACAGTATGTCGCATAATTAATGTCAATCAGCTGCGGTTTGCAGAAAATAGAGCCTTTTTACTGTTTGTGATGGGATAATGACCTTAATTGACAAGGTGGCATCATCCACTTAGGTTTTTGCATGGTGCTTGGCTTATATCTGCATGGCATCCCGATAAAAAAAAGAAAAAAAAATCATCCGTGTACAAAACCAGTGCAGTTGGGATTGGTTTTAGAGCTCTATAACCGAGTCAGTTGGAAATTTGGAGATGTTGTCTGGTGGGGTTGTTCCTTATGGGACCTTGCAGGGGTCTGATTAATAAGAGGGACTGATCATTGCTGGAGAAATGGGCAGACAGTCAGGAGAGGGGTAAAGCTCTACGTGCCAGACAGGTCACTTGAGCTCTGTCTATGCTAACTAGTCCTTGTGTCTTGGTCTCCAGCCCCTGCAGGGTAGGGAGCTATTGCGATGAGCCAGCATTCCCATCTGGGTTTCCTCTGTCTGCAAACTGAGGCTCTAGGGTTGCTGGTACATACCCAATCTGGAGTTGGGATGCAGCCAAAGCATGCCTCCAGATCTAAGATTTGGGAAGCATTCTGGGATAACCTCATCTAGACACAGCTTGGGTCCCTTGGCCAGGAGGACTCCCCTCAACAGAATGTGTCTTAACCCAGCTGCATGCGGGGTCTTCTGTAGCTTGAAGGTTTGACTACCTGGCACCACAGCAAGTCAGTTCAGATCCTCAGAGCAACGTAGGTCCCTGCAACCTCTCAGGCTCGTGAGCAACGGGATCTATCAGTCATAGCAAGGGTGCATGTGATAGCAAGCGCTGTGCATCCTTCCCAGAGCTGCCCCACAGTTCAAAACCAGCTGTTCCCAGTCATACCCGTTTATTCTTTCAAGTCGTGATAATGATCATCTCCATTTTGGTGTGTGTGACAGTCTGTCTATTCCCTTCAGCCAAGTTTCCACAACACTGGTATTTACAATCAAATGCTTGCACCCAGAAGTATAGGCTGAAATGCCGGGACGAACGCTCATGGAAACTGAGAGCCCAGTTATTCCAGCTATGTTGTTTCCAACCTACTATGGTTTTTGGAGTCCTAAATCTTTTTCTTGAGTGCTAAAGACCTCCTTTAGAAACTTCTAATCTGTATATAATTGCTGAGCATATATGAACTTTCATTCCTTATTCATTGTAGGAGTAGCTCGCAGTGTCTTGACTAGGTGGTGGGGCACAGGCCATAGCCCCTGGTTTAAAAAAGGGAATTGCTGACCCTGCAGGGCATGGAGAAGGTCAGGCTAGGAAACAGCTCAGGTTTTACATGGTGCCTTTGAGCGTGGGAGCTTTCAGCAGTTTGACGTTGTAGAAACACCACTCCGTGCACAGCTGGGGCACATCCGCCCACACTGAGGAGCAAATGCACGTGGAAGGTTGGGTAGGCAGAAGGTAACTAACCCAGTGCAGCATTTCCTTGGGGGTGACCCCCTTTTCCCGGGGAATAGCCTGGTCCAGAGCGGTGTCATTTGTGGGGGCCGGTGGCCACGACCATCCGGCTCTGTGGTGCATTTGTGGGGTCAGCAGGACAAAAAACCAGATTCCTTTTCCCTTGGCAAGCTGTAGGCTCCATAACTCAGGAATGCGAACAACCACGTGTTTGGCTGAAAAATGATCGTCCTCAGGAAGGGAATAGGTCTATCATGCTAAAGGAAGGGAACAACTCAAAGCATGACATGCAGAAATGACACCTCGGGGCTTCAAATTTGTTCCCCGTCAATGCAGAGGAAGAAAACTGACCTAGACGCTGTTGAGGTTGACAGGTCTTAAATTTAATCTGCTCTGAAGGCAAGACGTGACCCTGTTCCTGTGCGCTGTAAGGCTGCAGCTGTTTTACCCATTGGCTTTTCCTACTCTCTGGCCACCTCGCAACCTCTCCAGCGGAGTGGAGAAGTATTCCTGTCTGTGCACCGACTGTCAAATGTGGACTTCAGCTAGGACCATCCAGACCAAAACCCAGCCCCAAGGAGGCGGCTGTTGCCAGAGGATGCTATCCCTTCTTGGGACCTGGCTGCTCTCTGCTTAGCAGGAGCCTCCCTCCAGTGCTGAGGCTTTCCTGCCCAGCAATCGCAGAGGTATGCCAAAGCCCCTCCATTCGCCGCTAAGCCCCTCAGAAGATGTCTGGCTAAGTTGGGCTTTTTCAGAGCCCTCATTCCCTCCCTCGCTCAGCCTTCCTCAAGGCAGGCACATTTCTTCCCATTTAATTTTTCTGGAGCCCCAAGCTGGGGGTTTTTGGGTTGGTTTGTCTGCTGTTGCTGCTTTTGCCTTTTTCTCCCTCTTTGTTACACATCATCAGGCAATTCTAATTTTGGACCCTGGTTCCTGCAGCCAAAACTGGGCTCTTGATCCGCTCGGAGCCATGCCGGGAGGTCTGACCCTCATGGCCCCGGGGGGCTCTTGCTGGTGGTCCATACGATGCTTAGGGACCTGTGGGCACGAGATCTGTCTGATGGTCCTGCGGGGCCCTGCAGTTACTGCGGGCATGAAAGCTACCTGGATCGCACTTCAGCTACAGCCACCGGAATAACCACGGGGGTTTTTTGTTTTACCAGTGGAGCCAAAGGCCTGAAGAAGAAAAGGTCCTGCCAAGTCAGCAGAACACATCCATCTTCCCAGTGAAGTGAACAAAAATGGGTTTCAGGTTAATCTATCTGCCCCGAACGTTTTGGTTTGGCCTTCCTCACTTCCCTGTCTCCTCCTCTGTTCTCCCGTTGCGACTGTTTGGATTTAGGATCTGCTGGATTCAACCCAAAGCCACAGAGTGGTCCAGTCCACTTGAATTAGTACTTCCCAGCAGACAAAATCCATATCTGAAAACTTGCATGTGCTTTTAGGTTCAATAATTTCCCCTATCACAAATTCCCTCCTTTGACCTTGGTCCAAATACTTGAGCTCTGCGGGACCTTTGTTTATTTGCGTAAGATGCTCTTCTCTTTCAGCGCTGATTGTTCATCAAGTCAAGGACTATATTTAAGCTGTACCCTGTGTTTACGCAGTTGGCTGATGCGTTGTTGTGAAACCGTTGATTGAGGCCCGTTAGAAGATGGAGAGTGCTCAGCGCAGATGGACTTTGTGCTTCATCCATCTGCCAAACTCCAACCAGCCTCTGCTATTTCAAAGGCTCGTGATCTGACTGACTTTGGGCGCTGTCACGGGGATGGAGAAAGGCCCGTCTTCTCACTCAAGGGACACTTCTTGCCAAGCCTGGAGGCAGTGCTGCTTCTCAGTAAAATGGTTGTAATAATGTTTTAACATGGGCAAAAGAAAAAATAAAGAAAGAAAAGACCTCCCTAAATCTTGTTCAAAGGGCTGGTGGAAATGGAGTCATGGAATTTTTTGAAAAATACAAAACAAAACACAGCCTGAGGCAGAAACCCAGCATGGAAAATTGGAGCCTGGTTAAAGTCTGGCAAAATTGTAAGTGGAGAAACTTCTATTCTCTTCTATTCTATTCCAATCCTAAAAAGCTGCCTGATGTCTCCTCTCTGCTGGGAGGAGAGAGTAGGTAGATGGTAGGTACTCACCTCGGTGTGCAACTGTTCAAAATGCGTTTGCATTCATCGTGGGGATGATGATACAAGAGCCCTGGAGAACAGGAGAGTGTGAGATGTTCACCAGGGGTCGGAGGCCTCGCGGAAGAAGTGGGAAATGAAGAAACGCAAAGTCCCGGCTCTGGTTCAGCCACTGATCCCATGGTACCAAGGGAAATGTCAGAATTCACCTTTCTGTCTTCCCTCCTGACTGTCCTTCAGGCGTGAACTAAGCAAAGGACCTTTCTACCTTCCTGGGGTGGTTTGCAGAGCCGGTGGGCAGGTGGGGGCAAGAGGGGGCTTCAGGTGTGGCCACAGCCCCACGTGCCTCTGTGTCTCCATGCACACCACGCACCCCGTCCCCCAGCACGTCAAGAAGGGAGGGTGGGGGCAAAATACTGCGTGAGGGTGGTGGCAGAGGCAATCTACTTAGTAAAGCCAGGAGGAAATGTGTTTTATATCTATAGGGAGATGGAGGGACCAAATAATTTGTCCTGCTGGGATCTCTGTCTGGGCATTGCCATGTGCTCATGGTGAGCAGGGAGGGCTGTGAGTTGTGCAGTGCTGGCACTGGCAGGACTGCCTGCATGCCCCAGGCCAGCCGTCCTGCTTTCTCTGTCTTGGACATCCCCAGCCAGTGACTCAGAGCCCCGTGTCTGAGCCGCTTCCCCTTGGCAAACTGGGGACCATCCTCTCCCCGCGAGTCATCCTTGTGAGGCCGAAGCCTGCTCCTTCCTCCACCATCGGTGGACCTCAGCAGCTCTGCTTCAGGCACATCCACATGTGGCATCCCTCTGCTTGCTGTCCCCGCGGCTGTGTCCGGAGCTCCTGGCTTGTCCTGCATGGACCTGGTCATGGCTGGGCTGCTCCATCACCCTGATGAAGTGAGACTTCTCCTC
This sequence comes from Mycteria americana, assembly GCF_035582795.1. NCBI lineage: Eukaryota > Metazoa > Chordata > Aves > Ciconiiformes > Ciconiidae > Mycteria > Mycteria americana. Next base: position 40,931,570 of record NC_134371.1, read on the forward strand.
TCACTGTCCCAAACCTGGGCCTGGGGGGGTCAGGCACAGGAAGAGACTAGTGAGAAACAGCAAGCTGCACGTGGCCACGGGATATCTCAACACTTAAAGACAAGAAGCAATGGGACCCCCAAAACTGCCTGGACTGGGGAAGGTGGGGCAACAGCGAGGGCATGGCTTCTGTTGATGGATGCACAAGTAAGTCGGAGGAACTGGCCAGCAGGACAATCTTTTGCTGCAAGGGGCCAAAATGAACACAGCTGGGGTTCATATAAAACCTGGTAGATGCCACTTCATATACCATTTGGGTTCGTCTCATGTTCAGATAAATCTGGATTGGAGCCAGCACGTCGCCATTTGAGCTACTCCAAATGCTGTGGCATATGAAGATGAAAATGAACTATCGGTCTCCTGGCTGTTCAGGCCCTGGGAATAGCAAGCTTTTGGAAAAAAAAAAAAAAGGAGAAGTAAAGTTAGGAGTCTTACTTGCAGTCTTGCCTTTTTTTAGGTACCAAGGTCCAACTCCACAAAGGTATGTTAGAAGTCCATCTCCTGTGGGAGTCTTTATGGAATCCCTTGATCCTGGAATGAGCTCATGCTTCTTTTGTTCTTTGCTTAGGACATTTATTCAGCATTGTCCCAACCAGGGAACACCCAGCCAGGAGGGCCGGGCCCTTTCTTGATGCTTTCTTGACAAAAACATCATTTAGTCTCAGGTACTCCCTGGTTGCTGCCCACTGGTATGAAGACAGTGGAGTTTGACTGCAGACATACCAGAGGTGGTCTGTTGTACCTGGTCTGGACGGAAAGGGGACAGACTGCCAGCTAGAGCGCCTGGACAGACACACTGTGGTTAGAGTAGTCTTGCTTTTTAGATGGCAACAGTATTAAATGTGTGTAAAGCAGACAGACTGGTGCTAAAGTACTTACTGGGAACATTAATAAACCATGGACCACCCTTCCTCATCATATGATGTGGTTCTGTCTATAGGCAAGATATGTAAAAACAATTTAAAATTAATTTAGCTTTTAAACCTTTTAAAAACATATAAAAACCCCAACCTTTTGATATAGGATTGGGCTGTTTTTCCAAATGGGAAAATGTTCACATCAGGATTGATTTAATTTTTTTTTTTCTCCTTTTAAATCATAAACAGTCCCGGTACAAGAAACAGTAGCTGTTATTGATTAAAAGTTCATTTGCCTTGTCTTTGCTGATGATTGATATTTGGGAAGGAGGAATAGAAGAAAGGAAGGGTGTTGTACTTTGGAGAGAAAAAGAAAATGTGTCACATGTTACCTGCATCTTAGAATAATGTTAGTGTTGGAAGGCGTAGGGGTTACGAAGAATAATAATTGTTTTAAGGTTCAGTAGATCCTGGTCCTTTTTGCATGTGTGTGTGTGTGTGTTTTAATGTGTCGGACACGCCCTCTTTAAATAGCAGTGTGATGCAGGAGGGGAGCAAGGCAATTGCATTTCCAAATGGGATTTTTATGGCCCGTTGAAGGAAAGCAGCTACCCACTGAATAACACCGTGCAGTTTCCAGTGGCAGATTGTAAAGGCTTCCTTTCGTGAGCACGTGTGCCGTGCTGCCGAGCAGGCAGCGAGCGCAGGAGGTGCCACAGCACCGCGGGATGCTCCGGAGCTGGTGGGTTCGTCCTGACGCCTCTGAATTCTTACTGGGCCCCAAAAAATCCCAAACTGGTCTGTGAGAAACTGCGACAAGCTGGGCGTGAAGGATACGGCCAGTGAGCTGCCCGGTCCCGAGCCGGGGCTGCGATGGGCCATGGAGGGGATTGTGTCGTCAATTCCTTGCCCCAGGAATGGTGAGCATGGGTGCACCCACTGCCCCGGGTGCTGCTCTGCATGTGATAAGCTGGTAGCCCGCAGGTTTTATAAAATCTCTGACCTTCCGGAAATCTCTGGTTTCAGACAATTTACATGGAAACCACACCAGGATGCTGGAGGTGGAAGACCCGTTCACGCTAGGGCCTTCAAAGGACTTGGACTCAATGGGGCACGAAAGGCATTTCTCAGTCAAAACATTCTCCAGGCGAAAAGGATGGATTCAGAGAAGGTGAAATTCTGTGAATTCATCTCCTTTCCCCAGATTGTTGAATTGGAGAAGAGGAGAAAAAGGGAAACGTTTTGCTTAGACGTTTTCAAAGCAGAATGTTTCTGAGGTTTTTTTTCTTGGCCCAGTCTTTGGTTTCAGGACCTCCTTCAGTTTCAATAAAAAAATAAAATTCTTAAAAAAATATTTAAAACATCTGTCAAAACAGCAACTTCTCAGTACAACCGAAATCTGCTTTTTCCAAGACTTTATAATTTGCTGAAAATATTTGTGGCAAATTTTCTTCCCAGCTCATTCCCAGTGCAAAATCCCTGTGAAGTGGCAGGGCATGAGCACACCGTGATTTGCAGAGCTCTTGGGCACCTTTTCCCAGCACTTCTCTGAAGGCCCCTCAACGTGTGAAGAAACTGTGGCAAAAAAACCTCAAACCAACAAATTTCCCAGTAAAGGAGTGCCAGGGTTGCATCACATATACTTTCAGACTGATTTAATGAAAGTTTATTGATTATAAATGGAGATGTGGTATAATGGGAAGGTAGGACTTGTCTCCATCAGCTTGACTTGCTTAAAAGTTAAAGGCTTCATGGAGATGTTGCTGTCTCAAGTGTCCCTGCCCATCCTGGGGTTCGCGTTTAAGGGCGATGGGGTGACTTGCTGCTTTCTCCCATGGTAGCAGGGAGCAGATGCTATTCAGGGAGACAGCTCTAGGACAGCCCTGTCATGCATTACCTACCCAATGTACCCTTCATTAGCACTGATTTACACCTCAGCACAACAAAAGTTGACCATATGCTCATTACAAATAGGGAGCAGCCCAGAGGGAGGCTTTCACCTAAAAGGGCAGAGTTAAGGGTATCTTAGCCTTAGGCTAGGGTAACTTTGACTTATTCATTACACATTCTCTAAAAATGATTATGTCCATAAGGCAGAGGCATCTGGCATTTTATTTCATTTCCCTATGTTTTGAATTGATTTGAAAGGAGAAGAGAAGAAGGGGAAGGCACTCCGCTGTCTGACACTGGCGGATGTTTTCTAGCCCGCTACCTGTGTAAAGGCAGGCTTCTTTACATCCTCCTGATTTTACTGCTGGCTTTCCCATAAACAACGTGCCCTGCCTACTATTTCCTTACCCTGGAAACCCCATTCTGCTCTTCTGAAGCAGTTTACGTGGTGAGAAGCAGAAACTCATCTGAGCCACAGATCCGGAGCTAGGGTCCCTCCAGGGACCAGATCTGCCCTCACCCCAGTGGTATCAAACAAAGGGGCAGATCCTCTGCCATTAAAATTGGTTATTGACAGCAACGCAGCCACGCTCGTTTACAGGAGCAGGGGTTTGGCCACATCAGTTTGCAAGCCTGAACCTCTTCCAGTTTAGATGATGCAAAATCCCAGCCCACGGGGGTCCAGGGTCTGAGATTTTTCAAAGTAAAGTAGGACAAATTGGACCGAAAGAGCTTGGGAAGACCCTTCCCTTCCAGCTCATTAATGACTTGTGCTAATTACCATTAACCCTTTGCTTGGCCTGGCATCAACCCCAGCGCCTTTCATCCCACAACACCAGGATTGCGTCCACATTGCAACGTCCCTTTGCATCCAGGTTTGCATCCACGTTGCAGCATCCCTTTGCATCCAAGATTGCATCCTTTGCGTCCACCGACCCAGCCACCCCCAGAGAGGGAGCAAAGCAAGGACAAGAGATCCCACCCGGCAGAGAGGTCTCAGTCCTACAGGCAGGCACGGGACCTGGGCAGGAGTGACAGGGGACAAGTGACACAGGCAAGCCACCCACTCTTCAATCGCTACCCTGCGCCGGAGGGGCTGGTGCTAACCCTGACCTGCCGGGACATCACCCCCAGCTCCCTCCCTTCTCCCTCTCCAGAGGAGATGGAGTTTCAGGCTTTGCAGCACACGCACCCGTGCCAAATCCCCTCTCCAATGCAGGCGTTACTAATCATGCATAAATACGGCGGTGGATATAGCCGTCTGTGTTGCTCCAGAGAGCGCCTTTGATCCTGGATTGAGAGCTCATGTTTCAGGTGTTTGGGCAAATCAAAAGTACAAAATAGAAACTCCAAATTGCCTTGTAATTTTTAAGAGGCAGATCAGGAAGACACTGCTCGCTGGATGGGGAACAGATGTCTCTCCACTGACTTCACCGCTGTCCGGAGCCGGGAGGCAGCGCAGCTCCCCTTCCCATGGGTGCCTGCGAGCAGAGATGGGGGGGGTTTGGGGAACGTGTCTCACAGCTTTATGGATCCTGTCTGGGGAGGGGGCAAGTCTGTCTGTCTGTTCAAGCCCCAGCTTCGGTTCAGAGCTAGCCCTGCCCTCCTGCTCCCCTGCTCCTTTTCACCTATGTTTTTTTGGGACCGCAGCCCATCGGCAGCAAGGTAGGCGCTTGCCCCAGGGGCTTCACCAGAGAATCAAGTCCACCTGGGGAGTAAATCAACTCCCTGCGAAGCAGGTGGCATTAGCAGCAGGATGGCCCCTGGGCCAGGCACCAGGGAGAGGCTGATGGATGCTATAAAAGGGGAGGGAGCAGAACTTGCCTTCCCTTAGGTAGAGCAGCAGTGGGGGCTGGGGGGAATGGGGTGAGGAGGGCTGCAGCCAGCCTCCCTAGAGAGCAGAGCACCCTATTTAGGGAGCGTACAGGTTATTTCCAGTGCCACCTTGTGGGCTTTGCTCTTCTGGAAGAGGATACGGTGTTTAGAGATGCTCTTGTTTGAAAGCCCCTTCCACCAGCTAGGGAGGATGCAGAAGGGGCACCCCATGGCAGGGGTAGTCCAACAGTGCCTGGAGGATGCAGTTATGTGAAGTGGGGGTGCACCAAAGGGGGCAGCTGCTGCATTAGAGGCAGAAAGTGTATGGGGTGATGTGCCTGGACCCCATTACTGCTTGGTGATTGCCCCCCATGCCAGCAGCAGTGGAACAGCCTGGTGACTGGATGGTGCCCCAGAGCTGAGCCTGCCGAGCCCCCCGGGGTGAGCCTGAGGCCGGCAGCTGGCTGGGTGTTTCAGCAAGCATGGTGCCTAATTCTATTTGCTTTGGTGCCTTGGCTGGCTCTCCAAACCACTTGAAAGGCGTCGGGGCTGGTGCTCATCGCTGCCTGAGTCAGCAGAGGAGGCAATGGGAGACTTGAGGTTAGGGCAGAGCCTGTGAGTCATGGCTGCTGGAGCTGCCGGGGCAGCAGCCGGGTGCCAAGATGCCTTTTGACAGAAAAGAGCAAAAACTGCATTTGGCATTGAGAGAAAACCTGAGCAGGGGCAGGCTAAGAGGCTGCTTAGGGGATGGGAGGGGACAGCTGTGTTCCCCCCAAAGGCTGGTGACCAAGGGAGGTCTCATTGCCTGGACAGTCCTGACCTGCCTTGGCATTGGTGTGGGAAAGGGCTTCCTCCTCCTCTTCCTCCCTGCTAAGCTGCTGCCTTGGGCAGGTGGATGCATGGAGACCTGCTCCATCCATGGGGCTGGCCCTTCCCCAGGCAGAGTAAGCCAATGTTTTGGAGAGAAATGGGATGTGGGGGAAGATTTTCCACCAATAGTGATTATTTTCTTCCCTTTGCCTGAAGCTCTTGGCTGTGCCGTAGGAAGCCCAGGTAACTCCACAAGACACGATATGCACTGAATAACCCAGCATAGAGCAACGGTGCCTGAAAGCGGGGACTGGCCTCGCTGGTGCCAGGGCTGATGCTGTGGAGGGGTGTGAAGGTCTGCGTGGAGGTGGTTCAGGGCCAAGCAGTGGGCGAAGGTCTCCTGTGCTGGGTTTGGGTTGTTGATGGGATGAAAGGAGAAACCAGCTCCTGGGACTGGTGTTTGCTCTGGGAGAGCTGGTGGCCATCACCACTGGGGTCCCTGGATGGGCTTTAAGGATGTGTTGGGAAGCCAATGGTGGAGGGTTGGTCCCAAAATATCCCTGATTAGGTCAAAAGGGTTTCAGATGGAGAATCCCAAGCTAGGCTGGAGAGGAGCACCTTCAGCCTCGTCCCCAGCGTGGTACCCACTGCTTGGTGCGTTGGGGAACTCGGGTCCATCTTGCTGGATCATGGCACAGTCCTCTTCACCACCCTGGGGAGACCCTCTCTGCCTACTGCCCTGCAACCCTCCACCCAAGAGAGGTGTTGTGTTGTCTGCAGCCCCCAGAGCACGGGATGGATCTGCTCATGCTTTGGCCTTCAGCATCTGTGATTTATGCTCCGGGCAGGAGGCCTGTCACTGAGAGCACAGCTTGGCTACAGTCCCTCGGCTGGGAGCAGACCGAGTGTCTCAGCCATGCCGAGTCTGACCTCAAGCTGACGGATGCCAGCTCCAGTGCTGTGTTTGTGAGACTTCAGTGCCGTGTTCCCCTAAATCCTCCCGAGCGTGGGGAGGGGGTGCGGGATGTGATGGGACAGCTGCTGTGAATTAGTCCCCTCTGCTAAATTGCCTCTGAGCCCTTCCCCCTCCCCGAAACGCAAGCTGCAAACCCCTCTGAGTTTATGATCTGTGAGTTCATGCAGCCTCCATTAATTTTATGAGTAGATTTTCCTATATCTACTCTAATATATCAGCCATGGGAGCAGAAGGTGGTGGTGGCAGGGGAGCATGACGTAAGCCTGCTCTGACACACATTGCTGCTGGGAGGGAGGGCACGTGAGCATCAGCCCTGCCTCTGCCACCCTTCCCACCTTCTGCTGATGCAGGGAAGCTTTGGGGCTCCTGATGCAGAAGGGGATGCTTCTGAAGTCTCTGTGGGGGAAGAGGAGCTTGTTGCCTGAGGAGCCCTGGGAAAGGGCACTTCATGCTACGTGGTGAGGGTTCTCCTCTCTAGTGTCCCATCCTGCACGATGGGGGACTAGGGAAACCTCCATCCCTGGTTAAATCAGGGTGAGAAATGGGAAAAGAGTATAAATCACTCAGGAAAGCAATAGAGTTGGGAAACCAAAAGGCTCCAAGTGCCAGAGCACAGATCGCTGAGCTAAGCCTCCTCTGAGCAGGGCCAGCTTCTGGTCAGCAAAAGTGGTGTGACTTGTCCATGCTGTGTTAGTGCAGCTTTAAAAAGACTGAGGTATAGTGGGAAGCTGGGATGATGTGTTGAGTCTGGGGTGTCTGCAGGAGGTGTGAGCTGGGGACCTGCTGTGGGAGCCAGATGGGCGGCACAGGCTGGTTTACCTTCCTTGGAAAAACTCAGGATCCTTCCCCAGTGGATAATGAGAAGGGGCTGGAAAAATGCCCCTTTTCTGCTTTAATTTGCCCAGCCTAGGCAGTGTAGGTGCCTCTGGCGCGCAGGGGGCATCAACCATTCCCGGAGGCCCTGAGGGAAATGGGCTGCATGGGCAGAATGAAAGAGGGATGTAAACCCCCAGACCTCCCTATAAACTTGTGGGGTAATTGGCAGCATTGCACTTGCTATGAAACCCAAGAAGGAGCTAAGTCCTCAAACAGGGGAGAGCTCTGGGAGGAGGGTGCAAGGGAGCCTGTTGGAAACCCTGGTTGTATTTCAGGCTCAGATTCTCTTTTCCTTTCCCCCGGGGACCAGCTGCTTGTGTGGCTGTAGCCCAGGTGGGACCTGTTCCTCATCCTGGGGAGGAGCAGGCAGGCATGCAGGTGTGGGGACCCCTGATGTGGGTCCTATGCCCTGGGATGGCCAAAAAGTCCTTGTCTGAAGCTTTGATTCCTCAAATCACTCCACGTCTGAGCAGGCTAATCCACCAGTAAACACAGTTTTAAGTTTTTTGGCCCTACGTTGTGCTTGCTGAGTTGTTGCATGGGGACTGTCTCACCATGGGGCTGCTAGGAGCTTGGGGTGGGCTGGGGTTGGGCTATGCAATGGGGCAGGTTAGGGGGCTGCATCCAGGGAGCTGGGAGAAGGTGCTTGGCTTTGCTCTGCAGCATTTGCCCGTGCCAGCTCCAAGGTGGTGGAGAGCCTTCTCCATGCTGCTGGAGCATAGGGTGTGCAGCTGAGACGAGGCTGGCTCTGTCCTGGGGCTGCCAGAGACTTTTTTTCCAGCAGCGCTTTGTTTCCACTGATTACCAGGGTCACTTTCAGCGACATTTTTTGATGATCTGGTCATTCTTTTTGAACAAAACCTGACCATTTTTGTTCATCTTGCCAGCACTTTGTATCCGTTTCCCAATTGGCAACACTTGGGAATTTTTTAGCAACTTTGTTGAAAGACTTTGGGGATTTTTTTTTTTTCCCAGGATCAATTTTGCAGTGGAAAAATCCCATTTTTCAGCTACCTCTGTGCATTGACTCTGACAGAGCACCCTCTCCCAAACCAACAGTAACCAAACCACAAAAATTGTTCTCAAAGAAGCAACCAAAAAGGAAAGAAAAAGGCACTGACCAGGATCTCTTTTTCTTTCTATATTCTGAGAAAGCATGTGAATTATCCTGCTTCCAATTCTTCCCAGAACGTTGTAGTAATGTTACAAATTTAGTCATAAAGCTGCGGTTGAATTATAGTTATCATTGTAAAACAATAATAACTATGCAGATACTTATTATGGTGCATTAAGTTACAATGATAGTAAATCTGTCACAATAACCATGGCAACTCTCTTAGCTGCGCAGTAGGGATCCTTGCGATGTTATTGATAAAATCTGCTGAACTCGGCTGTCTTACCCTCCGCAGAGCCGCTGTACCGTTTTATTGGAAATGGTGATTAAATGATGCAAACCATATCTCCCCCGGCAGTCATTTGTTCTCTTCGTTTGCGTGAAGCCCTAAAGACAAGGCATTAAATGTTCTGTCATTTAACACATGGGACCAGTGATAATTGGGGACCCTGGGTGAGACTCGCCTCTCTGGGAGAGCGGTTTGTAGGACGGGCTCAAGCCGAAAGGAACGGGGCAGGGGGTAGGTTTGGCTCACCAAGTGCTTTTTTGGGGATGGCTCGTGTTTGGCTGGGCTGCATGGGATTTCTTGTATCTCTGCTGCTTTGGGTGCTGGGGTGGGCTCTGGGGCCAGCTGCTGGCCCAGGGGTGGCTCTGTGGGAGGGCTGGTGCCTGCACCTGAAATCAGGGAGGTGCCCCCAAAACAGCACAAGTGCAAATACTTGGTCTGGAAGATGCTGAGCCTTCCTTCAGGCTGGAGATGGTTAATGGTGCTGGGCTGCCTGGGCCAAAGCTGGGAGCGTGCTGGAGGCAGGTCGGCAGCGATGGGCTGACTCAGGCTGTGGTCAGGCTTGAGTGCCCAGTGCAGAGACTCGCATTGTGCGGCTGCTGCTCTGACATGTTTTATGGCCCTGTGTCGTCTTACTCCTGGTTCTGTCCAGCCCTGCCACTGCCAGAATAACCCACAAGAAAGGCTGTTCTCATTAATTTCCCTGACTTGTTTTGGGGTGAGGGAAGATCACGCTTCTTTGGATGCCTCTGGGAGCCAAACCACAGCGGCTCCTTCCTAGTTTCCATCGATCTCATGCATGTGCAATCTTACACAAACGTGTGGGACGATGCCAGGGTGGGCACCGGTTTGCCCAGGCAGGGATGTGCATGGAGGCATCAACAGCTTCCAGCACCTCCTGGTTGCATCTGTCCCGGCTGTGGCAGCTCAGAGACCCACCTGCAGTCTCTCCTGCTCTGTCCCATGACAAAGTGGGGCTGTCGTTACCCTAGAACAGCCTCCAGTTTTGTTAACCTGGTTTCCTAAGGACTGTGTGACTGCTGTCTGCTTTTTGAGGCTTATTTCAGATGAGCGTAGCAGAGGGCTGCAGTTTGCAGAGATGTGGGAGCCAGTGAGTTTCTGGGGTGGCGGGAGGTTGCCTTCGTGCAGGGTAAGGTGGCTCCTGAGGCCAGCTCAGCTATATTAGCCAGCAGAGAAGCCACACAGCCGTGCTGAGCTCTGCTTGAGCTGTGGCACAGCTGGCTGCTGTGCCCGTGGGTGATGTGGGCTGCCTGGGGCTGAGGACCCAGGGGTGAGGGTGCACCAGGAAAGAGCCGGGCTGGGGCAGGCTCTGTCCCGTCCCCCTGCTGCGCTGTGCTGAGCTGGCTCTTGCTCCCGTCCTCCTCCCTGCCAGCGCTGCCAAAAATGGGCATGATTCTCCTTTTGTCATTTTTCCATTGTAATGTTTCCTGCTGGTTTAGGAAAAAAGGCTAATAATTTATCACTGTAATAAGGATTTTCTGGCTGAGGAAAAGCCCATTAAGGTCTTGCTGAGTATAGGAACCCAAGTTCTGTTGTGAGTGTTTATATTTTCTAATTACTCACAGATGACTCCAATTGTGTCCGTGTGCAGCTGGGTATTGGATTATAAGTGCTAGCTGGTTTCTGCCCCATTTGTTTACTGGCTACTCCATGCAAGTCTGCCATGGTTGGGAAGAAACTCAGAGAGTTTGGAAAGGAGAGAAGATGCTGGTATATGCCAGCCTTACCAAGCTGCAGTGGACCTGCAGGATGCTTTTGGTGTTTGGTCTTCTTTAACCACCCTCTTTGCCCCAGGAAGGGGCTGGCCAGGATCTGCTGCTGTCTGAGCACAGCTGGTGTAGGCCAGTGAAGCTGCAATGAAAGGAGGCAACCTCAGCTCTTGCCAGGGAGGGAGCTGGTCCTTCTGAGTAACACTCACCCTTTAAAATATAGCAATTTAAAAAAAATATTCCTTGAAGAAAATGTTTTATTCATTTTGGGGCCCCAAATATTCAACCAAACTCACCCTAGGCTTGCAAATAGTGCTGGTGGGGCATTTTCAGTACTTCAGTGATTTTATTTAAATACTAAGTTGGGGGAAATGTGTCTTGGTGTAAGACAGCTTTCTCCATCCTTACACTGGGGAGTTTCCCAGCCCTATGGGATATCCGTCTGGATCCCTGTATGTACCAGCAGAGCAAGGGCTCTCAGAACAAAGGTGCATTGAGGTCGCTGGCTGGGGGTGGGGGTAGCTCCCATGGGGTGTCGGGATGCTCTCCCCATCCGAGCAGCGTGCCTGCCTTTGCTCATGTGGGTAAGCGTGGACTCAAGAGGTCAGCATAAGGCGTGTCGAGCGGAGGTAAGGGCTGGCAAAGGGTGGTCCAGCAGGATGGAGGTCAAGTCCTTATCACTCCTGTTCTGCAGCCGGTGATCATCTTCCCTTCCGAGTCGCGCTGCTCTCTGCTCCCAAAGATCCTCTGCAAATTTTGCTTTCGACTGCTGGGATCCTTTCAATTTTGTGTAAGGACTTGTGGACAGATTTTATCTTTGTTCATTGCTGATTGGAAACTTATCAGTATAATTACACAAACATATGCTTTATAGGTTGCATATTAACACTATTAAATGGCAATCTGGTATTTACTGTAAGTTATATTAACTGTTACTGATTACTATTACAACAAATGCTGACATACTTATTGAATGAGGGCCATTTTAAATTGCGAACTCCCTATATATGCCACTGTGCAATACTTCTCTCTATTACTGAACTGAGCAAAGGGACTTCAAGTATCCAGACTCCTTGATCTATTTATGTGGCTAAAGGCATGATGGATTTCATATGTTGCAAAATGTGAGCTCTCATTTAAAAATAATAACTGGGCTCTCCAGGTTGCCAGCTCTACTGAATACCCTCTTTCCTCCTTACCTTGAGCATCAGGAAACCCCTAGTAGCCAACACACCTTTCACAGTTCCTGAACTCAACCCATATTGTGTGGTTTGGGGGGTTTCTTGTTTTGCCCAAGTCTGCAGACACTGTCGCAAGGGCTTTCAGCTCTCAAGGCAGCTTTCCACTGCATGGCAAGGGCACGGAGAGATGTGGGCACGAAGGGGATATTGCCACAGAGCATGATGGCCTTCATCCTGCCATCGCCATGGGACTGTTTTAAGGTTGGGATCATCCTTGAGGTGAAATGTGTGAAAGTGGGGATTGCTGTGGTATGGCACTTCCCTGTAGCAGTTCCCTTGGAGCAGCCCCGACGAGATGCTGCTTTCCATCGGGTCCGATAGGGAGGGAGGTCAGGGAAGCTGGAAAGGTTTGGAACGTCAGGAGAGCAGACATTTGGGAGCTTGTTAAATCGGGGAAGGGGGGAAGAATATTAGTTTTATAAAAAGGAACTCTAAATGACTCAGGATGCAATAAAAGCTCTGTTTCCAGCTGAGTAGATTGGGTTACACTTTGGGTTGTGGAGCTGGGGGGAAAAATAATCCTGTGCCTCTTGTTTGGATGTGTGTGCCAGGATGTCTGTGCAGAGATGGGGCATGACCTTCTCCTGGGCTCACGAGGGCTTAGAGGGAGATGAGATCTGGGCGCTGGAGCTGGTCTCAGGATCTCTCCTGTTCCTTCTGCGCGTGGGATGGCAGCAGCACAGCCTCTGATGGCTGCTTATTAAGGAATGTGCCTTTGATGGTATAGGGCACCTGGGAGCACTAAATAATGACTTATAATGGGCCATATAAAAATAAAGACTCATTTTGTTCTGGCCATGGCTCACAAATGGAAGTTATCATCTCTCCGGCTCTCCAAAGGGGCTGGGAAGCCTTTGCTGTCTTAGCAGTATGAAACTTCAGGTCGCGGGAGGGGAAACAAGGGGGGCTCAGGTCTTGTATACTGGGGCTGCGAAGCCTTGAATCTCTGTTTTGAGAAACTTTCTCCCTTGCTGGCTCTCTTGGGGGAAGATGGGTCTCGAGGAAGAGTCTCCTGAATGCTGTGCTGAAGTCACCCGCAGGGACCTGTGGTGGCACAGCCATTGCGGGTAACTCAGTCACACCTTCAGCAGCTGTACAGGGCCGCTCTGCCTGCGAGCTTGGGAAAGCCACTTCTCCCCATGGTTTTCCTGGCTGTGGGATAGAGCAGATGACTGAGGCAAGCACCGTCCATCCAAGCATCCCATCCATTAGGACACCTTGCCCAAAAGCAATGTGGAGGGTAAGGAGTGAGCTTGTGTGCTGTTAAACCACCTGACCTTGGAGCACTAAGGCTTCGCTTCTCTAGCAGAGACCTTCCCCGCAGGGTTGGCTTCTTTAGGTGGCCATGATAACTGGCTTTGGGTGTCCTTGGCCACCTGCAGGGAGCAAGGGCTGTGTGGAGAGGCAGCTCAGGGTGGCAAGGGGGGAATAGAGGAGCAGCCCCCGCTGTCATGGGAAGGCATCTCTACATCATCTGCAGGTTTAGGAAATCCTCTTGGACCAAATGAATGACAAAGGGGAAAAGGTCCAGCACAGCAGTGTCCTTAGGATGTCCCCATCCCGGCCCAGGGAAGGAGCATCCAGCTTCTGCTGCCTCTGAGGTCTGACCTACCCAAGATGCATTAAAACCCCAGCTTGTTGTGTGCATGCTAGTGCTGTAAACTCATAGCTCACTGCACCTATCCTGCATTTCTAGTCTGTTTTCCCAAGAAAATGAGTCTTTTGCAAACAGCTTTCTGCCTGTTTTTCCCTTTTGCACACCATAATTTGCTTCCAGATTTGACCCACCTGACAGCAAGGCAGCAGTTGAAGGTTTCCTTGAGCTTTGTGAGAAACAGGAGGTCGTGAGGAGAGTGATGCTGGGGACGTCCCCACTGAGGACAGGCTGGCGTGAGAACTTGGTGTTTATCAAACACCAAAGCCTGGGAGCTCATGCCCTGTGGTTTCAATCCCTGGGTGCTGCCTGGCTGTTAGGTGCTGGGGAGTGATGTTGGGCTGCTCTGCCTTGAGCGAAACACAGCCCGGGGCATCCCTGTAAGCCACAGGCAGGTGCTGTTTGCTCTCAAGGTGAACATAAAGTTAGTAAATCAAGGGGACTTTACCGTCTGTAAGAAAAAGTTGCTTCCCTGCCTGCACGTTCCTCTCTGGAGAAGCATTAAGGTGTACGGAGCAGATCTGCTGGCTCGGCTGTGGGATGCTGCAGGGTTAGGGCATCGCCTGCCAGCCCTGAGGGCTTGCTAATCAAATATTTTTTACGTCTAATAGGAGCAAAGAAAGGCAAACAGTCCGTGAGGAGACTCCCAGAGCATATACTATTGGAATAAGAGATGGAAATATTATTTTTTGAAACATTCTTGCTGCAGAGCTGCCTCTTTGAAGTGTGTTTGAGCAGAACACACCGTGCCAAGAACAGGGGGAGAAATTATTTGTGTCAGCAGAGCTGGGAGCTCACGTGCCCCAGATGCTGCAGAGCCCCAGCACGTTGGGCCACTCACCCTTGCCAGGGAGGGGTGGAGGGGACGAGGGTCCAGCAGGACCTGTCCTCTCCAGGCACATCCACTGGCTGTGCCCAGGTGAGATGGTGAATATAGGGCTTTCCAGAGATGTTACTCCCTGAGCGTGGTGCTAATGGCCTGTGCTTGCTAGCAGTGCTGCCTGATTACATTCGCACTTATACTTTTTTTCCCCCCAATGATAAATCCCTTTTTGGGGAGGGGAAGGGGAGAGGATTAAAGGTTTATGGGATCTTTCTCCAAAAAGCATAAGAGCATGGCTTTTCCTTCCACCTGATGCTCTTGTTCTGGGAATAAAAAGTTCCATATTCAGTCAATTTGGGGGAAATTAAAGAGGGAGCGGGGTACCCCCGCGGCCCTGCCCAGGGATGTAGCATTAAATCAGAGGCTGCGAGGAAGAGGTTAAGGAAATGGTGATGGAGGCAGGTTGCAAGCATCCAACACCACTAAGGGAATGGGCAGAGAGGTCTTCAACTGGGGAAGTGCCCCATTGCCCGGCTCCCACAAGGGAGCAGAGCAATGGGGACACGCAACTGCAGTCCCCACACTGCAGAGCTGGGGACACCCAACACCAAGTGCCTGAGCTCAGAGCCGGGGGAGCACCACGGTGTGCCAGGGCATGGCTCAGTCTGCCCAGCTAGCAGGGAGAGGTTTGGGTTGAAAGAAGCTTCCTCCAAAACATGCCAGGAAGGAATAAAACAAGGTCAGGTAGAGTGACAAGGCTCTCGGCTCTGTTTATGGGGTTCCTTTGGGTGAATAAATACCGCTTTGATCTGTAGCAGCTTTTTCCAAGCCCTGGCTGTGGAGGAAGGTGGCTCTTGGTGTTGGGCTGGTGGGCTTGCTTCAGAGATGCTGGCAAAGAGCTCCAGCCCTGGGTGGCCCTGACCTTGAAGCAGGTGTCCTGGGAGGGCTATCCTGTGAACCCACCATCCTCTTGCTCTCAGGCATGTGCTTGCTGCCTGCTGTCCTGGGCCTGGCTTGGCAGTAGGCATGCCTGGTAGAAGAGTACTTGTCCCCCCTGCACCCCGCACCAGGTCAGGAAGGAAATGGGGTCCCAGGGTGGGAGAGAAACAGGGCAGTGCCTTTTCTTGGGCATGTGGTGGAGCAGGCAAGCACTCATCTTCCAGGACGGGAAGCAAGGGAGACTGAAACCCTGGGTGGGCTGTAACAGCCCTGCCTGGTACCAGTGAACCCACGCTGAAACCAGAGGCACCTTTGCTCCTGCTGGCTGGTATGTGGGCTTGCTGGAGCAAGGAGAGCTTTGAGGTGCCAAGCCTATTCAGCAGATCAGTCTCCTGGGGTTGCAGGGTAAATGCAAAGAGTTTTGAGGCAGAAGCAGCCCTGACACCTTGCAGCTTCTGCTATTCTGCCCCCCGGCCCTTCTCTCCCCACTGGGGAGAATGGTTGTCACTGCTGGGTGCAGAGAAGCTGCATCACTCTGGCTTGTCCCCAGCTCAGCCTGGCCAGGCAGGACATTTGCACTCCCCAGAAATGTTTTTCTCCCTCTGAGCAGACAGATGTGACTCTCCTTAGAGCTGACATGTGCTATGGGTAAGTGGAAATGTGTAGGTCCTGAAGGATGCTGTGCCTCCTGGGGATTAGCAGGCAATGCTGGCTTTGCACTGGTGGGTTCCCTGAGTTGGTCGGGCTGTACAACATCAGGACGAGTGTATGTAGGTCCTCTCCATCACGCAGCTTCAACATGTTTTCTCTTCACAGCATGGAGCAGCACTAGCTGCTGGGGGCTGTCTTGTGACAGCAGGCTGCAATGCCGTCCCATACCTGTTTGATCTCATGGTGCAAAGATGTGTGTGTTATGAGCTTGTGATAAAGTTCCTGTGATAAAGCAGTGAAGATGTGACAGCTCCAGACAGGCCCCCACCCCAACCCCTGCTCTGGGATACAGATGTTGGCCGTGCCACTCCGCATGCTGCCGGGGGATGTTCCCGGCAGAGCTGTGCTGAGAAGAGCATTTAAGACTTGCAGAGGTATTTGGAAATTTGGTTCCTTTCTGATGGGAAGTGAAGTATGTGATGCTTTAGGGCTCTCCCTGAAGAGAAGCGGAGCATGAGAGCTGTGTGCAGAGTTGTCCAGCACAGCAACCATGGGTCCTGGGTCCTCCTCGTCCTTCCAGGGGACAGGCAGGAGAGAGCAGGCAGGTTTCCATTTCTGCCCTGGGCTGTGCTGCTTGTTAGCAAAGGCTCTGCTATCTCAGCAAGGGGGTTTGATTTGGATGAGGCTGCAGAGCGTGTGTTTGCTCAGGGCTTTTCCTTCTAGCTCTGACTCACCTTCCCGCTAAGTGATGGGGAAACTGAGGCACAGGGACTCACCGATGTCCCTGCATTGCCAGCGGGCACAGAGCAAGGTCACCCATGTCCTGCCTTTGGCTCAGCGCAGAGGAGTGGCTGGACATGGCCCTGCTCTGAAGGAGCCCTGATCTCCCTGTGTGCTCTGAGCTTTTGGGGAGCCAGAGCCGTCTTTGCTTCCACCAGCCTGATGGCAGTTCCGCTCCTAATAAGTTAATCTGATGGGTTTTGTCATGAGCAAAACAAGAAATCACGTTTTTAATAATAAAAAGAGGGTCCTGCATCTTGTTAACATCTGGAGTTCAATCATTTCTGTGCTCAAAACTGTGGAATGCTTCAGCACAATATAAATCTTGCCACTTGCTGTACATGGGCTCCAGATGGGGAGGGAGAGTTCATGTTCACTTGTAACCCATCTGGGTGTCGGTGGCTGTGAGCAGAGCCACCACAGCGTGTGGCTCCCCGGGTCCCACGCCGGGGCATAGCAGTGAACCTCCCAAATGGGCCCCTGGCACTGTGGTCAGTGCTGGGTGTTTGCGTTTGGCATGGCAGGGTTGTATTGTGGCATTCCCATACCCACGGTGCCCATCTGGAGAGGGGTGAGGTCTCTCCACCACCCAAAAGCTTGTGATGCTGAAGGTTTCCCAGCACCATGGGGTGATGATGCCACACCCAACGCTCCCATGGGACCAAAGCAAAGACCAGGTCGGGCATCTCCACTGAGCGATGCGCAAACTGCTCCTGGGAGCCAGCGGCAGGGCTGGAGCTGTGTCCCCCCTGAAGGCACCCACAGCCATCCGATGGGACGGCCTGTGGTCGGGGTGATGGGAGCCCGAGCCCCCATGGGCTTGTGTCATCTGTGGGCATTACCACCTTGTTTTTCATCACGGATAAATATATTAAACCCTGGAGCAGAGCTGTGGGATGCCTGGCTGTTAAGCTAATGGCAGGCTGAGAATGAAGCATTCATCTTCACTCCACTCCTTCACCAGGTTATGATCCGGACCAGTTCCTTCCCTTTTGCACAGTGACTATTTAATTTCCTTAGTAGTCTCTTGAGGTGGGCTTTTTTGAAAATCTGAGTGTAGCCATCACACCATGAATGTTTTTAATGAAAGCAAGAAAATTTATTCTCTCTGGAAGCTTTCTTTAATTTTCACTAAAAAACTTGAAAATTGCATTTTTTGGTTAAAACAAAGATTTTTGCAGCTTGAGGCCAAAACTCAGTGTTTTTTCTAGGTTTTTTGACATTTCAGAAAAGTCAGGCAAATTTCCACAAAAAGGTTTTCTGTGGTTTTTTTTTAAAAGTTGCCTTTCACTGAAAAATGACCTGCTAAAAACTGTTTAGATGGAAATTTTTCCAGCAGCTGTAGTCAGGGCATTGATGTGAGAAAGGCAGTAGTAGAGCTGCAGGCAGGAGTAGGAAATATATGCTCGGAGGGTTGGGGAAGCTCTGCGTTGCTTGTGGTTTTGTCAGCGTTATAGGTGGAGCACAGCAGTTTGGCTTCTCCATGTTTTTAGGCACGTCTGGTCAAATAGCTCTGGGCAGAGTTAAGATGAGGGGAGGGAGAGGATGGAGGCTGAGGGTGATGCATGACGAGCATGGGTCCATGGCTGTCCTGAAATGGCAGAGCTTTGTGGCCGGGGGGTATCTGGCCTCTCTGGTCTTGGGGATGTCTAGAGCGGAGATATCCCGTTGCATTAATGAAATGATGCTGCAGGGCTTGCACCTCAGCCGAGCTGGAGGTTGGGTTTTCCCTTGCAGGTGGTTTTCTATGATAACATGAAGGTTTACAAGCCCTGACGCACAACGCACGTGCCTGAATCTCTTCTTTTCAGGAAAGCCGCTAGAAGTGTTTTTTTAAGGCACGTGTGCACTTCAAGACACTGTCCACAAAAGTACGTAAGCTGTTAATTTCCATTAAAAATCTAAATACCTTCTGAGGGTCTGGGTTTTACCAGCTGGTATCTAGGTCTTATCTGTTCCTTTAGGCGTTTAGATATCTTTAAACTGCCTGGCCCTCAGTTCCCAGTGGCTTCAAAGGAGACTAGAGAGGTGCCTGCCGCTTTCCTAAATAGAGATGCTTCCCTGGATGAGGGCTAGATCAATGTTCTCAGTGTGGCTTTGACGGATGACCTACTGCTCTAACAACCCCCTCCCCCCAATTTCCATCACTGCCTTATTTATGGGGAAATACAGAGTCAAGGCATATGAAAATCATTTTTCATTTTTATCAGTTTGGCTGGAAAACTCAATCTGCTCCTATGTGAGGGCTGATGCGAATTCAGTGCTGCTCGTAGGCAGCTCTTGGTCAAGAGGACAATGGTGACGTGAGGCTCTTGGGGCTAGATGGGTGTATGTGCTCCATCCTGCTGGCTGGGACCTCTGCTTTGTGTTTTGGGTGGTCTGGAGAGTGTTTTGGGATCTACATGGGCTGAGATCACCCGTGGTTTTTAAGCAACATGTTTTCCTGTGTCAGGCTAAGTCTGCAGAGGAAGCTTTTGAGATCTGCTTCAAGGTGTGGACCTGTTCTCACCTGGGCTGCTTTAATTTGCATTGATCAATACCAGGCTGATAGTAAGAAGGGTATGTGTCCCTGCCATGAGCAGATGGAGGATGCCAGCACCTTGGTGTGAGCCTGGCAGAGGTAGCAGAGATGGCACTAGACATGTGCAAGGAGGCCAGTGTTGGTTGCCGACATGACCAGACTGGTACACTGGTCAAACCTTGGCCTTTGAAACTCCTTTTTTCCTCCCCAGAAGGTTTGACTTGTGGCAAAATGAATGTTTCCACGTAAAACGTCAGTCCTCTCTTTGAAGAGCTCCAGTTTTAAGTGGAAAGCAAAAAAGAACCAAACTGGAAATGAAAAGATTTGGGCTGGAAAATATTAGATTCCCAGAATTTAAAACAAAAAGTCAGGCCAAATTGTTTTGGTTTTGGTTCACAGCTTTTTTTCCCCTGAGAAACGAACTACCCCTCATTTGATAGAAGAAGAGAGAGACAGGCAAAATAAATCCATGGCAATCTCTGCCAAGCTGATCTGGGGGGAATATTCCTTCCTGACCCTAAAATCGGAGATCTGGTAGCCCTGAATGCTACCAGGATGCTCGCCCAGCCACAGGGAGGTTTCCCAGCACCCCAGGACTCCCAGCAAACCCCTTTAGCACCTTAGCTAGGACCCCCAGGAGGGAACAGGGAAAAGACAGGCTGGAAATCATCTTCCTTGGATCAAAATGCTCTAGTGTCCATCAGGCTTAAGAAGCAGGCATTAAAGTTTGTCCATGGCTCCTCCAGTATGGGTTTGCTGTTGCTGACCAGGCTCTGGCTCTTCCATGCACCGATAACCAGGTGAGGAAGAAGGGTCCCGGCTTCTTCCTTGGCTCTTGTAACGGAGATACAGAAGGTGACTCTCTCGGTTTGCTTTTCCCCTTGTCTATGGTTGAACGTCTGTTGATCTTGTTTGCTAAACAAGAGCGCCGGTGGCAGAGGAATTACAAGAAATCCCTTCTTAATTGGAAACAGTGAGTTAGTGTATTTTTTCAGTTGTCTATTTTGGGCCTTGTAAAATTAAAGTTATTAACTGTAATGCAGCGGTTTCCAGATTCCCACAGCCCTTTACAATAGCGGGGAAATTCATCCCAGGTCACTGGGAGCCTTTAATGAATACATTAAGGCTTATTATTAAAATAAAGTACTTGCAGCTTTATGGGAGACATCTGGCAAGGATGCTTGTCTCTCTGAAGGCAGCGAGGCTCCCCGAGTGTCCTCTCCCGGCGTGCACCACGTCCGCCCCGGCAGAGGCTTTCAGGAGCAGTTCCCTGCATGAGGATTCCCACAGGCAAGTCTGGGAGACAGAGGGGACCTTTGCTGGATGTGACGGAGAGCGGTTGTACCAGACCTGCCTCCATGATTGCTCCGTTGACGTTTCTAGAGCCAACCAGCCCCTCGCTGGTGCTGCAGGTACCGGTGTGAGCCCTGCCGGGATGCTTGTGCTCAGCAGAGCAGTTGCAGCGGGGCAAAGCTTCTTCACTCACCAGATAATGTGATGTGTAGGCAAAGCTGAGCTTGGGCTAACCCCAGGTGGGAGGAGAGGAGAGGAGACTGGGCAGAGACAGCTGACCTGGGTGCAGGCTTGGAGCCAGCTGCTGGCCAGCTGTGCTCGCCCAAAGCTCTGAGCTAGCAGGGTGCAGCATCTGATAAGTGGCTTCGTATCACATCGTGTGAGCTCGCTGGTGTGGGTGCACCTGTGCAACATCTCCATGCTGCATGGATACATCCTAAAACAACTCCTTGGTGTTGTACGGAAAGCTGGAAGTCAAATCCCTGGGGTTTAGTGCCATAAAGCTCCCTGGCCCAGCACTGATGGGAGCAGGTAACTTGCAGCTGGAGTGTTCGCGTGCCGATGAGAACAAACCGTGGCCGGCGAGGCTGCGAAGGGGTCTGGAACAGCGTGTGATCTTATCGCTGCTTTATCTCTATCCAGGCTTGATCCTGGCAGAAAGCAGGGCCACGTGGCAGTAATTGTGTTAGGAAAACAAACTAATCTCCAAAGGGACACAGAGCAGCTGTTGGGCTATCGGTGCTATCGGGGGAAATGGATGTGGCCTGCCAGCTCCCAGCGGGGCTGCAGGGCCAGGCAGGGGGTGGAGGGGGCAAGAAAGAGAATAAAAATAAGTTTGGGCTGCCAGGCAGGACTGAAGGAGTGTTTGTCATGGTGTGACCTGCCCAATGTTACCTGCCTTGCTTTGACAAGGAGCCCTTCGCTTGCCAGAGGGTTTGTGAAATGTGGTCTGGTGAACCAGGCGTAGGATTGGGGAGAGCTGGGTTTAACATACTGGCTCAGTGAGAGCCAGGTTTAACCTTGGCAGATTGCTTATCACCATCTGCCCTGATGTCTCCTCTGTGCTCCTTGTCTAGTTAGGCAGCAGGTTTGCAGAGCTTCCTCTTAATGTGCTTCATAGAAGTGTTGCTCTGTACCCCAGGCACCCCAAAACCTGTTGCTGACTGCAGCTGAGCCACGGGTTGCTTGCCCATCTCAGGGTCGGGCTTGCCCTCCCTCTCCACCCCACCCCCCACCTCTTCAGCCTGGTCTGGTGGCTCCAGACAGGGTCTTGCTGGCAGGGCGTCACCGTGGGGTGGAGGGGCTGACCTCAAAGGTGTGCTGGGGAGATGGAAGAGGCTCTTGGAGATGCCTGCGGAGACCGGGCTGCAGCAGGAGCAGCCTTCCTCTGCAGCCCCTCCCCAAATTTGCAAGGGAGAGGAAACACGCAGTGGTCAGGCTGGTTTTGAGCTCGTCATCTCCTGCGATGCCAATGGCAAGAAATTAATTACCATGATCCTATAACTGTTGTGCTTGGCCCGCCCCAAACCTCTCCTCTGTGCCTGGGTCTCCAGCCCAGGGAGCTCAGGCACTGCTGTGTGGTGAAACACTACCATGAGATGGGGATCCCCCCCAAATCCTGAGCATGAGCATCTTTGGGGTGGTGGAAGGGGGGGGAGGAAAGCAAATGGCAGAGGCAGGTCAGCCCCCACAGGTTACACGAGCCCCCCCCTCCCCAACAAGCCGAATCAAGCCCCTGGCTTCGAATAACCCCAAGCCTGAGGAAGGTTAAAATCAGCTCTGAAGTGTCTGGCTCCAACCCAACACAAACATTATTGTTGTTTCTGGATTATGTAGTTTAACAGAAAAGAAAATCCTATCATTAAGTAATGCCAACAAGATACACACTTGTGTCTTGTATTTAGTCTGTCCTATGAACTCTACTAAGGCTCCAATTGAGATGGACTTAAAAAAAAAAAAAGGCCCAGAATTATGCAGCTTCCAAAAGTTTTCCTGAAAATAAATTTTTGCCATGTTCCTCTCCAGCAATTAATTAAGACTTCCATTAAATGCTGACAGGCGCTTGATAATGTTATATATTGCAGCAGGCTCTGTTCGTGGTGTTATAATTATGGCAGTAAAACAGTTTCCATTATAGTCCTTCTTTTCATAAGCTAATAACTTTTGAAAACATTCACTTTTCAGGTTGAAATTTTTGCATGCCTGGCCCTTACCCAGTGGGGAATTTTTTTGGAAACTCTGAGCAAAATCCATCTAGTCCTTTTTGAGCTATAGAATAGAGGGGGAGAAAAAAAGGAACATTTTTTTCAGTGGGAATGTAAGTGGGGAAAAAAGGTAATGACATAATTTTTCTAAATAGATGGATAGTAAAAGCATGTGATACCTGATGCTTGCTTTGGACATTGATAGGGTAGGCTTTGCAGAGTGCCTGGGGCATGTCCCATCCAAAAGAAATCCTATCTCTCACTTAAAAGCCTTGATGAAGCCAATGGCAGAGCCTTGAGAGAATCTGGTTGTCACCCATGAGAAAGTGACTCTTGGTTGCAGGTTAAAAATAGAGGTTGGTAATTAATAACTCTTTCCTTCTGGCAGCATTTTTGAGGTACTGACAGTATTTCTCATCTCTCGTGGGGATGAAGAGTCAGTCTTGAAAAATTTTGTGAACTAAAAAACCAAAGGGTAAGATCTTTTTAGGTCAATGAAAATATTTTTCTTTGATAATTTCAAACTTCCTGTTTTGATAGGTTTTTTCCTACAAGCAGCCTAATTCTGAAGAGAAAAGACCTTTTCAACTAAAACCCTGGGATGTGTCACTGAAGGAAATGTAAAAGCCAAACATTTGGACAATTTGGAAACACATGTCAGTTTTTTTCAAGTTGAAACAACTGTTCGAACCACCCGTGCCTGCGAAAAGTTAAATGGGCATTTTCCCACCAGCCCCCCTCCCCTTCCCAAGCCCGTTGCACTGGGAGTTTCCCAGCTGGCCCATGTTAGATGGTGGATAAGATGCAGTGATGGGGCAAATGAGATGGAACCACATTGGCAGGAGCAACTTGAACCACTCTGAGACTTCACCGGACTCTTGATTTTAATTGTCCCAGGGCAAAAGCTCTGGGCGGCTCCAGGATTCATCCTCCTTCCCAGCCACCACCATCGGGGTCCCTCAGGAGGGACTTCAAAGGCACATGGGTCCCCTGAAGATGTTGGAGATGAACCTCTACTGCAACCTTCAAAAGCATCTGGGATGATTAACAGTCTACCTCCTGATGGGGCCTTTAACCACACTGGAAAGTGGGATTTAGGCTCTTAAATTGTTTCTGTGCTTTTGAAAAATGCTTGTAGTCCTCACGGGGGCTGGTTCTTCTCAGTTGGCAGCAGAGGTCAAGGAAGGACACGCAGGAGTAGGGTCATACAGGAGTACTGCTGGAGAGCAATGCCTTTGCAGCATCATGTCACCTGGTGTGCTGGGCTGTTTTTCAGACAGAGCTAAAAGAAAAGGTGTCCTGGAGAAGGATGTGGAGGATGAACGGAGGCACAGACCTGCCCAAGAGGAGTGGTTTATCCCTGAGAGATGGCAAATGCACTTTGGCAATGCTAATGAGTGATAAAGCAAAAGCAAATCGGCCCCTCTCAACCCCCTTGTTTTCAGTAGTGGACCAAGGGGACATCTAGCACTAAACACAGCACTTACACTTTTTTTTTCCTCCTCTGTAAAATGGGGCATTGACTGCTAAACTTGGTTGCATGCTTATATATGGCTTCACATTCCCCAGTGACGGCTGCAGGAAATTTTCCAAAGACCAGCTGGGTTTTCTGCAGTTCCTCTCCTAACCCACCGCAGAAGAGATGACCAGTTAGGACTGTCTACATGGCAGCCAGAGGTGGGTCTGCAGCCTGTGCTGGCCCATGTGAGCTGGCTTTCCCCTCCACCATGCTCCTGTGTAGGGGTGCGGAGGGACCGGTGTCCTCCCTGACGTGCTGTGCACAGCCCCTGGCCAGCCTGGCTGCTTTCCTTGGCGTGGCGGGAGCTTGCTTGGCTCTGGTGAAAAGCTCTGTCTTGACACTGATGTAATTGAAATCCAAATACCGCTGAAGGATGCTTATCTTCAAACATGCCCAGCTCTGGAGCCAGCATCCCCAGCGCAAGCCCGCTGCCCGAGGCAGTGCCAGGAGGGTTGCGCAGATGCTGTTGAATAAGTCAGCTCAAAATGATGGCTTGTAGGCATGCTGCTGAGACCTGAAAAGGAGATTAGGGCTGGAAAAATCCGCTGTGACAGACCTGGACCCTTTGTCTTCATGTTTTGCTCCCTGGTGCTTCCCCAGAGGGCTGCCCTGTCAAGGCAGGGGGTAGCAAGAGTGTGCTCCAAGTGCTACCCAAATACCCTCTCTGGGGTGACTCCAGCAACTCCAAGGAGCCCCAAAGACAGAGGCAATGGAAATCTTGTTCTGGGTAGCAGGCCCAATGTGTGTCCTTGCAAAGGACTGGAGCCAAGGGGGGATGTAGGCTGCTAGGTAGGATTGAGGCCAAATGCACATACCAGAAAGATGAGAAGAGAAAAATGCTCCGTTGATTAAAAAAAAAACCTTGGAAACGTTCAAAACTGTTGCCCATGGTATTGAGTTGGGCAAAAATGGCATGAGCAAAGGGGGAGCAGCAGGTAGGAAATGACACCAGTGCTGCTCTTATTGAGGAAGAGGTTTAGTCCATGGAATGAAATTTTGAAAAGACTTGTGAACACTGCAGACACATTGGGTAAAAAGTACTGCAGGCATGGGATGGTGGAAAGGAGCTGCAAAAGGGAGAATGTCAGAAATGTTACGTTAGGTTCAATCAAAGGTTTCTGGTGTCCATCCGCAGGCAGCAGCGACTCCTTGGGGATGGAGCATATGGGATGGAGCATGGATGCTGTGATCTTTAGAGCCAAGGGTTGCACCTGGCCTGTAATTTTCAGATAGTTCCCAACAGATCAGCCTTCCTCAAGTGTGAATCCATTCCTCCTTCATCCCTCCACGCCATCCTCTGGTGTCGGATACAACGGGACCCCGTGTCTGTAGGAAGCAGCCTGTGGTTTTTGTGCTGCTGGCAGTGGCACGGTGCTAATTTTCAGCTTCTTATCCCAAAATCCCAACAGAAGTGGAGAAACTTCAACCAGTGCTGTTCTTAGTGGGTCCATGTCACCAGTCTTGGTGCACTCAAGGGGTTTCGTTGCTGGGTGCTTCCCCTCACAGCGGCATCGGGGCGAGGGGGAGCCGGGCTGCTTGCAAAGAGCTCCCCGGTCGTCTCTCAAGTATGTGCTGGCGCTGCACCATGAGGTTGGCTTCGGACTTCCCCACTGTCCAGGTAACCTGCTCCTTCCACCCCAATTGTTTTTCCAGACTGCAGCAATAATCGAATGTGCAGAGGTAGCAGGGCACGGATCTGTGTCTGAGCCCCGCTCGCCTTCAGTACCCCGGTGTGCTTTTGGGGGAGGGAAGAGGAGAAGTAGGGGGGAAGGCTTTTATCCCCTTTTAAAAAGCAGGAACATGGGATGTGCATTAGGCTTTCTTCTCCAGAGATTATTTCTGCGTTTTGCCTCTCACAGCCATCCCTCTCCCTCGACGCGTGCACGCCCCGCACCCCTCCCTGCGCATTCCTGCACAAACCCCTTTTGTTCGCTGCCCTCAGCCAATATACAGGCAGCAACAGCAGCCCAGATGTTCCCTATCAAACTCAGAGCCATGCCAACAAACTTTGGCACACATGAAAGTGTGCTGAGGAATGGGCCTCCGCAAATACCATTTATTTTTTTCCCCCCACCCTCCCATTCCTGCAAGTATTTTTAAATGTTAATGGCTTCCACGCTGCGACAGCTGGCGGGGGGCTGCCAAGCCGGGCTCCAGGGGCATCTGGCAAATTAGTGGTTCAGGTATCCCTGGCGCCTCGTTGGGGCTGTGCTAACCTCGAGCCTCTGCCGTGTGTTTTCCCCAATGGCTGTCCAAGGACGGGGCTGAGCTGGTGGTGTTTTCCCATGGGCGATGCTGTTTGCAGGCAGCGAGCCACAGCCCAGCCCGTGGGGGGAATGCAGACGATGCTTTGGGGGGATTTGCTGTAAATCCGTTTTCTCCTAGCACTGTCAAGGCTGGTTTGTGATGACATAGAAAAGCATAGTTAAAGATGCCGCGGGGACTGAGTGGCCCCTTTAGGCTTGGCTTTGTCACAAATCCAGTGCTTAGTAGGTGTGTGGAAGAGTGAGTTGGGTTTTTGGATGGTGTGGGATGCAGTTTTTCATCATCTCTTTCTCAACATCTTCCCTGCAGGCAATTCCCACTGCCATTGCTCAGCTGTGAGCACTGGGTCATGGTGCAGATGGGGCCACTGTGCTGCCCAGGAGCACTGTCGGCACCGTGAGCTGCCGGAGATCAACGGGGCGGGCCAGGAGCTGAAGAACAGCATGGCCAGGACTCAGCACTACAAACCAGAATCAAGTTGGCTTTGGCCATGAGTGGATGGGTGAATGCACAAGTTAAAACCTTCCTCTGTCCATACAAGCAACAAATCTACTTCTGCTGAGTAAAACACAATCTTGAGGCTGTGCATGCACATGCTTTAATGGAAGAGCTCCCCGTTGCACCCTGGCATATAAATCTGGTTAAAAGCTGCTGCAGGCAGGAGCTGCTACCTCTATACACTCCTGTAAAGGCTCAGCTCTGGCCCTTGCTGCAGATGTTTCTCCTCCCATCTCAAATAGCAGAGCCATGTCCCACCTCTCCGGCTCCACCACTGAACCCCACGTGGTCTGTGGCAGATCTGGTGCCCATGGCCCAACTGCGGAGAGATGGGTTCAGGCAGGAGATGGCAAATGCTGCCCCTCACCCAAGCTCGCTGAAGCAAGCAAAGGCCACTTCTACTAGGAGATCCATCCTCATCTAATTGAAACAAGAGAAGCCCATTTGTTTCAGCACCAGGGCTCTTCAAAGAACCCCTTTTTTTCCCTCCACTATAATGGCAGCAATGTATTTTTTCACTCCTCTCTCACATTGTAAAGACTGAAGTATTTTTGCTCAAATTTAAGGGAAAAAAAATCCCATCTAGATGAAGACCAGACCTTGCAAAGTTTCCACAGAGGGTGGCGAACCTCTCTCCCCAGCAGTGGGCTTATCTGAGATCATCTCCTCAAGGATTGTGCCAAGATTTCCATGCTGGAAAAAGACCCTTCTCGGAGGGTTTTGCATAAGAAGGGATGGCACGAGCCATTGCACGGTGAATTCGGCTAAGAGAGGAGGCAGCAGACAAGGTCCCAGGGGAGGGAGAACAGCTATGTTTCCAGCCTGGAGTTGAATGGAGATGAAGCAATGATTGCAGAGAGGTTCAGAGAAATGACCAGATGTACATGCAATAGCCAGGACTGCAGAAGGGAGAGAAAATGGGTTTGCACAATCCAAGTGCAGGAGTCAGCTCTGGCTACGATGATGTGCTCTGATGGGCAGCTGCTGTGGAGGGGCCTGACTGGGTGAACTGGGTGGCATACTGGGCTGGATGAGGGCAGGGGCCATTTTCAGAGACATCCCCCCCCCAGGCTTGTGCCTCTTGCAGTGGTGACAGTGACCCTCAAAAGACAGCTCTACTCTCTGTATCCTTGTCCTGGCCACGGACCTCGGGAAAATAAATGTAACCTTGGAGAAAAGGTTAAGATAAAGAGGTAGCAAAAGAAAAATTGCCTGAGCTGATGAAAGCCCCCCTCTCTCTCAGGGGAGAGAAAAGGGGAAAGAGAGATTGTGGTTATATTTTTACAAAGGATTTGTAGGGGCTATTTCTAGAAAGCAGGAGAAATTGAGCACCAGTCCCTGGTCCCTTTCATTAAGGAGGGAAAGCAGCACATTGAATTTGCTATTAAAATAGTAATAATAAGAAAAAAAGCCCATAGCCCCTAAATTATCCTATTTAAAAATAAAATAAGAAATTAAGAGGTAGTTGCCATTTCACATGTGGTCTGGTTTAAATCCTGGGAGCAACGTGGCCCCTGAGATCTAACCTGTTGGAGCAGATCCCCGCTGTGTTCAAAGGCAATGGCGAACCCTTGAATTTGCTTTCAAACTTGGGCTGGGGTTGCTAAGGTTTTTGAAGCCCTGAGCAAAAGGAAGACCTCTTTTCAGGACCAAGCAGTCTGTGGGAAAAATATATTGGTAGATTTGCATGAAGGGAACAGTTTGGGATGTGAGGCAAGTCTCTCCAGATGCTTGCTGGATTGTTTTGTGGCTTATGCAGAAAGTCTGCAATCTTTGGGGCTTTATATAAAACCTGGAGAATAAAGGTCCTGTCTGTAAGTGCAGACACAGTCAGATTCCCCCAAATGAGGCTGATTTCAACAGTTGATCTTCATTTAACACTCCCAAGCCAGATGAAAAATTGCAGACTGAATCCGACCATGTGTATTTAAGGAGGTTTTCTAGTTGCTGGTGCACAGGTGTTGCTGCAGGGAGGATGCAGAAGTACCCTGATACATGCTAGCTAAATAATCCTGCTTTTCTGAGCTGGACAGTCTGTATTGGATTAAAAGGTAATGCTGGCTTGTTCTCAAAACTCAGGAGATCTGTTTGTCCTCTTTGGTTCATCTTCAGTTTCTCTGTGAGTGCATTGCTACACTGAGCACGTGGACAGGGATTGCAGAGCCTTTTCTCCTGCTAGGAGAGGAATCTGGAAACAATTACAAGCTGCTCATGCTTAATCACTTGGGTAAATCTTAAATGCCTGTCTTAATATTTTGCAGGACTGAAGATGGCATCTGAATTTTTGCGGTGCACAGGTTACACGGCAGAGCACACAAACTTTGACAGTTTTGCTCTGTGCATGTTTCAGGGGTGGCGGGTCCTGAGGACCCCACAGCTTGTCTGAAATTCAGGTACAATTTCAAAGAAAACCTAAAATGCAAAGGAAAAATAAAACCAAGTGTTTGCTTGATATTTGTGCAAATTGTCAGCTCAGTCATGTTCTTATGAACCTTTGCTGAACCTGACCATTTGTACCTCAAACTGAAGTGGAAGAGAGTATTACATTAGCTTAAAAAAAAAAAAAGTCCCCTGTGAAAATGAAGGCAACCAAAATAACTCACAAATCTGGGCTGAAGTCAGTCAATGACAAGACAAAACAATAGAAGTCCTTCTTTCCTTCCTTACATATTGAAAAGTTTCACTTCAGCATTTTCAGGCTGAAGCAGTTTCCTTTATTGAAGATCATTTAGTTTGAAGCCTTTTTTTTTATTATTTTCAGATGCACCTAAATTTAAAAGGAAAAGAGTTGTGGTTTTTAGTTTGACTTTTTTTTTTTTTAAATTAAATAGCCTCCAAGCAAACCAGAGCATTTTGTTACCGGTCAAGCGAAATGTTTTTCGTTGACCCAAAATGAAACGAGCTTTCCTCATTATATTAATCTTTCCTCTTCAGCTCAGCCCCAAAACCAGAATTTTCCACCAGTAGAACAAACCAGTCATCCTTGTTTTCACCTTACTGCTGCAGCAGTAAAGAGTCTCATTTTGATTGCCCCTATTTTCATCAGAAAATAGGGGCTTCCTCTATTAACCTATCCATTTATTGCAGGCTGAGATCTGTGTGATATCAGTGTTTGTAGCCAGGGTGTGGTACAGATCGCTCTCCAACTATCTCGGATATCTCATCAAAGAGCTGCTAAGCCTCTTTGGCCATCAGCCTGCTTATTTACAGTCTTTATAGCTATGGCTCAAACCCTGCGAGTGACACCGACACTTGGAAATCTTCATGAGTACGTGGCCATGGTAAGCCTTGTGGGTGTCAGTTGGGTGTGCAGTCATGAGAGTATTCACAAACTAAAGAAAACACTCTCCTCCCAGAGAAACTGCTGAAAAACATCTTCTACACAAACATCGTGAAAGGCAGCTACCGACTGACGGGGGTGACTTTCCAAAGCCACGAAAGGAATTTACCTACTAAAGCCTTGGGGAGAGCCAAGCACTCTGCAACTGTGATCCTTTGAAAACCTCCTCCAGATCCAGCCTTGGTGAGTAACAGTTCTTCATTAAGAACACCCATAAACACATGGGGTTTTACATCCTTTTTGTGCTTGCTGCAGAGAGAAAGCATCAGCATTTTGTGAACTTTATTGCAGGAAAGACGCAACATTTCATCTTAACGTGTGCTACAATTTGGAATTCTTTATCTGTGGGGTGGCTAGCAGCCAAGGCTGCGGGTAGAAGCAGAAGACCATCCCCCAGGGTTCGGTGCGTGCTCAGGAACTGGCCGGGTGCAGGCTCTCCCAACATGGTGCACCACAGGTAGTGTTCGCTCAAGGTGACGCCGGAGTGCACATGAAATTGGCCACACTATCTCAGAGCACCTGTTTATGGTGGTGAGGATAACCTGGATGACTTGGGCTCCCTCAGCCTCTCACCGTGGCTACAGGGCAATACCAGGCAGCTAAGGGGACAGCGAGGTCCTAACTCTGCACATCTGTCTGTTGTAGCTTAAGTGTTTGCAGGAGGTGGAGCAAGCTAGTGCGTGGCCTGAAGAGCCTGCAGCTTGCTGGTCTCCAAATGGGTTCCTTTGCCATGGGAGATGCTTGGTTGTTGACCCTTAATATTTGTGTTAGACACCTCCAGAGACCCTGAACAAGGAGGAGGTGGCTGTGCTCTGGACAAGACTCCATGGAGAAATGTCCAATGTCTTACTACAAGGATACAGGAAAGGTGAGGGCACAGCTTGTTTTGCAAACATGCAGGGGTTGTCACACATCCTGCTTTGGCACCGAATGTATCACCTGAGCTGGTGTCCCTTCAGCCACCTGGGCTGAAAACGAGCCAAAACAGTGTACGCAGATTCAGCACTCTGTCTTCATCACACCAGCAGCAGGATTTCTGGGGTGCCTTGTGGGGACGTGACAGGATGGGAGCAGGATCCCATGTCCCTCCCTGAGGACCGCCAGCATTTCACTTGCAGAAGGGAGTTCTCTAATCCCAGCTTGGCGAGTTGCGGCAGCATTGAGCTGGGAGAGGTGAGAGGACAGCGTCCTCCAGCATGTGGCTTGCGTAGCTGGACAGAGGTATGTCAGCTGGCCCTAGAACATGTTGGACTCGGCTGTCACATTGGGCACTTGGGGATATTTAGCACTTTATGGTAATAAAGTGATTTTCACATCATGTAATACTCTACTGCAAATACATATTACAAGCACTGCTGGCTCTTGGGTTTGGCAACCATCTGTCCTTCTGTCTTGCCATGAGAAGACTCTTTCCCATACAGACTTTTGCAGAGGTGGCAGGAGCTACGCATCTGGCTGGCTGCAAAAGCGGTACAACCAGTGGTGCATCACCCATGAGAAGGGTGATGGAGTAGTGACAACAGTGGAATAGAGGTGGGAACGGTGTGGGAAGCATCAGAGTCACAAGAACAAGGCTGGGAGAGGTGTCAGGAGATGGCCAGTTCTCAGCTGGCAGCCAGCACACCCTGATGGAGATGTGGGTTATCACAAATGGGCCAACAAAAATGATTCAGCAAAGCAAAGTCAAAAGTGTCGTACAGCAGCCTGCACCCATGGGGTGTCTATGGGTCCCTATCTCCTCTAGAACCCGTGTGGGGATCCACATACCCAAAATCACCCAGAATCACCCAAAATCACATCTTGTTGTCCCAGGGCTGCATTGACCTTTCCTCTGCCTTGCCCAACAGATGTTTATTGTTAAAAATATCTGGTGATGGAGACTCTGTGATGGTCTTAAGTCAATTCTCTCCATGTTTTGCTGCCCTAACTGCTGGGAAGCCCCTTCTCATCTCTAGCCTGGGTCTCACTTTCTTCTTCTCCTATCCACCACGGACACTGAAAACACATTGCCCCTGTCTCTTTACATCTGTGTTTTATATATTTAAAGACTATTATCATGTCTTCTCCCCCACAATTCTCTCCCATCCAGACTAAACAACCATAGTTCATTCACTTGAGCATGTAACAACAAGAAGTTTGATGAAAATTCAATTTGTTTAGTGCAGTGGTTCTAATCACTCATGTTATGCCAAAGATAACAAGCATTTAGCAAATTTCTCTTCAAATCTCTGGTTTTATCAACTGTTTTGACAGTTAGATTATAATTTTTACACAAATGGTTAGAATTAAAGCAATTGCTTTCTAATTTTTCTATATAAATGTTTGAATTATGACTTACATTAAGCAATACAATTAAAAGTTATAGAACTGTCATGAAATATTTAACTTTGCTTTTAAAAAGTATTCTTTTAAAGATATTTGAAAACTATTTAGAAAGTACCTTTTAAAGTCATTAGCTGCAAAAATATTTCTTTAGCTACATGAAAATATATAAAAATAATTGCTAGTTTCCACTTGTTTTACTCAGCTCTGGTTTTGCCATTCAAAAGTGGTAAATTTATAATCTTTGGGATATTTCTCATCAGGATAAATTTTATTTTACCAGCTTTTTTCTGAAGGTGCTTTTGTTTAGCCAGCTTTTAATCCTATTTAGAGAGACAGACAACTTTTTTTTCATGCAAACATTTTAAGATGAGGAATTACTATGGAGTATTTTTGTCTGCATGGAAAATTTGTCTTAAATAGTCTCAGGGAGGAAAGACAGACAGACCCCAAAAATGTCAGTAAAACTTTTTTTTTTTATTTTATTTTAAAAAGGAAATGTTCACATTGCATGCTGAGCTTTCAGTTCAGATTTTATTTTTTGAAAGTGGAACTTATCTTAAGGAAAATACCCAAAAGTCGAAACAAGAAAACATGGGGTGGGGGCTTTAAAAGCTGAGATGTTTTGAGGTTCAGTTTCAAAGCAAACATATCACTGTAATGAGAAGTGTCCTGGAAAAACACGCTGCTCTCCCCACCCAGCTCCGCTTGCCACCAGCCCCGCTCAGGATGTGCAGAGGAGCGGGTTTAGTCCTGGCACGGTGTGGAGCCCCGTGCCCGTGGGACCATCTCTCCCCCTGGTGTGGCTGCTGACAGCCCCGGGCACGCTCGGGAAGGAAAAAGCGGTGTCTGCAGCTCTGGCTGAGGAATTTGCAGCCTGCTGAGGTCCATGGCAAAAATCATACCAATTTCTATAGCCCTGTGTTGTGTCTTCATATCCCACGCCCCCACTTATTGGGACGTTTTTCTTTGGTCCAGCCCCACTGGTGCTGCAGACAGCCCTGCAGCATCCTGCAAGGGGAGGAGAGAAATCTGCTGGGTGCCCTGCTAGGATGTGCCCCCTCTTTCACTGGGATTTGGGAAGCAAAATTTGGACGTTTTAAAGAAAACAGCTGTGGTTTCAAACCATGGCCTTAACCCAGGGGTTGGGAGATTACCCCTAAATTCTCTGTGAAAGGTAACTCAGAGGACAGAAAAAGTCAAAAGATCCACAAATCAAAAGATGTTGAAAACCATTGGTTTATATGGTTTAAAAAGCAGGTTTCTAATGTTGTTTTTTTCACTCAGTAGCTCTTTAGATAAGTGGATTTTTGTTTCCCTCTAAGAAATTCTTACAAACCAAAAGACTGCCTTGGTCCCAGAAATGACAGTGCTGACTTAATCCCAGTTACCAGGCAGCTAAGGGGAACAGAAACTGGGGAGACCGAATAATGCTGTATTTTTTAATTCAGTTTTCTCACTTCACTCCAGAATGAGAATAATTCATTTTACAGTAGAAGCACTATTTCCATGAGATATACCTGCATTTTTGCATAAACCCTCAAGGCAGCCCATTGCAGTATGGTTGGCAACTGCAGGACAATGCTAGGGCTGTGTTCTTGCAGTGTTACAGGAGTTTGAATCGCTGGCTACGGTTTTATATCCAGAATAAAGCAGCCAAGAGGCAGAGTAAAATACACAGCACCTACTGTTAACCTCCTCCAGAGCTGAGGTGCTGTAACACAGGTATATTATCTCATTGCACTCAGAGCCCCATCCTGCCATGGGCTGAGCTCCGGGTTCCAGATGCAGCTACGGCCTCGAGCACCTGGTTAGGAGCATGCTGGTGCCAAGCCAGGCATCCTGGCACTACCCTGGATCCGCCCAGTAAGGCCCAATTAAAGAACAGGGCGTTAGCACATGGCTGAGGTTAAAGACACGCTCGCATGCTGGTTTGGATCAGGGCCTGGGGGCCAGGCTCAGCCAGGCTAATTTCCACCTTGGTTTCTGTGTCTGGTGTTTGCTAATGGAGAGCTCTCAGTCTTCGGGGTATTTAACCAGTAAAAAAAACCCTCTGCACACAGAGACCAGTATTGATACAAGGCTTGAGGCAGAATCTATTCTGCAGCCTGCTGAAAAATGGGCCTTCAAAGGGCTGCAGAGGAGTTACAGCTCCATACGTGGGTGTTTGCAGCCTCAACACCTGAAGTGCCCTCTTGCTTTCAGTGCCACGCTAAGAAATTAAATTATTCATCTCATGCTTGGAAGCTGCCTGGGCAGTTCAGCAGAGAATCAGCAAA
Organism: Mycteria americana; assembly: GCF_035582795.1. Taxonomy (NCBI): domain Eukaryota; kingdom Metazoa; phylum Chordata; class Aves; order Ciconiiformes; family Ciconiidae; genus Mycteria; species Mycteria americana. The sequence continues at coordinate 40,966,292 of NC_134371.1, forward strand.
AGAAACATTCATAGCATGGATGTCAAAAGCATCCTTTAAAGGACAAATTAAATCATGAGTTATTCTCAAAAGGCAGGACTTTCTCTGTGCTCACACAGTGCCATGGCTCGGCTACACACGGTGACGCTTCCTAAGCCAGCCTGCGTTATGCTCTGGTAAAAGGTGGGGTAGTATTGACGTGGATACAGTTTGACAGATTTTTCATTAGAAAGAGAAATAAACAGATTTAGGAATTTTTGGCTCTCTTTCTTTCAGGATGGTTTTCTCCTCAGGCCTCTTGAATTATATGTCGATGTCCTCAGGAGCTCGCGGCAGGGTCTGAAACACAAGCAAAAAGGAAACTGTCCTTCCCTATATACGTCTTTCCCTGTCTCATATTAGGGCTCAGTCTTTTATTGCGAAAATGTTGCTTTGTGTGTTACTGCAACAGTGCAGAGAGTGGTGAGCTGAATCAGGTTAAAAATATGCATCTAAGTCAGGGAGCCCCTTGCTGGAAGAGCTTATTTGGCTCTTAAAAACCCCAAAAGTTTTCAGTATGAACTAAACCGATGGAAACTGAAGTTATGTCCTGGTACAAATTGCATCTGTCCTGGGCTGAAATGTCATCTGAAGTCTGACACGGAGATCTGACCTCAAGAGTCCAATTTGCCAGCCAATGATGACATTTCCACACTAATTTGGGAATTGCACAAGAAAAGATGTTTTTTGTGATGTGTTGGTGCTCACTGCTTCTTAGAGCCAGGAGACTCCGGGCCAATTAGACCAACAGAAAATGGATTCAGCAGTCACAGAGATCTCCAGGTCTGCTAGCAAGATGGCAGCTCTTGAAGCACAGGAAGATATGGGACTCAACTCCAGCCCCAGATGTAAAAGGAAGGTTTGCGTTGTTGCTTTTTCATCACGGTTTGGGTTGTCTATGATCTCTCTTTTGAAGAGGGGATGGAAAAGAAGGTTTCTATTTTCTCTTCATCTGGCCTTGTCCAGCCTGTGTTGTAGCAACGTTTGCTTGGAAAATACTTTATTCCTACGTGGCAAATGTTCAGTGCCATGTTGCGCTCACAGGACTTTAATCAGCTGGAGAACACAGCTAGCCTCCATTTTCTAAATCTGCTGTTGGTAAATGCCCCATGAAATGACTTCACTGCATTATAATTGTTTCTGGAGAAAGCTGGCCCAACGGCTGTAATTAAACCTTTGGCCGATGGAAACTGTTAAAATGGATTGCTGCTTTGCCTATAGCGTTACAGTTAACAACTCAAAAGTCTTTATACTTTTTCTATAAAACACGTGGGAGTTTTATGCCTGGAATATCTGCGGCAATAAAGTGAATATGGTCCTTCATTTTTGTTTGTAGCATTAAAACTTGGAAGAGAAGAAAAAAACTAACGTTCAAGAATGAGAGCTGGCGTTTGTACTGCATGAAGCACATTCGGTTGATACCTGTGGGTTTGGTACAGCCCATTACAGTGATTTAGATACCAAGACAGACTTAGATTCCTGATGCCTATACAGGCATCTAAAAGGGAATTAGGTGCCTACACCTTGTTGTGGGGCTGGCCAACGCTGATTCATTGTAAAATTCAAGCTGACACCTGGTTCTGGCATCTGGACTTGCTGGAGTTGGAGAGCATGAGTCAAGGTTGGATTATGGTTCTTCTTGAGACCTCTTCTGTGCTCGGTCAGGTTTCCCAAAGGAAGCCGTAATCTCATCTGAAGGACTGCTTGGCACCCCTCAGCCCCAGGCTCACCCAGGAAGGACCTCCCGGTCAGCGCTGACAGAATCGAGAAGACCACACTCCCCTTCTCATCTGCTGGATGCCCGCGATGCCTCCCCTTGGTATCAAGGCCTACAGCTAAGCTGGGGGTGAAGAATGGTGGCACTTCTGTTCCCCAAAGGCGCTCAGCCAAATCCAATCAGAAACACTGAACGCCTGCCAGTGAGTGGCAGTTCAGGACCACTTCTCCTCTGAATGGGGCTGGTATTTATGGGACACATTAGTCACGCAGGAGCTGTTAAAAGTGCTGCTGCGATAAATCGCAAAGTCATACATGGTCATCGAGTTATGAGTTTGCTCTGGGAGACAGCAATACTTCAGAGCTTGACTAATCCCTTACAGATTGGAAATGGGGAGGGATGTGGTTAGGCACTGCAAACATCCCCGTTTTATTGCCGATGATGTATTATTTAAGCCTCCAGTCCCCTGGATGGCTTCAGCTAAGCCTGGGGCTCGTGCCCTTGTGTTCCAGCTGGCTTTCTCCTGGTGGGAGGTAAGCTTGTCTGCAAGACCTCCGATAGGCTTAGAGTGGCCACAAGAATTTGGGCTAGATGGAAAAAAATGCTTGTTTTCATGGCTACTGAGAGAATATTGCTCTACATTGCAGGATCTTTTCAGTTTATACCTAGGGAGACAAGTATGTGCGTGCATCCTTGTGCGTAACGGCCAAAGCAGACCTTCAGAAACATCAGTATGGGCAAAATAATACTTTCCCTTGCTGATTTCCTCACAGTGGCGTCACTGTAACTTATTAAAGCACATCAGCACGTAGCTGCACAGATGCCCCTGCCTCATAGCTCCCTTAATATACAGGTCCCAAAGACATGCTCTGTATACCCCGCAAACACAGCTCTAGATGCACTGGAGCAGGTGTCTCATCTGCTCTTGTAACTACCTAATTACAGATTATAAATGACCAGGGGGTCGTGGTGGTGCTCCTTGAAGCTTGCTTTATTAGGAAGCGGCTCCTCCTCTTCATTTATCCCTAATTAGCTGGGACTCCCTGAGCTCTTTACGGCATTACATTCTCAGGAGCTGCTGGGATGTGCCCCATGCAGTGTACCACGCACAGTACCCGCTGCACATGCCGTGTGCCAAGCCCACGGCAGCCCTGCTGCACGGCCGGCTTTCCCTGCGGCCCGTGTGCTGCGCCAGGAGCACCGCGGGCGTGACTGCCCGCCGGGCCCACCGACCGGGCGCTGGGCCTGCCCGCCCGCTGAGGAGCCCCGGTGAGCGGCAGCCAGGGGCGGCCTGTGGCCTCCAGGCCCTGTCAGCAGCGCGCTCCGCCCGACGCCACCTCCCGCGCCCAGAGACCCCCGCAAGGGCCGGCCCCGCTCTCTCGGCTCCAGACCCCCCGCCCGCGGGCCACCCCACCCCACCCCACCCCGTCTCCTCAGGGCGCCATGTTCCCCGCCCCGCCCCCGCCGCGTTGCCGTGGCGGCGCGAGGCCCCCCGGCGCTGCCGGCCGGGGCTGTCCACGGCGTTCGCCTGCGGCGAGCGGGCGGCGGCGGCGGGGCAGCCGCGGGCCCTGCCTGCCGCGGCGCCCCGTCAGCGGAAGGAGGAAGCGCCATGGCCGAGGCCTGGGCCGGCTTCTCGCAGGAGGAGCTGCGGCGCCTGCGGGGCCAGCGCCCAGGTACGGACCGCGACCGGGCTCTGGCGGGGGCCGGGGCTCGGGACCGGGCCGGCCGAAGCGCCCGCCCCGGTTAGCGGGGGGCAGCGGGGCCGGGCGCGGCGCGGAGGAGCCTCCGGGCCCTCGGCACCCCGTCAGCCCCCGCAGCTGCACCTCCGTCCGGCCGGCCCCGCAGCCCCCCTATCGACACCTCTGTCCATCCCCTCGGCGTACCCGTCCACCCCGGCCTCTCAATGCAGCGCCCTCAGCTCTCCATGTCCTTTTCCTCAGCCTTGCCATCCCCCATGGCTTCCCACCCCCTTAGCCTTCCCATTCATCCCCCCACCGGTCAGCCTCGGCCTCCTCGTTGAGCCCCTCAGCCCCCTACATCCACACCTCTGTCCATCCCCTCACCTCATGCAATCCATACCCGCATCAAACACCTCAGCTTCTAGGCAGCCCCTCGCTTCCCCCAGTCAGTCCCTCGGCCCCACCTATCCAGGCCCCATCTTTCACTGCGCCCCTCAGTCTCCCGTCCAGCCCCTCTGTCTCTCCACCCGCAATGTCTCTGTCACATTTCCAAACTCTCCAGCCCCTTGTCCTGCACCCATATCTGTCCACTACCACACTCATGTTCCCAGCCTCCTTTTTGCCCATCTGTCATCTTGTTCTTCCTTTGTTCTTTACTTTATAAACTCCCAGTTTGCCCACCAGGCTGCCTGGGACCCTTCTTTAGCCCTACATCCATCTCTCTGTGAGTCCCCTAAGAGTTGCCTCACTCCTACCTAAGGTTTCTCCTTTAGTCCTGCAGTCCAAGCCCCTTATTCCTCCCTCTCTTCATTTTGTATGCTCAGATCCTCTAAAACTCCTGATTCTTAGGCTAACAAAACATTTCCAGGTTCCTCGGTTTTCTCCCACATTGCCTTCCCTTGACACCCTGGCATGTCTTTTCCTTCCGTTGGTTTTGCACCAGTTTGCTTGCCCAGAAAAGCTAATTCACAGAGCCTGTCTTTGACCTTAAGATTTGTTTTTAATCCTGTTTCTCCCTCTCATCCATTAATAGATTTCTATGAACCCTCGGAGCAGCAGCATCGCCCCCACACTGTGAATAAGAGTCGGAAGCAAACGCAAAGAGAAAAAGCCCTCCAGCAGCAATGTCAGAAGCTGGGACTGCAGGGTGGAGCAGCCTCTGTTCCTCCTGAGCAGTTGCTTTCTGTACCAACACACAAGCCTAGTCATCCTCAGCAGCCTGTGCCACCACCTCATCCTCCTTCAGCAGGAGATCAAAGGCAAAGTGACAATGGAGACCAGCAGAAGGAAGTGACACCGGTAGATCCTTGTAATGGCAGTGACAATGCGCAGACCCGCCCTGCAAAACCGAACTCCAAAGTGGAGAAAAAGAAAGTGGCATTGTTAGTAAGTCGATAAAATCAGGGGATGGATTTTATTCTGTATTGACTCATTCTTTCGTTGTACAGTAAAGTGAACTTTCCTGTATCTAATAGGAAGGTTTGAGAGATCATGTTTGTTTCCTCTGCATTGAACCTGTTTTTCATCTCTACTTGGGTTAAACCTGATTCAAGACCAAATTCTGTAGTGTAATCCATGCAGATACACACCGTGCTGCCTCCAAATAATTTCTTGTGGTAGTGGGACTGTACATCATAAAGCACCCAAGATGTAGGACTGTCTTAATGGTTTATGAAGACTTAATCGTGCTGCATAGACAAGCCAGCAGCCATAACAAAAAGCCCTTTTGGAAGCAGATATGCCGTGATTTGTGTAACTTTGTGTTCCCCTTCACAATATTGCTGCAGATTTGTTAATGCCAAAAGTGTTGGTAAGGAGGTAAAATTTCAGGTTTAAGCAGTTCTATAGCTTTTATGATTCACAGTGAGACCAATCTCCAGGCTCTCACCCTGTGCATCAGCCCACAGTGAGGTGTCTGTCTCCCTCAGAAGCTTCAGACTGGTACATGTGAGAGAGAGAAAAGAAAAAGTACTGAACATGGCTCTCTGGGATTCTGAGTGAATGTGGTAATTACTTAGTTCATCATCCAGAATTCAGATAGTAGCCTATAAAAGGAAGCTGCTGTCTAAATGCTAGAGAGGGCAGGCATTACCAATATGGAAAATTACTTGTTTTTACCTCTTTACATTTGCTTTTCTGTCTGTATCCAAGTGGTAATTTTCTTTTTCTCCTCAACAGGCAAAGCAAAGTGTGAGGGACAAAAGGATGAATTCTTTTTCTAGGGCATATAGTTTATTTTTAAAACACTTTAACAATGCTGCTCCAGCCTTGAGTTCCTATGCAGGTCCAAACTTTTCTGCCCGATATAATCAACAAACACTAGCTGGCCACCAAACTTTCATGCATCATTTGTATTCCCCCAAAACAGGGATCAGCAGCTTTCCAAGTGTGGTGTGCCAGACCCTCTCTCTGGTTAGATCTGTCCATAGGATCTCAGATGGGACTGAAGGAGGTGCTTCCCGCTCGAGAGGCAGGACTGTGGCAGCCAGCAGCACTTGTGTGGAGAAGCAAAGCGTGGCTTCTCTCAAATTCAAAACTCAAAAGGATCAGGGAGGTTCTGTTTTGCACAGATACACCTTGAGAGGCTGCTGGCCATGCTGCCTGCCATTTACCCACCTGGCTCCTGGCTGGGATCACCTACCTACAGGTAGCTGTCCCTTCACCAGAATAGCAGCGCTTTGAAGAGCAGTGCCAAATCCCTCGTCTGGGTGCAGCTCACCCAGCAGGGTGACACTGACAGGGTGGAGCTCCTTCCTGGTGGTGAAAAATACAGACACTATTTGACTGGGGAGAAGATAGCTAAAACTTTGCAGAGAAGTTTTTCACTCTGTGGAGAGCAAATGACATTTAGCTGCAACAACCACCCCCTGAATCTGCTGAATTCATCTCAGCCTGTGCACTTGAATTTAAATCTTATTAAAAATATTTCTCTATATGAGGTTTTAGGAATAGGGTGATGAGAAGTCTGAAGAGATATTCTTGTGCAGAAATGGTTGTTAAGATCAACATATCTGAGTTACTTGGCTATTTTTAAGCTATTTTTAAGCTGAGACTTCCTGAGAGAGGGTATGAAGAACACAACAGGGTGCAAAAGCGGCAAAGCAGTTTTTGTTTCTCCTTAATCCTGCCCAGTTGTGTTGACGCAGGTTGTCCCCTCTCACGTGAGACCTTGCCTTCCATCCTCTGGGACTGGTTGTATCTCTTAGTAGATGTAGCCTGGGAAATGGAATCCATATAACTCTTTCCCTGGTGGCAAAAGTGAATTCTTGTTCTTCCTCGTTGCTGATTTTAATTGTAACTTTTACCAGCCTCTCATTTGTATTCGTTTAATTATTTGGGGGCTGTATTGTAAAGCAGACCTGTGAAAGGATCTGTTTTATGGAAAAAACATTTCCAAAAAAGAGGCTGTGTTGGCAGACTGAACAGATAGCAGCTTCTAGCAGGCAGTAGGAAACCTGAAACTGCTTCTACCTAGTGGAGAAGCACATCCTTTAAATGAAAAATTCCACCCATTTCTGAAAAAGCGCAGTATGCTCTTTCTTCCAGCAAAGCTGAATTAACCAGCAGCTTACTTGCTTATGAAGATTTTTGTTCTGATCAGCAGATTTCATCTGGAAATGTTTTATTGGTCTGAATGACTTGTTGCAGATGATTCTTCTTTCCTCAGAACCGAAACCTGTTTATTGTTCCTTTGACATTTTTAGAGTTTGCTCCACGAAATACGATGGTGAATATTTGTGTCATTTGGGGAACAGGGAGAGAAAAGAACTTTCTATTAATTTTGATCTTATTGTCAATGAGCAGGCAGGAAAAATCACGATGGGAAATCCTCCAGCAAGAGCAGCGGCTGATAGAAGAGAAGAATAAACGCAAGAAGGCACTCCTGGCCAGAGCTATTGCTGAGAGGTAAGGGGCTATGCCGCAGCATGGGCTGAGGCTGAGGAAGGGATTACTTTTCATCTGCAACCAGTTGCATGTCTTTTATTTAAATCTCACTTTTTCTTCCTCTCTGTGCTCTGTATGTACTGCTCCACAAGTGAGCAGCTGTGATTTACATTTCCCTTTGATGACAAGTGCTGGCCAAGAAGCTGTGACTAAGCTTTTCACACTTCCAAAGCTGCAGCTCTGTGTGCAGATGGAAAAGTTATTACAGAATTCGAGAATTAGCTGAAGCCCTTGTGCCTGTCCATAAGGGCATGTTTGGAAGTTGGGTGCTCAGATGCTCACCCCTGTTCTGTTCCTGATTTCTTTTCACTGGATTTAAGGAAAGTTTATTTGATTCTTCACCTATGAAGGGAAACTATAGCTCTTTCTGTTTGGGCTTTTGACTCTTTTTCATTAGTATCTGAAAAGTGTTGAAAAGAGAAGACAATCAACTTTAAGAAGGTACCATTTTACCACTGGCTGATTAGAAATTATAAAAATTCACATGTTCTCACAGTTGTTAGCTCTTGCTCTTCAGGTGACCATACTTTAAGGTATTGTACGGTGTTGTCCACCGAGATAGCTTAAGACTACAGGGAAGGCAAGGTTTGTAGGGAAGGATATTGGAGCAGCTGATAACACTGGATCAAGGAAGGAGATGTGAAGCTTTCAGGCTCACAGTGCTCTCACAGACATGTATTATTTTCTGCCCATCAAAGCCCTTGGGTAGCACAGATGAACATAGCCAGTACTGTGCAGAAGATTCTCTTTGAGGTTCTGAAGATTTTGTTTTCCTTTGCCAGGCAGAGATAAAACACAAGTACATTTGGTCTGAGTCACTGTAGGACAGCAAATGTGGGTGTGACCACCAGGCTGGGTTCTTCCTCCTGGAAGCAGAGCATGAGGAGAGAGAGGAGGACTTGGAAGGTGATAGCTAGGGAGTTATGTCTGACATCCAAAGGCTTTCTTCAGGCTCTAAGCAATACTACAGGATGTCTGTTTCTCTCTGCCTGCATCAGCTGATCTAATGAGAGATGGTGTCACTTCCTACAGATCTAGTCTTGCTTTCAAGTACCTGCTTTGGGGTGTAAAGTAGTGGCTGAAAAGCGTGGTTTCGCTGGTGGTGATGAATGACAGCAAAGTGACCTGGTGTAAAAGCTTTTTGAAAGTTACTTAGCTTGCTTGGGAGTGAAATCCATCAAAGTTTGCTGCCCTTAGCAACATTTAGTTTTCAGAACTTAGGAATGAATAGGCTGAGTTGAAAAAGGGTACATAAGGCTTGATTGAAATCCTTTGTGTTTGATGTAAAACTTTCCATTGACTTCATTGGGATTTGGCTAGGCCTTTTGGGAATAATTTTACAAAATTGAAATCAAGCTTAGGTTAGGTGACTTTTTGGCCCCTACTAACTGGGCTTCTTTGAAAGGGGATATTTGCAGGGCTAAATACCCTTCCCCCTCTCACTCCCCCCCACCCCAAGCCATTTCCTGTTTCCTTACACTGAGAACTACTTAGATACAGCAGCTTCTTGTGTGTTTCCACAGTGAAGAAACACAATCCATTTTAGGCACTTTGATTATAGTCATTACGTAATTTTGCTGTAGTCCTTTAATAGCAGGCATTTTAGATCCCTGTGGATATTAAATAAGATCAAAAGTCTTAAACCATAAAGGAGAAACCGTCTGAATAGCTCTTAAAGAAGTTAGTTGCTCTGCAAATGAAATGGGGCCCATTATGTCAAGAAGAGAGGCTTGAAAAGAAAAAAAAAAAAGGCATCTTCCTTTTGCAGATCCAAAAGAACTCAAGCTGAAACAGTGAAACTAAAAAGGATTCAGAAGGAGTTACAAGCTCTGGATGACATGGTATCTGCTGACATTGGCATCCTGCGGAACCGCATTGATCAGGCCAGCTTGGACTACTCCTATGCCCGGTAAGCGACAGACAGGGAGGAGGTTGTAGCCCTGCCTGAGTGGACGGAGAAAATGCTGTTTCCTGTCACCAAAGTAGTAATGGAGTTATGTCGTTGTAATAACGTGTAGTTAAAGCGGTCACAGTCTGGGGGGCTTTCAAATCTTGAGGTAAAAGTGTGCTTTTTATTTCCTAATTTTTCCCTTGGAATCTGGAAACTGAAGTAGGTTTTCTGACTGCAGACTGTGCTTTCCAGCTTCATGCTGTCACGAGACATACTTACTGCTTTAACTGTGCAGTTGTCCATAAGCCTTGCTTTATTGTTTCAAGGTTGTTTATTTCTTCTCACGGGGAAAGAATTTTTTTAAAAGTCCTAAAATGAAAGTCCTTTTCAGGGAAACTTGCTTGTTGATGACAGCTCTGGTCCTGTTAGAATCAATGGGACCAATTAAGCTTAAAACATATAATACTGCTGAAGTGCTTTTGGAACTGGCACCAAAAATTGAAGGAAAAAGCAAGCTTTCACCCTTCACAATATGCCTTTAATCACTCTGGTTCTGATGAGTTCCTTAAATGCAAGAAATTAATCGGAACACCCTATTAGTTGTGGGTAAACCACAACATCAGTAGATAAACATCACCATGTTTATGTAGCCGTTTAATAAAATGGAAATGTTCGGCTGCGGTTTTTAGTTCACGATTCAATGTGTTAAACCTGCATTTCTCCTTATGGCTTCTGCTATACGTTGACCACAGGCCAATAAACATAGTAATTAGTCTTTAAAAAAATAGCAGCGGTAGCTAAAAAATAAGGATATTTTTTGTGTAATTATAATTTGAAATATCTAAGATTAACTGTAGTTTCAGTAGCTGAGTGCATATGAATACTGAATTTCATATCCTCAAGAGGAAAAACATTTCAGTGTATTTTAGGTTTAAGTCTGGTTTCTAAAACCATTAAATGGTCCTGGAAATTTCCTTACCAAAATTTTGTAATAATGTGTCTATTTGAAATGCTTAATGGCTAAAGAGCATATAACACAAGTGGCTCTGACTTTTGGAAAGCAGTTTTTAATGAAGATAACAAAAGGGGATGCTGGTAGGACAAAGGAGATAAACTTTACAAAATACATAATGACTTTCATGAACTTAGTAAGTCTTTCTTTTTGTGAGGGAGGGATTTGGAAATGCGAGTTAGATACTTTCAGTGTTGTAGTTTTTATGCATTATGAGCGAAAGCTGATTTGCTTTTAAGTGGTGTCTTTTTAAGCAATTTTTTAGTTCTTGTCTTATATTTTAGGGCTAAAACACAAATAATTTCAGTGGGTCAAAAAGTGCAATATTAAATAGTCCTGAGCACATACACAGTTAGGGGCATTTGACTATTGCTGTGGAATGGAATTTTCATAAATATCATGTGAAGAATATGTGTGAATTCAGCCCAAAGGTTTAACTGTGCAGAAGTTTTCAGTATAGCATTAGTTTTTCCATTTCAGATACGTGGCCCAGGGAAATCTTGACTTTCTTATGAGGGAAATGTAAGTGGGCATCTTCTGCCCACTGCAGACATAGCCTTTACAGCTGGGTCAAAGTTTTGTGATTATTATATGAAGGAACATATTTGGGAAGGCTTTTCTATGTCTTATTTCCTTCTGTTTCCTTAAGCAAAGCGTCTCTCCTATCTTTCTGTTGCTTTGTTTAACCAGATATTTGAATCTGGTTTTATAAAACAGCTGGATTCTTCATTCAACCACCTTACTAATATTAGTTTTATGAATGCTCTGTAAGGTACATCATGTAGTCATTCTGCAAAAGCCTTTGCATGTTCCCTTTTCTGATGAGCAAGATTGCATCTATCTTTCTATTAATTAAATCAGAATTAATATACAGATTCACTGAATGTAGTGGAAGATGCATCACTAATGTGGACACCAACCATTAAAGTGCTAGAGATCCCGGATGTGTTAACCTCAATAAATATTTGGAATATTTCCTTTTTGCTATATTTGTCATGACAGGAAGTGCAAATTGGCAGGAGGTGTGTGTCAGGGGGATGCTTACAATAATATTCTACATCTGTTGCCACACAAAAGTTGTGATCACTATTGATGTCATATGCTGTGTCAATCTGTGCTGCTCATGATCTTCTGAACATATATATGGGTGGCCGGAAGAGTACACTTCTAGACCAGATCCAAATGTAAATGTGTATAGCACCATTGTAGCATCTGTATCTGTTGGGTGGATGGTTGGATTAGAAAAAACACAAAACTGTTTTGCAGTGTTTCAGTTCACTAGATAGGTGTTCATTAGAAATGTGAAAGCGCTACAATTTCTGATGGTTTCTTTCTGCTGCTAGTGATGCATCTCTTCAAACAGGCAGTAAAAATGCTTGTGCGTGATTCAATCTGCAGATTTCAGATGAGCAAATTAACTCTTGGAATACAGCAGCAGTGGAGGCTCATGTGTCAAGAGGAGAAGATTTGATTTATTCACACTTATTTTCTTCCCTTTTACTAATGTAGCAGCATGTCATGAAATAGCTGGCATAATGCATTGCAGAGCACATTGCATTTCAGGGATGCTTAAAGTATCTGTCCGTGTGTCAGATTGTAAAGTGCTTTGAGAACTAACCCACTAGAAATGATGATGATTTTGCAGGAAGCGGTATGATAAGGCTGAGTCGGAGTACGTGGCAGCCAAGGTGGACCTCCAACACAAGACGGAGATTAAGGAGCACCTCACGGAGCACCTGTGCACGATCATACAGCAGAATGAACTCCGGAAGGCCAGGAAGCTGGAGGAGTTAATGCAGCAGCTGGAAGTGGAGGCAGATGAGGAAAATCTGGAACTTGAGATAGAGGTGGAGCGGATGCTGCAGCAGCAGGAGGCAGAAGCAGGGAGACAAGCCAGCCAGTCACACAGTCATGCTGGGACAGCTAAGGAAAACCCCACTCCCAGTGTTACAGCGCAGGAGAGCGAGCATGCTAACCGTGCTGTCACTTCTGCTGTTTCTGAACAGTTGGTTCAATCGGAAAACTCTGGTACCAAATCCCTCTCCAATATGGACAGCCAAACTCAAGCAGTAAATGTGACTGCAGGAAACCCCCCAGCTTGTTCTGATACATGACTGCTATATTCACATAAGCCAGCTGGTTATGGATGATATGCTCTCTGCAGGCTTGTGTGCTGTATGTTATATGTGGGTTTCTGCCATGCCAGTAATATGCACTTCATTTCTCTTTTCCTTTAATATTGTTTTCAAATTTTAGAGGCTCTTTTTTTCACAAGACTCTCATTTGGGGTTCACCATCTGTCTTCATCATTCTGGTTTAAGTTCACGTTCTAATGCCCAGCTCTTCATGGGGCTTTGTACCTTCCTGAAACAGGATACTTGGAAGTGAACAGTAGGGTTTTTCCAAAGGCTTTCAGCATATTGATATCACAGATACCTGTTCCAAGCAGTGTGCAAGAGATACGTATCTACGGGAGGAAAGATTGCAACTTATTCTGCTCCTGAACACATTCTGTCCCCTGACAACTGCGATAGGATGTTTGTCTTCCTTTGTATCCGTAAGGGATTAGTTTTCAACGGTTTTTAATCCTGTGAAACCTAAGTGCTTACTTTAATTATCTTCATAGCCGCTACTCTTTCCTGTACCTGATTTAAAGGAAATTCACATATTGAGGCAAATTGCAAAGTCAGTTGTAATATTTCCTATTTATCACTTTGCCTATTTCTTTCAGATCGTGCTAGATCACACAAAGCTATCTATTGATAACATTATTATCTATGAAATCACAGCAGCTATGATTTAACAAAAATGATGGGTTACAGTTTAAGACATTGCAGAATGTATGATGTAGAAGTAGAAACAGACAAAAGAGACTGTGTTACAATTAAAGCTGTTCCATTACAAACATTTTTCTCTGTTGTAGTTGCCTCAAAGTTCCAATAATTAGCCAGGGATCTTGTAATGAATAATCCCCACTGTATATTGGAAGAGAGCCCATTTTTGTGTAATATTCAATGCATTTTCTTGCCTGAAGAGTGGGTTTATACCCCACAAGAAGTTCAGCTGTTTTGCTCTGTTGCTGTTGAAAGGCTTTAAAAAGCTATTCCAGGTGGAGAAAGTCTCGGGAATTAAAATAGAGGACGTAGGAAAACCTCCCATAGATGATGCAGCTGCAAACTTTGGGGACAGTGTTCATAGCTATCCACTTTGTAACAGAGGAAGGCTGCTTTCGTTGTGGAAATGGTTTCTGTAATACCTGACCTGAACATGTCAGTTAGAGTTTATGAATGAGTTACTGAATGATGCCATCAAGTATATAAATGGGACGCTGATTGTCTCTATGGCTTTAATAGTGGAAAAACATGTCACTACATTTCATTTTTATTCTATTAATAAATCAGTGCATCTTCTACACAGTGTGTTTACTTTCAGTTGTGATATCTGATACTAATACACGTATCCAAGACTGTTTTTCCACAGGAGGTGATAAATTACAATATCAGATACGTCCTTTGGCAACTTTCCGCTGTGTGAAAGTAAAACCTTGAAAAAGGCTGTTCCAAAATACGAAAGCTTATGAAGCAAAGACATGGCAGGATACAGCTTGGCAGGAATCTTTTCAACTAACCATGGCCTAAGGCAGCAGTGGAAAATCTGTACTGGTGCCTCCCATACACAGGAGAAAGAGGGATAAATCTGTTTCCTAGAGAAGCCACTTATAATCAGGGCTGATTGAAGTTAGAAAACTCCAAAGTAACATTTGAGATACGTATGAAGCATTGCTCTGTTGTTGCTGATACACTGCATTCCCTGTTATTTTGCTGGAAGACCTGGCCTAAAAGCCAAAGATTTCATTGTATTGTGAGAAAATTGTGACTGACTTCCTTTGCTCTGTCTGCAGTTGCAGAACAGCTTGTAGCAACCTGATTATGGTTTTCAAAACTGGATACCAGTAAGTGCAATAATAATTTAATTGTACCATTCTTGTTTCCATCCTTTGCAGCTGTCCCCAGTTGCTCCTCAAGAGACTCTAAGTCCTAGTGGATAGGTCTGTTCCTCATTACAGTTGTATTCAGCTCATCAGGGGACATACAGAAGAGCATCTGACAGAAGAGTTGAATTGTAATGGTATTTACAGGAAGCACATGCATACCATTTTGCATATAATTTGTGGTTCTCTGGTAGGCTAAAATGTGGTTGAAATAGTCCTACTGATTGCACCTTGTTGTTATGCATAAGATTATTGTTTGAACTCCTCAGACCAAAAAAGGCAAAAAAATTATAAGTCCAAAGATCTTTTTGACAACTACTTAAGAATATGAGTTTCCTAGAAGGAAATAAGTTTATATCCAACAAAATTACTGAAAAGCTGAAAAATTGTTGTGTGCCATCCTGATAGTGCTGGCGCTGTTTCTGCCTGACAGGGAAGATGCTATTGTTGGAATCAGCAGTTTCTGTTCTCTTACAAGTCCCACATCGAAGTTCTGGTCAGTTCTGTCTAACTTCTGAGCTTGCAAAATGAAGTGAACTGGCTGGAAGCCACATGAAACAGCCATATGAAATAACGATAGGCAGCCTAGCATTTGGTCGTTCTCTCTAGACAGGGAGCTCAGGAGTTAAATTGTTTGATCTGAGTTATGAAGCCTTTCTCTGACGTGTGATATAAACCACTACCATGGTGTCAGTTCCACTTTGGAAGTTCGCAAATGTTTTGATGGGTGCCAGTGTGCTGGTTTAACATTCCCCCTATGCCGGAGCCAAGCAGTCCAGTCATAATTGTAACAACATGTGTGCTGGTCAGAAATGCCAGGAGATTATTTTGGTGCAACAAAAGGGTTGTTTTTTTCCCTTGTTTTTCCTTTAAGGGAAGAGAACAGTTGGAATTGAGGATCTTCAAGGAAAAGGTATTTCTAACTTCGTAGTAGTTGATGCATCTTATAGTTTGGCTCTGCTGTCACTGGAGTGCATTGAAGGCAGGTGCACTGTCCACTCAGCTAGCCTGTTATATCTTCAGAACAATGGAAAAACTAAAAGTTCAGCATAAGTCAGGAATGGGTTGCGTGGGCAGATTTTTAAGTGAAGGCCTCTTGCAGGTAGAGGTAGAAGTCTGAATGTGAAGCATGCTGGGGTTGAACACCCGTGGCAGGGAAAATAGAGCAACGCATGATATCTGACAGTAACACTGCAGGGCTCATCACAGGGGGCTTGTGTTCTCCTGTGGCAATGTAGCCATTTCTGTGTTAGGCCACCGCATTACCATTATGGGAGGAAGTGGAAAACACCGATATATACCACTGTGAGAATGTTACAAAGCACAATGTAATTGTCCATGTTGCAGTTTGGCCAGAATGTCGGGATTAACACTACCTCCTCTGTCAAGAAATGTTTAAATGAGCACAGATGGTCATGGCTCAGCCTGGGGTTCCCATGGATGTCTAGTGCGTGGTGTAAAACACTTGGACAATCCCCAATCTGATTGTATATCCAGCCAACTGAAGTTGAGCTCTCAAGAGGTTTCAGCTTAGGGTAGCTGTCTGGGGAGAGACTCAAGTTCTCCGTCAGCCATTCTTCTTCCTAATACCTTCTGTGATGCAGTGGAGTCTTCCTTTTGAGCCTGTATCCCATCTAAACAAAATGAGGAAAAGCTAATAAGAGTGAAAAATAGTGACTGGCCTAGTGGTTGAGGGTACTGTGTTTCCTGACCAGCTTTATTAAGAACGTGCTAGAAAGGGTTGCGTATGGGAAAGTTACCCTGTTCTGGGGAAGTTCTGGAGCCAAAGAAAGGGGCAGAGCACTATCAAATTGCCTCCCATGCTGGGATTCACTGTGTTCTGCATTTTCTGCTTAGGACAGTAGGATCTATAGATTTTCTGTTCCTAATATCCTTTTCTCAAGGTTCAAACTTGGATCAAAACCCCTGTGATATGAATTGTCCCAACCTGAGGCCTGGTACTTTACTAGATGCCCCTTATGTGGGACCTTTGAGCAGCTGTTGGTCCTGGACTGATTTTGGTACTTTCGTGTGATTCTGTGTAGACATAGCATCTTGGGTCTCTGTGGTCTGCTCTTGTGCATGCCATAGCTGTGTATAATGGTTCACACAGTTGCTGAGAGCTAGATAAAATTTTTCTGCAGGCCTGATACAACCCAGAAATCATATGTTCAACACTTTGGTGTTATATCATGGTTCCTTTTCTAATTCTGTGGATATAAGCAGGTGTGGTGAGCAAGGGACAAAGGGTTTTGCCAGTGGCAATGCAAACAGGGTGTAGAGATGTGGGCTGGTATAATAGAAACCACATGCTTGTTAAGTGCCCTATTTAGGCTTGTCTGCATGGTCCTATTAAAGCGAGTGTTGGCTCCTTTGATGGGGCACGAGACTGGTTTCCTTCATCATTTCCCCTGATTTATGTCCCAGCAGCAAACTTGTACGTCAGTGGGGAAAGACCAAGTAACGAGAGAAGTTAGCCAAGCCTCACCCCCTCGGCATGATAGGACATCAGATCCTTCAAATCCTTGCCTTTGGCAGCCTGTTAGTTACAGGGTTTAAATCATGGCTTTTAAGACACAGGTAGAGACACTAAAAAGCTTGGGCCTTTCTGAATTAGAGCCTGGATTGTGTAGTTAGAGTCATTTTCTCAATTAGCTAAACATAAATCAGTGTAACGAGGCGCTTGGGAGCACTGGGCAGGTTTAGTACCTTGTCTCTCCTGCCTCTGTCCATACCACTCCCACCTGCTTGTTTGGCTGATCAGCCAGTGATTTTATTTTTCCACGCTGCTAGAGCTGAGCAGTGGGTTTTAATGTCTGGACTGGTTTTGTACTCTCGCACACCTGGCACATGTGTGTGAGAGGTGAGAACTCGGAGAAATTGCTCTTATGCAGTAAGTAAAGCAGCCCTCATGCATGGCAGTCTCAGCATCCCATGCCACACCATGCTTCAGAGGATGGGGCCACTGTCCTATTGAATAGGCAGTGGTGGGTGGTGGCATGAGTGCAGAAAGTTTAGTGGTAGCAGGGATGTCATTCGATGTGATATAGGACTGGAAGGCATGTGGGGGGGGCCAGGAGCTGCATTTGTCCTCTAGAGATGGGTAGCCAACCTATGACTCTCTTTGACAGGGCTACACCATGTAAGAGCTGTGCTGTTTTCTGGAGACTGCTGGATAATTGAGATGGAACAGGTTGCCCTGCAAGCCCTGTTCAGCCCAATCCTCTGGTGCAGCACTGGGATCCATTTGAGCAAGCGGTAAGAGAAAAGCTCGGAGGTTGCTCTGCAAAGAATGAAACCCCAAGAGCTGGAATAACCCATTTTGTGCCTTGTGATCCCATTGGAGTGGATATTAACCATCCAATGCGAAAGCTGCAGTGCTACGGACACCTCTTCAGTCTCTTGCCTCTTGAAGAATGGGGGAGGATGTGGAAAGATGGCTGAATGAAGGAACAGAATCACTGTTTACCCAGACCATTCATGGGCTGAAGCCATGGCCCTCCCTGAATCTGGTTTTGAGCGTTGGAGCTGAGTAAGACAAAAACACCCAAACCAACCTTAATTGCTCTGTGGGTAATAAAAGTGAAACATGGGTCATAAATAAATCCCTGAATGATGGGCCTCTCTAACTTTACCTATGCACAGTTTCTTGCTTTTCTCTGAAGCAGTTGGCAGGGCTGGTGATGTATCTGAACATATGATCATCTAGTGTGATCCTCTCATGTTCTTGTTATCAGTGCCGAATCTGACCCTTCAAATGTCTCTCTGACGTTTCTTTTCTCTGCAGTGAGCAGTAATGGGTCTTTGTTCTGGTTTGCGGGTAGGGCCAAATTGAGCCCAAGATTTCAGTCTGCTCATTCGTAGGGAAGGCATTGCTCTGAACTCACTGTGGCTTGGGAATGCTCAAACAAATACTGCGATGGGTTTATAACAGAACAGCCGCAGTCAAGGTCTCATTGACACGCATCAGGAGCAGCTCCAAATGCGTAATTGCTGACCTCGTGTTGCTTCTGCATTAGTACCTAAAAGTGCTGAAGAAGACCCCATTGAGCTACTTCACGTACACAGCTTCCTCCTTCAAAGAGCCAGTAAAGGAGGTAGTAGAACAAAGGACAGAGTCACTCCATGAACTTCAAGCTTAGCAATGTCATAAGGCATCTTGCTAGCAATCAATATCAAGTGAGGCCCTGGCTGCACTGCAGTCATAAGGTCCAGCAGCAACAGAAGCCCTTCAGCTACCTACTGTGTAGCTAAAGGGCAGCTGACCTTCTTGACCATTGCCTCCACGTGGCTGTGGCCCACCATGTCCCCAGGAGACCTGAAAGGATGGAGAGCCCTGGGAGTCATTCCTAGGCAGCAGATAACAGCAACTCACTGTTGGTGTGACTCCTTCACTAAAGGATGGAGCTAGGTATCCTGCAGATAGTGTCTCAGAAAGCCATGTTATCTTGCTTCCTTCCTTTCTCCGTGTGGAAGGGTAACCCTTTGCACTACCACAGCCTTAGGAGGTCATGAGCCATCAGCCCCACAAGGGTATCGCACTAGAAGTGTTTGTTGGCTGCATATGGTATGGCTGAAAAGTCACAAATTGGCTATCCCTCAGATTGTTAATTTGGGCAACAAACTGTATAAACTCACTGGAGACCCATGCTGTGAGCCTGTGCTGAAATCTGGGCTGAGTATAGTCACTGTCTTTGCAGCATGAGCTAGGTAGAGTGAAGCAGCTGTGTTTTTGCAGGCTCAAGTCACTTTTCCCATTCCAGCGTAGGCAGATCCTCTGTCCCAAGGAAGGGTTAATCCAATTCAGACATCATCTTCTTCAAAGTTTCCCAATTTGGATCTGAATTAGGTTTCTGAATATCACCTGAAAACCTGCATCATGTTTTGAGTAGTTCTGTCGCCGTTTAGGTGATGACTGTTGTTGCTGATTGTCCATATTTCATTGTCTGTAGTGCTGGTAATGTCCTAGAGGTTGTGTCTCTGGCTTCGCTATTGTGTGAGCTGCAGCTGGTCCCACGTTTTGGTGGTTAGCTTCACGGCAGAGAAGATGATACTATTTGGCATGAGAATGTGCTCATAAAGAACCAGGTCCATTCCAGCATTTTTCTAACATGCTTCTCTGATCCTCCAAGAAGAACATCTTGCAGCTGTTTTAAAAAGTCATGCCTCATGCTCTGCAGGATTTTCTTCTTGCTTCCAGATCTTTTTTTCCCATCTGCTAAAATACCAATTGTTTTCTTTTCTGCGTTCCTCTAATCAAAATATTTAGCGATGGACTTTTCTCCATGACATCCCACTGCATCCCCTAACTACTGTGGAGTGTTCATCAGTCTCACTGACATTAACCAGTTCTGCAGGAAACCAGCACTGCCAAGCAGGCAGGCTCCCGCTCCTGGACTTGCTTAGCATATCTGGTATTGTCAGTGACAGTCCCTCTGATGTTCTCATTGGCACAACCTGAGAAGCTACTTGCCTTGTCCTGGCAGTTGCACCAGGTCATGCTTGGACACTCATGATGCTCCTTTCTGGCCTTGACATCCACAAAGCTAAATCTGCGTTTCACAGGGGGGGAATCACGATTTCCTTTTCAAGGCTTAGTCCGTCGCCTCTGTCCCCAGCTGCCCACAACACTGGAGTATTTCATTACTCAAACCCTCCCAAGCCACCGATACATTTTCTCCTTCTGTCCTTCAACCAGTTTCCCTTCCTCCTTCCAGCAGCTGCCAAAAAACTTCCCAGAGCCATCTTTCCTGCAGGCCAGGCAAATAACCAGGGCTCCTCAGAGCCATCAGGCTAAGCAGAAGAAGGTGGGTGAGCACAGGGTGGTACTGAAAGTGCTTTGATTCATAGAATTAAAACTCAGTAGGATTAAACTCACAGCCAGTTTCAGAAGCCCAGGTCCCTGCTGTTCTTCTCACTTCTTACAGGCTTTGGGGTTATCCATGTTCACCATTGCACCCTAAACGCTTCCACTCAGAAATCTTTGCTTTCACCTACTGTGTCTGTGACCCCAGAGGTGGCTGTTTTGAGTTGGTCACCTCTGGAGAGGTGACAGATGATAACCCATCTGGGCATTCCTGGAGAGAGCCAGAGGGAGACTTCCTGATGGGGGCGAGGCCTGGGGAAGGCATTTGGGATGGCTGCCATCCACAAACACATCAAAGGTGTGAATGGCTTTTATCAAGAGGCAGTAAAACTTTAATCCAAAGCCCACTTTAATGTATTTGCCACATATTTAAAAGAGAACTGATTTCAGAAATGCTTTCGAGAGTTTTAAAAATTCTCCTGGACCTGTGTCTTACAACTCTCTCCACTCTGGAAACCTGATGCTTTTGTTTCTGGGATCCCAGATGTTCGGGACTCATGACTGAGGGGAGAATGAGAACTAAAACCATTTCTAAACCTCTTCTGAAACATGGGCACAAATAGCTTTTTTCCTAGCTCTAAACCTCTGTTAAACTCTCTTTTTTTTTTTTAATCACAGACCACGCTTAGAGCAAATACCACCTCGTCAGTCAGAAAGCGAGACATCTTCCCATTCAGTTGTCAAAGATCCCTCATTTCCAGCTCAGTAAGGTTGCAAGACACTGGCTTTTTTATCCGCTGGGGTGCTTGCCTCTAGTCTGGAGCTTTAGGTCAGTCCTATTTTGCTGGAAGAAATCTACCTTTAGCATGGAAAACAGGAGCAATTCCCTGGCAAGATCAGAGGAACTGTAGCCTTTCTCATTTACTTTCTTTTTTTCTTTTTCTGCGGGAGAGTTTAAACGTCGCTGCTTTCATTTGGAAAGGGTGAGTGACTTTCCCATGCAGTAATACCCAGCAAGTGTTGAGAGAATGTGGTTACATAAAACCATATTTTTAATACAACCGACAGACTGTCTTGAGAGTTAAGTGTTTTTTGACAGTTTTTATGCACCTGTTAATTCAAAGCTCTTAACATGTGCCAGTTAAAAAGAGCCAGGCACTAAAACATCCACCCTGTGGACGGCAGGGGCTCAGCTGCACACCAGAGCACAGGGAATCTGTGCAAGGTAGAAACTTGGCTTCTCTTACAGGACCGACTGGTACACAACTAATTCAACTCAAACCTTTTGTTTCCCAGTCCTGCTTGGCCTTGAAGATTCCTGCTTCTGCTTTGGACCTGAAGAACACCTGATGTTTCTCTGGGTTTCTTCTGTTTGCTTTTCCCAGCTATTGTAGTTATCAGAAAGAGAAGATGCTAAACATCCTGTCAGGGCTGTGTCCTTAAAAGACATGCACTGACAATACCTCCCCAGGCTCCTCTGCTGAATTTGTGCCTCCTTGTTGTCTGGATAATGGGGTTGCTTCTTATAATCAGTGCTGAGACAAGCATTGGCAAATCCCAGATGGAAACCTGTCGCACAATCCTCCAGCATGTCTGCTCAGGTATCGCCTCCATGGTCACTCCATGCTCAGAGGGGGTAGGTGGTCTGTTTAAACACAGCCTTGCTAAAGTAAGGCTGAGAAGTCCTCCTCCTCTTCTCTAAAATCTTCCTTCCTCTCCACCTGTCGTGGTTTAACCCCAGCCGGCAACTAAGCACCACACAGCCTCTTGCTCACTCCTGCCCGGTGGGATGGGGAGAGAATCAGAAGAGTAAAAGTGAGAAAACTCGTGGGTTGAGATAAAGACAGTTTAATAGGTAAAGCAAAAGCCACGCATGCAAGAAAAGCAAAACAAGGAATTCATTCACTACTTCCCATGGGCAGGCAGGTGTTTGGCCATCTCCAGGAAAGCAGGGCTCCATCACACGTAACGGTTACTTGGGAAGACAAATA
Organism: Mycteria americana; assembly: GCF_035582795.1. Classification (NCBI taxonomy): domain Eukaryota; kingdom Metazoa; phylum Chordata; class Aves; order Ciconiiformes; family Ciconiidae; genus Mycteria; species Mycteria americana. The sequence continues at coordinate 40,988,342 of NC_134371.1, forward strand.
CCATCCGAACGTCTCCCCCTTCCTTCTTCTTCCCCCAGCTTTATATGCTGAGCATGACGCCATATGGTATGGGATATCCCTCTGGTCAGCTGGGGTCAGCTGTCCCAGCCGTGTCCCCTCCCAGCTTCTTGTGCCCCCCCAGCCTGCTCGCTGGTGGGGTGGGGTGAGAAGCAGAAAAGGCCTTGACTCTGTGTAAGCACTGCTCAGCAGTAACTAAAACATCCCTGTGTTACAACACTGTTTTCAGCACAAACCCAAAACATAACCCCATACTAGCTACTAGGAAGAAAATTAACTCTATCCCAGCCAAAACCAGCACACCACCCCTTCAGTATTACCAAACTCAATGCAGAGATTTTCTCAGGGTCATTTTAAACCTCTTGCAGCCAGATCTTCCCTCTTCCTTCTAGGGCTTTCTCCCCATGCCCTATCTGCTCATATTCCGTCTCCACAGAGTTTTGACTGGCTGTCCACACTGTGGGTCACCTGGTGGCCGCATCCCTGTGAAGAAAAGCTTGAAAACTCAGCACTGTCTAACATAAAGGCTCAAAAAACCAGAAGGCAGATACAACAAATACAAGAAACCTTGAGAATTTTAAATACTTGCAGGTGCTGACACGGGAGTTTCTGTGGTAGAAATGACCAGCTAACCCTGAAATGAGAGGCCGCTCGTTTTTTGTGCAAGCCGTGGGCATTTATGACTGTACATTTGGGATGTGTTTCTGTGTAAGGTGGGGTTAGCATGCTCCTGCCACTTTCCTGCTGTGTAAACTTAGTCAAGCTTAGTCAAGCCCTCACCTGATAATTGCCCTGCCTTCAGGTGATGGGGCTGTGGCATCCCTAGACCTTTCCTTGATCTCAAGGCCAAGAGGCATGGTGACATTCTCTAGCGTTAAGCCCAAAGCTTTGGGCTCTGAAGAATCGGGGCACAGCATAGAGGTGTGTGAAGGCCAGGGACAATTGTCCTGTAGGGTTGGAGATATGGGTTGGAGAGGGAGGGAAAATGGCCCTGACTTCATTTGCATGCCAGGCCTGTTGGGGTGTTTAAGGTAAGCTGTGGTATCCGTTCTGAAGTGGAAGTGAATCCAACACTCCTATCCTAGCTGGGTTACAAGCGGGCAGCAGGTTTGCCTGTGGCAATGGGGGTACCAGGAGCTGGCTCTCACCCCAGCTGAAGGGAAAGGTGCTCTCAAAGGACACAAGAGCATATATTTGGAGGACAAAGGTGCATTGGTACATCCTGCATGTTGAGCCCTAGCTGAGGAGATCACTTCAAGGTGGTCAGTGGAGCTGATGGGACATGGAGGGCATGTGTGATGTCTATGGCCGAAGGTGGGAGAAAGCCCTGCTAGGACCTAGCCTTGGGCACAGAAGGTGTGCTGGATTTGCATTCCACATGATGTAGAGCCTCAGGTTAGTGGGGACCTGCCTCACATTACAGCTCCACTAGCTTGGACAGTTGGCTATGAGTGGGCTCTATTGCCAAAAGCAGATCAAGGGCTGCTTGTCTCATACACTGGTCAGAGCTGATGGCTGGGACTCTTCTGCTGGGTGGTTTTCTGTAGTGGTGCTGAACATCAATGTCCTTTCTTGCATCTCTACAAGAGGCATAAATCCCTTTCCCTACAGGCTCCGTTTGTAGGCCTGATCGCTTGAGAGTGGGAAAACTCATCATGAATAACTTGTTGGGATGGTATTAGTATCTCTGAATGCTGCACGTGAGCTTGAACTGACGTGAGGGGTTTTTTAAGCAGGAAACACTACATGAGGGCTTGTCAGGGCAATAGATGGGGCTAGGATTCCACATCATTAACACTCAGTCTGTGTATTGTAAAATCACCTGGCAGGACAAATATGATCCAGATCAGGTGTGCACACTGTTGCTTTGTGTTGAATTAGCTAGAACATGCTATATAGTGTTTACATTGGCTTCATGTTTTACATTGGCTGCAGGAAGACATATGATACCCCATCTGGCATGAATTCTGTTGGACTAAAGTTACCCCATAACAATTCAGAGGATAAATTTGACTAGGCAGAGTGGTATACACTGCATCAGTGTTTTGGTGCATGGGGTCACAGCAGTTTTAATCCAGTCCTGGGTACCCTCAAACAAAACTTTCTGTCTCAGTACTGCTTAACTGCGGGTATGTGTGATGCTCATGGGGATGCTTCCCTGAAGAAATGTGAGCTCTGCTCCTGCTGAAAGGTTATATTAGTGTTATTTCTTAGATTGCTACTTCAGTAGCTGCTGTGTGTGGACTTGACCTGTAGACTATGTCTTTTCGGGGTGCACCTTCCAAGCAAGAATAAGGTGCAGGTAGGGTGACCTCCAGTTCTGGAATGACAGACCTGGAAAGGATCTCAAGATGTCCTCTAACTCATCGCTGCAACCAAGTCCACCCTGTCTGTCCTGACAGATAATTGTCCTATAGTTTCTGCACCCTGCAGTGATGGAGAATCTGTCTCTTAGCAGTAGAAGTTTACCTCAAGGTCTAACTGGACACTCCACTGCTGCAGTTTAAACCTAGGTCTTCTGCCCCATTAACTGTGTTTGAGGAGAATGGTTTTTCCTCTTCCCAAGGCACAGCCCTTTCTCTGCATTACCCTTTAAAGCATTTGCACAGCAGGCTCTGCAGTGAGACAGGGAGTGAAGTATGCATGGTGGGAAGCGTCCAAATCTTGCTCAGATCTGCGCTGAGTTTCCAACACTAATCAGGCCATCTGTGACTCATCTTCATGCTTGTGCATCAACTCATGTAGATATCCTCAGAGCAAGCAAAGCACTGGATCACTGCATGCTCTCATGGACAACAGCACCAGGTTTCGTGGTTGTTGTCCTCATGAGGGGACAGAGCTATGATGAAGATAAGTTGATAAGAAAAGTATGGTGGTTGTTTACTGCTATATTCGAACTCTGAAACACACTCAATTTGCAACTACAAGAAAATTGTAAGAGTCATAATCCTTGCTGAGAGCCTAACTACTTTTGAAAACAAGTTGTCTCTCTTTCCATCTGATTTAAATTTGAGAGAACCACTCCATGTCCCAAAGCTGAATGATTTTATCACCTCTTCACCAGCCAGAGTACGTGATGACAGATTTTTTGATCAAACTAAAGAATAACTTTGCTGAGAGATCTCCCAGTTTTCACCCGTCTGAGAAGCCCTGATGTTTCTTTAGAATCCCCTCACCCTTTTGCTGCAAAGGTGGCTTGCTCTGAGCGCAAAACAGTTCTCTAGGGCTGGAGAGCAAAGGGAGGCTGCAACACAGGCACCAGATCAAGCTTGGAGGTAGGAGGTTCTTTCATTAAGCTCAAAGAAGATATGTAATTTTTTTTTTTTTTAAAGAGTATGCTAACTGCATTCAGTTAGAAGCACTGTTCATGGGGTAAAATGTGTAAACCTCATTTAGGATGCTAAAACAGTTATATTAATTGTATTGCTTAAAAATGTGCAGAGTAAAATAAAATGGACCTTTTTTTTCTGGTGCACTCTTCTTTGGAGAACTTCCTGAAAAGCCCTTCCTTGGATCGGTGATCGTGCACCATCTTACAGCCAAAAAGCCCTTGGCAGAAAGGTAATGCGAATGTGACCTTAAACATCAGAAGGCAGCAAAGCACTTGAATGCCGATGCACTCTTCCTAGCCGCTGCTGACAAATGAATTTCCAAGGCAGATGCAATAGCTGATCTATCTCGTACAAAGGTTTTCCTTTCCACAGCCATGTGCAGTATTGAAACCAGCGATTTCCAGTGATACTTTCTGCCCAAGAACAGATCTGTTGCAGACTTCACATCCCCTCACCTAAGGTATCTCTGAGTCCAAACTGGACAGCTTGGTTCCCTCTAAAATCAAGTGGCATGTTCAGACTATGGATTGTCCTAAGGATCTTGGGCTGGAATTTCTCACCATTGGCTATAGAGGGAGCCTTGATGAGTGACTCAGATGTGGAAGGGACTTCAGCACAATAGGAATTGCCCAGTTTAGAAGGAAATCGAGTAGCCAGAGCTGCAGGGAGAGCTGTACTGATCTACTCCTTAGGGCTTCTGGCCAGCCATGTCCTGGGGTGAATGATTGCGACCTGGGTGAATAAAGGATGCTTTGTACTGTGGTCAGATTCAGATACCTGGGGGAGGGGACCAGGGAATGAAGCAATTCTGTTTGTTTTGAACCACGACAGTCTTAAAAAAAGGAAAAAAAAGATAAAATAAACCAGAAATATTGAGTCAACCTAGGACATGGTGTTTGATCTGAAACACAATGTTCCATTTTACAGTTTAATTTCATTTTTTCTAAAGTCAGGTTTTTCAATAAAACCTCCAAAAGGCTCATTTCAGAAACACCTACATGAAGTCAACCTCTTTGCTTTGAAAACACTTTGGAATGAAATGTTTTGAAGTTTGAAAAAGAGCCTCCTGTATTAGGCTTGTTGGTTTTGTTTGTTTTTTTGGCAAAAGGTGCTTGTCAAATTCAGCCCAACTTTGTGAATGGTTTATGTCCCTCCGAAATTAAACTCTGGTCAAAGTTACTGTTCACTGCACAAATTCACCCGCTGTATCTATGAATCCACTGAGGGCAAAACGGAGCTTGTGATTCAACCCGGAGCTGTTCCACCTCCTTGGAACCAGGGAGGAGAACCCAGGGTGTTTTCATAAAGGAAGCGATTCAGCTCTCGGTAATCAAAACCCAGGTCCTGCTTCCTTTCCAAGGGCATCTGGAGTCCCCTTGCTGCAAGTGGCCAAAATTCCCATTGTCTCCAGGAGGAGTTAAAGCACATCCTGCTACCAAATGAAGAAAATAGAAGAGCATGGGAAGAAATGGCCCAAACCCCTTTTATTAATCTGCTTCCAAGAAAAAACATGAGCACGAGACATGAGGTTTCTTTTCAGGCACTTTCTAATGACTTGGATGATCCAACGAAACAAATGAGAGCAGCCAGGAGAGCACTCTGCTCCGAAAGGGCAGAGAAATATTTGCCAATGCAGCAGCTCTGCAAATGTGTGAGGCTGTTAAGCTCCTAATCCCATGTCTTATTTTTATGAATTTTCACACTAGTGGGATAGAATGAATGTTGAGCCCAAAGACATTAATTACTCGGGTCCTTTTTTTGAGAGGAATTTCGATGGAGTGTAACGTTTTAAATTACAAGGTGTGAAATAAACTCTACAAAACTTACAGCTTTAGTGGAGGAACTCCAAAATCAAATAAAAATGCAAAACCGCTGATGAAGTCCAATTTACTGTAAAATGCCCTGGATCATGGTGTTCCAGTAATATTTTTTTCCCTACATACTTTGGTTAAAATAATTTATATCCGCTGCAGTGTTTATGTACCTTAAGCTTTATTTATTAAAGGATATGTATATTTCAAGCCCGGTTTTAATGAGACATGCTGAAATCTGTAAGGTACAGTGCGACTTTTGTTCTAATCAGCACTAAATCTCTTCTCTTTACTTTTTCTGTGTTGAAAACATTCATGTTGGACGGAAAGGGCCGTGTGTGTATGTGCGTGTATATAAATTTCAGATATGTATAAATATATATGTAAAGTAATAAGCAAAATTTATTTCTCTTTTTCTATCGTCAGGGCAAATACTCCATCATTGTTCAGTCTGAGCACTTAAAATCACAGATGGCTTTTATCCTTATTCTTAGAATGGGACAATTGCTTCTTTTTTTAGGCAAATTATTTATTTGCCAAAGATTGTGCTTTAGGTTGGCTGAAAATGTTTGTGAATTCACATCAGCTTGACGAACTGTTCTGGCAAAGGAAGAAAAAGAAATCCAAGCATTTTGGCTTTGTTTTCTACTGAAATGTTTTGAGATTTCATTTTGAAACAACACCCTTAAACTAAAGTTAACATCAACTAAAAAATACTCTGGAAGCTTAGAAACTTCTTAAAATTGGGAATTAAATGGGGCCTTAGGGATGTTCCTTGGGGGAGCTGCTCTGAAACTTTCTTCCTGTGTTTTCATTCTTGCAAGGAAATAGAAAATATTTTTGCTCAGATAGATGAATTTGAAAACTATAATGCTTATGGCCATTTCAGTATAGCATTAGGAGTAAATTCTAAAAATTCTATTAGGTTTTAGGAACTTAATAAAACTTAAACCGTATTTTGAAGACATTGTAGAAAGCCTGGCTTTCATTGACACCTTAGGACAAGATAGAAGGTATTTAACTGCTTAACCTTTACTGATAGTACTGAAATATGGATATGAAGCTGGTCATGCAAATGTCCCCTGTAGTGCCTAAACTGCTATTGAAAATGGTACATAGATTCCTAAATCCCTTTAAATGTAGTACATAGTCCAGATATCAGGGGCAGGGAAGAGACTTTCCTTACAAAACAGTTTTTGATGAAAATGAAAAAGTCCATTCTGCCAATTTTTGCTTCGATTTAATGAAAAAAGGAGATAGAAAAATCTTTAGTTTAACAATGCCATCACAAAGAGGGCAAAATAAAATCTCTTCTGTTTTTAGAGAAGTGGAAAATGGAAAATTTCTGGTAAAAATCAGCTTTGCTAGGCTTTTGCCCAAATATCTGCATTTCAGAGGCTATCTGTAAAGTAGAGAAGGTTTTGGGTCTGGTGAACTTGATTTCCTCCCCGTGCTTTCCTCTGCACATAAAGCCACTTATTTTTCTGATGAAGTTAAAGACACAAGTTCCTAGCAGAGCGAAGTGAAGTCTCGGGGCAGAGGGGGGAGACTTTTCTCTGTTTCATGGAAAATGTTTGCTTTAGAAGTGAATGCATTTCTTGAAAGTGAACCCCGAAGCCCAGAAATGGCTGACCAAGGAATTTCAAGGGAGAAACACTCGGAGTCAGGGAGCAGAGTAATAAAGTACAGGTTTGTTCTGTAACAAATTCCAGCGCTTGCGAGACTTTTTTAGACATATGGAAGTCCATTTAGGAGGAAAATTGTTTGCAGCCGCTGATTCAGAACCTATTGGAATCAGTGGAAACATTTCCATTGTCTTCTGTCCTGAAGAAATGCTGTTTCTGTCCTTCCTTCCATCCCTAGCCTGCACTCACTCTCTGGGCCATATGGATTTCATCTCCCTCAAAGACATGTAAGAGAAGAGGGTTTGGCTGTTTAATGGCATGATGTAGCTATGTGGACAGGAATGGTTGATTTCTACTTGATTGGCTACAAATCAGGTAACCAACGCCTCAGTTCCAAGCGGCTGGCTTCGGAGGAGTTATCTGGGTGCATCTGGCTCTCCTATCGCAGAGCTGAACATGGCTTTAATCACATCAGCACGCTAATTGTGCCCCTCAAGAAGAGCTTGGAGGAATGAGGGTCTGTGTTTTGACAACCGTCAGATTTCTTTATTGCTGACCATAATTGCTGGGCTGTCCCTGGGAAAGCGCACTGGGTAGTTGCTTATCTGGATAGTACCCTCCTTCAGCTATTTCAGCTCAGGGACTTTTCTAGCATTAAACCCAGAGCCAGGCTGCCTGCAGAGGGTGGGCGAACCAAACCCACCAAGAACTGATTTTAAAGGATCGACTCCTGTTTCTCTTTCTGCAAGGCAGGCTCCCAAAAATGGGGGCACAGAAGGGGATGGATGCTCACAAGCATTCCCTGTTCTCATAGGGTGTCACCTCCAGATGTACTTGTGATTCCCATCACCATCTGCTTCCTACCACTGAGGCCAGGACAAGTCCCCACAGAAGGGGTGACAGCCTGCAGAGCAAGAAATGTTGAAGCACTTCAGCCCGCAGAAGAAAACATTGATATTTTTGGACTGGAGCTATGTTTGAGAGAGAGCACAAGATCAGATGTGAGATGCAGGACAGAGGTGGTTTTCTGCCTTCAAACAACACCCATTTTACTGGAACTGGTCTCAAAGAGGCCCCTACCAGGCACGCAGAACGTGTCAGCAAGCAGCTGAGCAGGGCTCCTGGAGCAGGGCTGACACATGGACGCGAGAGACTCCTTGCTGGCAGCAGAGGCAGAAACCTGGAGTTTGCATTTTCTGGAGGAAATCACGACAACTCCATGAGGGCACACAGCAGGCTGAGAATGGAGGGCTGGAGCTCAGCTCCCCCTGCCACCTCGGAGCTGCGGCGTGGCCCAGACAAGTCTCTTCCCTTCGCTGTCGCTCGTTCCCTTTCGCTCACGTCTGCCTTGCCACTCCGATGCTCCACATCCTTTGGGGTGAGAACTGCCTTATGCAGAGGCGCCCATCTCCACCTCCTGTTTGTAATGACAGTCCCAGTGCTACTGTCATCTCCAGAGGAAGAGGACGTGCCAACAAGGAAATCTTCCCTGAAACCGATTCTGGGTATCAGCTGGCTCTGTTCCTCTCCTCTCTCCACTGAACTGCAAGTTTTGTGGCAATCTTCTCTGGGTATTCTGGACAATGAATGTTTTTCTTGCCATGTAATTAAATTATCCACTTTAGAAAGAAAAAGATGTGGTTTTGTTCCCATTACAAAAACAAACAAACAAGGACTGATATTTATTACAGGCCAAGGCTACTCAACAAGTGTTTTCTGGAACTCTAATAAATTACTGAAGAAAGTTTACAGCTGAGCCCTAAAGATGGTTTAGTTTTCCAAGTGGCTGGGATGTATTTATTTCCCATTTTCTTAACCCGCAGCATGGTGAACAGCTTAACGTGCTCTTTCCAGGGTTCAGATGGTGTCAACCCAAACCCATGCTCTTCGCCCCGAAACAGTTAACCGCTTTTTAATTAAAACCACGCCAATTATTCATTTTCAAGTTTTGCATTTATTTTTCCCCATTTGCACAGCCTACTATTTGGTTTTGCTTCCACTTCATTAAAACGGCTTCCAAAAAAAAAAACCAAACAAACCTAAAAACCCCAGCCACACACCCAAACCAAACAACACATGTATCAGGCAAGGAGCCTTTCAATCAAACAGCATTTTGGGGGTCAAGGGAATATCTGTGAAGCAAAGGGCCGAACAGGTTAGCAATGATCATGCTTTGTGGCATCTGGAGAAAGCCTTGTCCTTTGAACAGTGGGCAAAAAGAAGAGGTGGGCTTGACTGTTAGAAAGAAAGCAGCAATGCGGGAAACCCTGGAGACATCCAGGTCTCAAGATTGCAGGAGGAGAGGGACAACCGGTGACCATCAGCGAGCGCGTCAGGGCACCCACGTGCAGCAGCTGTGGGGTCTCCATCATGTTGTGTTGCCCATGCAATGAGTAGTTCAACAGCTCGGCAGCCAGGTCCAAGGACTCCCATCCTGCAACAGTTTAAACATGCTCTTCTCTTTAAGCACATCCTTTGTGTGTGAAGATGAGTGTGGACAGATGTCCCTGTGGGAGCAAGGCACTTACATACAAGTTGGTTGTTAGGCACATGCTTAAGTATTTGGCTGGATTAGCAGACTGGTATTGAAATGTTTGCTTTTTGAGAGAGCCCCCAAACATTAGAAAGTTGATTTTTTTTCGGTTTATTACTGGGTGTGCCAATGACATCATTCGTTTGCAAGATGAGAAAAAGTGTTTAAACGAGATTAAAAAAAAAAATTAAACAAGACGCAATTTTAATGACCACTTACAAAGGAGATTTATGGACATGCATAAAGCTGCTTTCCATGGGAGAGGGACTAAGCTTTTAACAGTTACCTTCCTTTGGATTTTTTTTCCCTCTTGCAATATAATACCCACAAATATTTGTGAGTTGTGACTCTGCTCTGAAGGGTTAGTCCTCTTCCAAAAAGGGGGGTGGAGGGAGAAAAGACTAAAACAGTGGTGCCAATTTGTCTGCCCAGACTCTGATTATGGGAGGGGTGGGTTTTTTTTCCTTTCCTGCAGGGGAGAGAAGCTGGTAGGACGCTTTCTCTCTCTGGGGTTAGGGATATCTGATATCCAGCCCAAGAGCAGTCCAGCAGACTTAACTTTCATCTCCAGCAGTGAGGGATTTAAAAAAAAAAAAACAACCAAACCTTGTGGATAAACTTCTCAGCTAAATTTGCAGGAGATCTTGGAGTTTCTGCTGGGGAAATTAGGACCATTTGAACGTCTGATTGTGAAGAGCAGAGATCTTTATAATGTGCATGGAGAAGGGAAGAGAGAGAGGAGATCACTTGGAGGAATGGAGGTGGTTTCAATCCATCTATTTATTTATTTGTGTGCCCTGGGCCCTGCCCTCCTCCTGCCTAGCCTGCTATCCAGTGACCCTCGGTGCTGATTAAAGTTCCCGGGTGACCTCTGAGTGCTTTTGTTACCCTGCCTGGTAATAAAACCCCGGTTAAACGGCTGGCTTATCCAAACCTGCCGCTCCTTACGCAGCCAGCTCTGGAGCCAGCTCAAGTCTGAGCCCTTGGGAACACATGGCTTAGCCCTAATTTAGCTTGGCTAGCTCTGTTTAGCTGGCTCAGGGGGGTTCCTGGTGGCCATCTCAGTGCCCCCAGGTAGCCATGGTAGGTGAGTAGGCAACCTGAAAGGGCCACAGCCTGGTTTCTTACTAGGCAGAGTACTGTCTCCTGAGGCAGGTAACCCCACTGAAATCCTTGAAGGGGATGGAGCAGGCTTCGTGCAATGAAGACAAGCACCATTCACCTGCAGGACTGTGCCTTGTCACCCTGTGCTCACGCGGCTTCTGGCCGCTGGAGCAAAGCCACAATGGGGAGATGTTTGTGCTGATACTGCTGCGGTTTCCTGGTGGAATCCATGAACTCCCGTCTTATGTTGTCTTGAGAGGCCATGATGTGTGTCATCTGCTCCCTCCACCTCAGACATGGTGCTGATCCTTGGGATCATCTCAGGGCAGCGCTGACACACGCCTCCCGCAGAGGCAGCCTCCGGGGCCAGAGGCAGAGCTGATGATAGCCACATGGGCATCCCTAGCAAGAGGAAAATGAAGAGCTGAACTCTAGTTCAGATCCACAGACCATCCAGGCTGGAGATGAGGACATTCCCTTCCTCATAGCCCCTCTTCCACTTGGTGGAAAGCTTATAGAAAGAGAAAGTAGGAAACTAGTTCTTGCCATTGCCAGCTGGTAAATGTGCTTGTCATCTCTGTTGAAAGCTAGGTGGCAACTGTTGAAACTCTGTCTTGAAATCTGAAAATTGGGACTTGTACAGACAAACTGATGAACAAATTCCCACTCTCCCAGCCCCCTCCTCCACTTGCGTTTTATAAATGACAAGGCACGGGAAGGGGTCCAGCCGAACTGGGTGGGGGGAGGTCTGGGCAAGGCAGATTTGAAAAGGTAGGAGCCCTGCTAGTGAAAACCCCAACCCAGGTGCTGCACAGACAGCCCAGCTGCCCCTGCCCTGAAAATCAAACCTCTGAGACTGGGGGTACTCCCAGGGGCCATCCAGATGGGACTTTGCAGAAATACCATCCAGGAGGAGATTTCTCTGGCTGCATTTGGCCCAGAACTCCCTCCCCAACCCTTAGCTGAGCATGCCACCAAGCCTGCTACATGGTGCCAGTTCCCGTGATGGTTCTGTTGCTGTGATGTGGCTTTATCCCCGCCTTGAGTAATGCATGCCTTCCCATCCTTCCTCACCCCCACCCACACGTGGCCAGAGGAGATGGCAAACAGAGAACCCCTTAGCTGGTATCCTGGGGCCACTTCCCTTGCCCCACCATCCACGTGGGGCTGGAACCCCATGCATTGTGCATGTGTGCAAGTGCTCTCCTGTCTCGGGTTCTAAATCTCGTACAGTGTCAATGCTGCAATATTCCTAAATAAGTTCCCAAAGCCTAGTATTTATCACCCCCATGAACCAGTAACAAGCCACCTCGTTCTGACTGGAGATGTGATAGCACTTCCAGGAATGATTGTGTGTGATGTGAACTCAGCCCCTGGTTCAAAATATTATGCAGAAGAATAATAAATCTCAGTTTTAAATTGCTGCCCCATTTAAGCTTTGATTAGACTCTGATGGTCTGTTCACCCTGGAGCTGCTGGTATTAATCTGCATGCAAAACCCTAATTATAAACTGCTCATGGCATTTCCAGATGATATCAAGATGTTTGGGATTAAAAGAAACCCTGATGTTGAGTTTACAGCTTGAAATGCCTGTAGACTACCTGATCCCCACAGACCTAATAACACACCTCTAGGTGGGGAAGAAAGGAAGAAAAGAGGGAGATTTGGCCCAAGTGTGTAGCAGAAATCTGTGGGGGAGAGGTCTGGCTCCAGACTTGAGTGTGTGCATACATACCCAAATGCTTACACACATGTGTAAGGTGATACACCTATATGCACACACATGTTCCTGTAGGTGCTTTCTGTCTCCAGCTCAGTGTAGTTCTTATCCAGCCCTGGGCAGAGCAAGTGCAAAGAGGCTTGAGACCAGACATTTCAGTGAACCAGCATGACAGGGTGATGTGAGGAAAACTTTCCAGGGCAGCAGAGTTCTGGTATGGCTCCCCACCACCTGGGCATCAGCAACAGAGTCCAGCAGTGGGGATATTGCTGGGCTGGGCAAGGGATGGGACAGTATGGATGCAGTCTGAGAAGAGGCCAGCGGCAGAGAGATGCTCTGATTTGATGCTTCTCATCAGCTTGCCCCTAAGGAGCTGTGGGGGATGTTTTGGGGTGCAAAGGGGTGGAGGACTATCTTGGAATCCTCCCTCTCCAAAGTAGCTGTTGCTGTGGACCTAGGAGAGGAGTAAGCACCGTTTGTGCCCTCCTGGCCTCTGAATCAGCCATCTGAACTGCTGGCATCTAGCCAAGGTCCTCAGGAGAGGGGTGCTGGAGGGTACCCAGCATGTGTCAGAATAGCTAAGCAGTAATAAATTGCGTGTGCGTTTTGGTCAGGTTTCCTAAAGGCACAAGCTTGTACAATGCTGCTGGCTGTTAGCTCCTCCTTCTCCCTGCTGCCCTCCTGCAATATTACTTCTAAACTGCTAGGGTGAAACAAATTCAGCAGATCGAAAAAGAGCTCTAGGACATTACATGCTGACAAGTTTCATGAAAATAAGGTAGGGAAGAGAGACCCAAACTACTTTCCCTCACTGAGCAAAAGCTTCAGCTGAGTGCCATGATATTATTAGACAGCTGAGAATCCACACCTGTGTGTCACAGCCTCCACAGGTTCTCCTACCTGTTTTTTTGTTTTTAAACTCAGTTAGAAGAGAAGATATTTAGGGCACCTGAAACAAGTGTGTAGTCTATGCTGGGAAAGACATGTGATGTGGTGGTCACTGCAGAAGAGCTCAATGTGGGAGCAGAGCAGGCGAAGGCTTGGCTTACTCAGTGCTTGGTGCCTTCCTGCATCCCACTAATGCTAACTACAAGGAGTGTGAGCTGCCCTGGGGATGATACTGCTGCCCTGAGTATTTCTTGTTGGCTGGCAAGACCCTTGGGAGTGTTGTCAGCTCCTGTTTGTTGTACCTGAAAACTATCACCAAGACTGTGGCTGTATGTGCTAGGGAGCTGCCTGTTTGGACAGCTGAGAAGGTGAGGGGAACATTTCTGAGGGCTTATAGCATACTTTGGTAGCCTATATATTGGAGCTGGGAACCACAGGAACTTCCAAGCCCAAGATTTCATGGGAAATTGCAGGAATCGGGGCAGATACTCAAGTTGGAGATTTTCTCACTGCCACTGCAGATTGAGCTTGTAATTTTCTATGAGAAAAGAAAGCAGAAGCAAATGTGCTGGTCAGCTGCAGAGGTGCAGATCTTTGGTTTTCCCCTTCTTCATATGCAACTGGGGGAGAGAGAATGGGAGAGCTTGTGGTTTCTGCTTCACCTTCTCTGAGCATCGGATGTGGTCTGATGAGATAGATAGGTTTTGAGGCAGGGCTCCAGCTAGTGAGTCTCACTGATGTCATTCAAAATTATAACCACTTTGGGGAGCAGGAAGGGCCAAACTGGGGTCTAGCTGCTGTCTGCAGTGGGAGGCTTGGCCTTTCTGCTGTGGGTGCTTTACCTAGTAGATTCCTGGCTATTTCAGGACCTGGGCTTTCTCCTCTCTGCCCCCCCAGCAGCAGAGGCTCAGAGGTCCCTGCCTTGCTGGGAGTGTGAGTAGGAAGCAATCATTCCCTGGACAGCCTGGGAAGGTGGAAGAATGGGGCTGTGAGCAGCTGCCAGGCAGGCACACGTTGGAGAGGAAAGGTGGGATGGGAGGATGGTGGGGAATGGGAGCTATCTGTTCAGCTTGACACCATGCCAGTGGTGAGGTGGGAAATAGATGTCTAACTACTTGATGGCCTGTGGGATGTTGAAATGGTGTGTGCATTTGCTGTCATGGGTCATCTGGGGCATGGGAGTCCTTTCCAGCCTCAGGGTCATGAGAACTGGGGTATCCTATCACCTCTGCTTTGGGTTTGATGCTGAGGACAAGCTGCCTTTGCATCAGTTTCCCCATCTGAAACGGGGGGAAGTGTGTTGAGATCTTTGGATTACAGCAGGCCGTGGTGTGGCTCATACCTGTCCTATGGCTATTTATCCTGCAGAAACTCCTGGAGACCTTAGAATGAGTGCATGGGCTGGCTCTTGGATGCTCGCACAGGAACAAACTGATGCATCTGAGGTGGGTGGCAAATGCCCCATCCTCTTCTGCCTTCGCTGCTGGTGGCTGGAGGGTGAGAAGGTGAACACTAGAAGGCAATACCCCTTGAGCATTCAGGTAAGGTGATAATATCTGCTTAACCTAACCTGAAGTTTTCTAAAACTTTGAATCAAGTTAAAGAAAACAGCTAACAAAGGGATGTTTCATGCTTGTCCTGTAAAGATGGTCCACTTCTGTTTTAGTGGCAGCTGTGTAAGGCCCTGGGACCCCTTGGCTTGCTCACCCACAAGCTCAGAAAGCATGTCCTTCATCCCCTCCCTCTCCTAATCTTTCTGATTCTCTCTCTTCTGTTTGTCTTTTGCTCATGATCTTTGTGGGCCACTTTGGTCCATCACTTCTCATGTGACTTATTTCCTGCATGTGACAAGGTCCCTTCACCCATCCCACCCATTCCCTCAACCTTGGGCTGATCCCCAGTACAATAGGACACCCTGCTACAAAGAGCACATTTCACTACTTTCTCCTGGTGGGATGTTTTTCCCTGGCACTATCTCTACTTCTACCTTCCTTAGGCTTCCCATAGGCAAACCATGCTCTCCATGGAGCAGAATATCATGGATGCTGCACTAATTCTGCCCTCTGGCACATGCAGAACAGGACAGCATTACTTTGAAAGACTAACCTGGTCCTAAAGGAACTACAGATGATCTAGGGAGAGAGGCAGTTCATAATCCAAGGTGGCAGCATGGTCACCATCCCTCTCGGAGCCCAGGGGATTCCTACCACACTCATTTCCGCACTGCAGGTGTGCCTTGGCCTAGGGCCTGCCTGGTCATAGCAAGTTGAAAGAAGAGCCACAGCCCTGTGGTGTTTTGTGCAGTCTTGGAGGCCTCCTGCTGTTCCTAACCCTCTTTCTTTTGAGACAGACAGAGCTGCAAGAGTTTCCCTTGGGTTCACCTTGTCCCTCAGCAGAGTTCTCCCACCCAGTCACAGAAATCCAGTTGTGTTGCAGGAGGTGTCTGGGAAAGGAGGTGTTTAAGCCATTTCCAGAATGTGAATCTGGCATCCCATGTTGCTATTCAGCCTGTTGGTGCTGTATGTATGGGGACCACCTGTGGCTCACTTCAGGGTAAAGCCACAGTAGCCGGTCTTGGAGCTGGGCCCCTTTATTGCCTTGCAGGAGAGACTCTCCCTTTGTAGCAGATGCACACATATTCATGTGGTCACCCACAGCACCAACATGCTTTCACCCACCATTTTTCAAGGGCATCTGCTGGTATTGGGCTGCATTCCCAGACTCTGAGGCTGGGAGGGAGGGTTGTCTGAAGGATGCCCTTAGACATGAGGAGATCTAAGAAGAAATAGTTCTTACCAGGGATGGCAGTGAGAATATTGGTGAAGGTGGCACAGAGAGCTCTTGTTCTGGTTTCTGTGGCTTCTGCTGTCACCCCCATAGCAGAGGTTGCCTGGGGCTAAAAACAGCCCCCCGTGCCTTCCCCAGTGGAAAGGGATGTTTATGGCTGGGACTCCCCAGCACCCACTCAGAACAGCCAGGTCAGCTGCAACATCCATTTGAAGGAGAACAGGGAGAAAGAAGATAAAACCCAGCTCACCAAGGAAGAAGGCAGCCAAATCTCTGGGAAAGGCAGAGGAAAGGGTTTTTCATATGCTGGGCAGCCCACAGGGCTGTCTATAGATAACCATCTTCAGAGCATGGAAGCATGTAAACCCACCCACCCTGCTGTGCCTAAACCTGGAGACCCTGACAGCCAGGGTACAAGATGCCAGCGCGTATCAAAGCCAGCTAGATACAGCCTTGCACGCCTGTGTGAAGACACAGCTCCTTTCCCATCCAACACGTGGGCATGTACTGCAGGACATCACACTCAAATGCTCTCCCACATGCAGAAAAAGGGCCACACCAGTATGCAATGAGACACACACCACTGTATATAGATGCACACACAGCATTTTTGGGTGTATGTACACCCACACATTTCTGTGCACATGTGCAACCTTGCCCTGGTGCTTTTCCTAGCCTTTCCAGCCTGTGCTCTCCAGCTTTGCTTGCCCCCAAGCCTGGGACAGCAGAGCCCCGCAGCCCTGCCATGCTCATTTGGGTCTTTGAGACTGCAAAGGGTAAACCAAGACCAGAGGGGGGGGGGCTGAAAGCAAACTAATGATGAAAATGTCTCCTCCATGCCTGTGCCTTAATTAAATGCATGGAGAGGCTTGGGGAAGCACATCTGTTTTCAATCTGGAGCCCTTTGATGGCATCAAATGTTCTTTCCCCAGATCAGGGGGGATGGAAATTCTGGGCTGGCTGTGGCAGCTCAGAGCCCAGGCTCCAGCCACTGGGATGCAATGGCCTTTCCTGGCCCGCAGGACCCTGCCCCTTGCTGCCCTCCCTGCTGCCCTCGGGGCCCTTCTGCGGTGAGCGAGGGTCTGGGGGTACCTCCCTGCACCTCTACCTGTCCTTGGCCACGGGGGCCAGCCAGGCCAGGCCACACTGCCGGGACCTCTTTGCTTGCTGGCCTGAGAAGCTCTGAGTGTGTCCTCCTCCTCCTGTCTCTTTCTCTTTGCCGTTTCTCTTTTTGCCCCCCCCCCCCCCCCCCCCCCCCCCGCTCTTTTGCCTTTGCTCTCCTTTTGGTCTGCCTTCTCTTTCTTAGTTCTCTGTTGCACTTTTTCTTCCTCTTTCACTATTTTTCCTCTTCCTTTCCTCTCTCCTGTTCACACTTTCTCTTCCATTTCTCTTTGTCGCCTTTTCATCTGCATTTCTCATTTCCACTATTTCTCTCCTTCTGCTCCTCTCCTCTGTCCTGGGAGCCTTCCCCAGGGCTGTGCCCACCCTACCCTCCAGGTGCAGCTCCGGGGGACAAGGGGGGGCACCCCCTCGCCCCCTAATCGGGGGCTCCCCCAGCCACCCCCGCGAGGAGCTAACGAGCGCGGCGGGGCCGGCGCTGCCCACCCCCGTCCCAGGGGGGCCGCGCCGGTGCCACGTCCCGGCGGGGCCCCGCGGGCCGCCCTCCCCCGGTGCCCGGCGCGGCCGGAGCGCCGCGGAGCCGCCCCCGCCGTTTGAAGTGCGGGGCGGAGGGGAGGGGAGGGCAGCGCAGGGGCGGAGGGAGGGGAGCCGCCGGCAGCGGAGGCGGAGGGACGGGGCGCACCCGCCCCAGCGGCCCCACAGCCACCCTGCGCCTCCCGGCCGGCGGCAGCTCCCCGCGCCGCCGCCCCGGCGCCCCGAGCCGGCCGTGCCGCCTCTCCCCTCCGGCATGTTTTAAGCCCGGCCCTGCCCGCTCCCCTTCGGGCTTCCCCTCCCGCCGCCGTCGGGTCCCGTCCCGGTCCCCCCCCTTCGGTCCTTGCGCATCCCCCGTCGAAGGGCCGGCGGCTGGGGGGGAACGGGGGCGGTGGGCGCCCGGGGGGGCGAGGGCAGAAAAGCCCCGCTCGACACCATGGCGTCCAGCTATGCCCACGCCATGGAGAGGCAGGCCCTGCTGCCCGCCCGCCTCGACGGCCCCGCCGGCCTGGACAATTTACAAGCCAAGAAGAACTTCTCCGTGAGTCACCTGCTGGACCTGGAGGAGGCGGGCGACATGGTGGCCGCCCAGGCGGACGAGGGCGGCGGAGAGCCCGGACGGAGCTTGTTGGAGTCCCCCGGGCTGACCAGCGGCAGCGACACCCCGCAGCAGGACAGTAAGTGCGGGGACACCCCCCTTCCATCCCTCCCCGGGGCGGGGGGCCGCTGCGGCCGCTCCACGTGCGCCGCGCTCGCGGAGCGGAGCGGCCGGGGGAGCCGCGGCGGCCGGTGCCGGCCCCGAGGGGGCTCCCGCGGGGAGGCGGCCCGGAGGAGCCGCCGGCCGGTCCCTGGGCCGGCTCGCCCCGCTCCCCGAGCCGGCCTTCCCCGCCGTGCCCGTGCCGGCAGCCCGCGTCCCCCCTGGCCTCGGCGGGGCCGGCACCCGGCGGCGTGCGAAGACGCTTGTTTGCCCCCAGCCGCGTCCCGGGCAAGGGGGAGCGGCGAGCTGCCCTTCGCCGCCGTGCCGCGCTCGTCGGGTCCCGCGCCGCGCTGCTCCGTCTCCCTTCGGGGGACCCGGAGGAGAACAGCCCCGGGAGCCGGGGCGGGCGGGATCGGGCCGGAGGCCTGAGCCCCCTTTTCCATCGCCTGCCGGGGGGCTGAGCACAGGGCTTGGCTGGACGGGGCGAGGCGCGGCAGGCGGCTGAGCCGCCCTCCATCCATCCATCCATCCATCCGCCCGTCCCTCCGGCCCGTCGGAGCTGGGACCGGCGCCGTGGTTTGCGGGACGCCGGGAAGCTGGTCGAGGGTCTGGATGGGGACCGGACGATCGTCCGACGACCTGCCCAGACCATCGCGGCTCGCAAACAGCCCGAGGGTCCGTGCGCGGCTGCAAAGTGGAGCCGCCGGTCCCCTCCTCCCCGAGCCCCGGTTCTCCCGGTGCGGGCCTGATCCAGGCCCGGCGGGCAGGGCAGGGCGCTGACCTGCTTCCGAACTGCCCGTCCTAACGGGTCCTCGCTTGGGAACGCAAGTAGCCGTAAAATAACAGCCCAGCGGCTGGAGGGCAGTGGGGATGGGCGCCGGCTTGCGCGGCATTTTCCAAGCACCGCTTGTTATTTTCCAAGGGCAGCGCTGTCAGAAAGGGCGAGCCGCGGCGGAGCGGGGAGAGGTGGGTGTGCAGGGCCAGCACCCCCCCCCCCCCCCCTTACCCTCCCTCAGCTTTCGGTTAAAAAAAAAAAAAAAAATCCCCGGCCGCAGGGACTGGCCGCGATTTTCGTTGTGGGTAAGGGCTGGCTGCGGCCGCCCCCGCCGTGTCTCCCGTGGGGCGGGCAGGGGCCGCGGCTGCGGACACGGGCCCGCTTCCCAGGGAGCCCCCCATCCCGGGCCGGGCCGCGGGGCTGCCCTGCGGCTGCTTGCGAAAGGAAAAAAAAAAAAAAAACCCCAACAAAAACCAAAAAAACCAAAACGAAAAGTCGGAGTTTTTTCGCCTTTCGCCGGCAGCCGCCTCCGACTCTCTTTTCCCCGCGGATCCGACGTGGCTTTCTCGGTATCCCGAAGGAAACCGGGCTGGGGAAGGTGGGAGCTTTCCAAAAAGCAGCCGCTCCTTACTCTGCCACCCGTGGGATTCCCGAGCTTAACCCCGGCAAGACGTTTTCTCCGGGCGGGGAAGCAGCATCCCGGGGCGGGTTTACTGCGGGAGCGCGGTCGGGAAGGGAGCGAGCGGTGCGCGGCTGCCGGAGCGGGTCCCTTCCCTCCCGGAGAGCCGGACTGGGGCGCGGCTGGCAGGCCGACCGCCGCTGGGAGATGATCGCTTTAAAAAAATTTCCCTTCCCAGGACCCGGAAAAATGCAATTTCTGCCCCTAAAGGTGTATATTTTAGCGGAGAAGGCAGTGATCGTTGCTGCCCCCCGATTCAGATCCCTGCGCTGCAATACTGCGGCCAGAGCGTCCCCGAGGTACTAACCAACAAGTTATGTAGACAACTCTTTTTTTTCCTTCTATTTTCCCCCCCGGTTTCGTTTATCATATTTTATTTGGACCCGATTTACTCCTGATGCTGCCCCTTGCCAACTGCTGAGCTCTCCGGAGCTAGCTCGATCAGCCTGGAAAAGAGGGGCTGTGTTTCCCCAATACCCACCCTGCTCTTAGAGCATGAAAAGGACCAAAAATCCCAGTCCAAGGGTGTGTTTCCCAGTCGGCATTGCCAAGCAGGGACCAAACTACAGCTTCAAATAAATTAGAAGTTCTCTGAATGCTGTAAAAGTTTTAATGCCGTTGCAGTGAATTAGAAAGTTTTAAAAGTATTCTAAAGTGAGAAAAATAAAAAAAACAGGGATAAATTCTCCCTGGTTTATTGGATAGAGCTGTCATCTGGGCTTTCTGGCTCTTTCACTGATGCGTTTAGCAGATCCCATGAGTCTCCGTGCCTCAGTTTCCCCACCTATTGCGTGTGTTTTGTGAAGTGTTTTGCAATCCCTGCAGGAAAAGGACTGTGCTGGAGCTAGGCAGTGCGACAGAGGTATAAGCTTTTCTCGGTGAAAAATGAGAGCGGGTTCAGTGGAAAAGCTAACACAGGGCTCGGTTATTCTCCATGTTACTAAGGGAGAGAAGGTAAAAGCCATTTGGAGAAATTGTGGAATACCTCAAGAATACTAAAAATGTTCTTCCAACCTGGAGGAAAGTCAGCTAGTCTGTCACTGATTTCCATCCCAAACTGAAGGGAAAAGCCAAATTATTGGCGCTATTTTTGTAATCCAAAATTAAGGGGGAAAGTTTGACACAGAAATGACAAAAGCTTTTATTTGGACGTTTGAGATCGAAGGAACTATTTCACCACTAGTTCATTTGAAAGAGGTTCAGGAGAAAACGCTTCTCTTATTAAAAAGAAAAAAACAACGTCCCTGGGAGCAGCTGTGATTGTAATATTTACAGGGAGAACTGTCAGCGTATTAAGGAGCTGATTTTTCAGTGGTGCTGCGAAGCTGTCACTCTCATTGACTTCAGTTCAACTTGCAGCTCTGAAAACCATACCCTAAAAGCTGATACAATTCACAGCAAACCTCCCTGCCTCTGCTGCTTAGCCAAGAAGACTTTGCAATGCCAGTTCCTCTTCATTGCAAAACCACCTGTTAAGATACAACCAACTCTTGCTGTGGTAGCAGGGCTTTTGCTGACTCTGGCTAAAACTGGGATGAAAGTGCGAGTCCTAGCTCAACAGAGGGGACCCACTGAGCTTCCCACCAGTCAGCTCCTGTCGCTCCTGTGCCCTTTGGGGGTGGCAGAAGCCTGTCGGTGGCATATGGGTTCCCAGAGCTCATGGCTCTGAGCAGGGTTAATTCTCCACATCCAGAGCTGATAAGCTTTTTTTTTTTTTTTTAAGATTTTTGACCTCTGCTTTTTTTGGTTGGTTTGCTTGAGTCTCGCTGTTGATGGCTCGTGAAATGATGCGGAGAAAGCATGAGCAGCAAAAGAAAAATTGTTGTGCTCGGATTTCTCTTGTGAGGAATGAATAAATCCTGCTTTGGTCCAGTACGTGCATGAGTTCTGCATACTGGAGTTATTACTATCCTTTAATTTCTCTTCAGTATAAAAGCAATGGCAGCTTGGGGGCTGTGCTTTCTCTCCCAGGCTGGTAGATTATGTCGGGCTGTCAGGGCTGGTTTGCGATTAAAGCTGGGGTGCAGGCTGCCTGCAGCTCCCCACGACTTCTTCTGTCTCGGCGGGCATCATGACCCCTCGGCACTGCTGCTCCTTCCGAAGGAAGCAGAAACCCTGCCGGGGCGTCCAGGAGGAGGTGAGTTTCTTTGCTCGGGCTGGGTCAAGCAGAGCATCTGTGCTGGCTTCAGCTCCCTCATCTCAGGCAGCGGGTTGAGAGCACGAGGAGGGACTTTCTCAGCTGGCACATTGTTTGGTGATGGATCTTGTTGCCAGGATTTTACAGATACCAGAAATAGAAATGGTTTCAAAAAAGAACAAGAATTCAGGGAGGAGAGGGGCCTGAGGATGGCTCTTCACTGCAGCAGTGTATGGAGGCAGTGTCCGGCTCAGGGAGCCACGAGTCTCAGACGGGAAGGATGAGCTGGGGCAGAGATCGCTCCATTGCTGCCTGGGCTTATACCCTCTGATTCTGCCGTTACTGGGAGCCTGAGACAGGATCCTGAGCTGAAGGACCTTTGGTCTGCTCCCACATGGCTGTTCTTTATGCTTTAATTGCCTCTTTTTAATCAGAACAAGTGAGGTTGCTGCAGGAGTAAAAGTGTGTGTGTAAATATTGAATTGTTTCTCTTTTTTTTGCTGATGCTGAGGTTGTCTGCGGTCCCCACCCTTCACGGAAACACATATGCCTTCTTAAAAAGAGGTGGAAAAGCTCTGCCACTGCTTTGAAATGTGAAAAGCGATTCCGGGCTGCTGAGTCGCACGGAGAGTGAACGTGAGAGGAAGCGCCAGGGACAACTGCAGGGTTTTCTTTGCAAACCTCTGCTTTATCTTGAAGTACTAAGTGGCTCTTTTGTTAGTAAAACACAGCCCTTATTCCCAGAAGATGCTGAGACTGTAGACCGGGGATGTACGAAGAATTGGGGGGGGGCAGGGTAAATTGATTAAGTCTAGCTATTTTCTTCTTCTCCTGTCCTGCGGAGCTGATGGGCAAAGGGAGAGTCTGCAGGAAGCAGCCGGCTGCTGATGTCCCCAGGTTACACAGGGTGGGCGAGGGAAACGGGCCGGTGCCTTTAACCCCGCGGGCAGCGGTGGGCATCCTTACAAGGTGCTGCCAAGGAAGACTTTCCAGAACCGATCCTCCCCTTCCAGCAGCTCATGTGGAAAAATCGAGGATCAGATCAATATTATTTTTAAGGCACTTGTTGTTTATATTATCCGCGTGAAAAATACGACAGCTTGCTTTTTCTTGCGGGAGTAGTCTTTACGCGTGCCAGTTGTACTGCTCGTATCCGAGAGGCTTCTTGCAGGAGGAGCGAGCGGTGTTCACTAGAGTAAAGGCTGAATACCAGGCAGATAACTAACACAGAGCGATTGTTAGAAGTTTGATGAACTTATTTCCATTTATGTTCCTTGGGCATATCTATTTAATGTCACTCTCAGGCTGGCTGGTGCATGGTTATTCTGGCAAGTATCTCAGAGTGTTGGATATTTTTCTTACATCCCTCAATCCTGCAGTTTGAAGTGGAAAAACATTTTGTGTTTTTCACATAAATTTCTAGAGCTTCTGGATGCAGACAAAAGATGGAAATGTGACTCTGTCACAAACCTGGAGTCTTAAAAAAAAATAAAAATAAAGGCACCGAAAGGCAAACAAAAATGGACAACGTACTGTTATTAACAAAGAAAAAAGAGCCATGTGAATTTGAAGGAGGGAGCTGACTCAGTTTGCGAGTGCTGGCCATGCTGCCCGCTTTTTGATGGGCGAAACTAGACTTTTATTTGTTTGTGAATTTCACTTTTTTTGATCATAATCAGTTTTGCTTCCTGGTTCTCATGGTCTCATAATTTGCTGATGGTATTTGTGTTTTCAATCCATCCACATAAAGCTTCCAACTTTTTAATTTGAAAAAGATTTTGCTGAAGGTTTTAGCTCCCCCCCCCCAATGTAATGAAAACATTTCCATGAAAATTAGATTTTGAAATCTTTCATAAAACTTAAAGGTTTGGTCTAAAATGCTAGAACGCTTTTAATGAACATCAGCTTTCTGTCATCTGCACCAAGTTTCCACTACTAGCCAGTCTATTTTCCATCTTTTTGATGATGTATAAAGCAGTGATCGCATGGGAAAATATTATCTCAGGGTAAATTTGTGCAATCCTTACTCACACGAGTCATTGCATGCAGTTCAATGGACCGCTTATATGTATGCCAATTGATGAGTATTAGTGTTTAAAGACTTGACCAGCAGCCTTGAGTCATGCAAAAAAACTTTTTTTCGGGCTGGCGGAATATTTCTGCACAGGCATGAAACAGTTTTGCTGTCTGCGTTCAGGGGCACGATCCTTTTGCCTTTCGCAGAGGTGCAACGTGCATCAAAATATGTGACGTTAAGAAGCCTGGAAAGAAAGAGCAAGAGCGTGGACAGAGTATAAGCAGGAGGGCCTGGGAGAGTTGAGTGTTTGACAAGGCAGACACAGAATTACAAGCTCATAATTCCTTCGAGGATATATTCTTTTTTTTTTTTTTCCTTTAGTAACTGAGTTTGCTCCCATGGTTTTTGACATCACCAGAATGGCTTGATGGGATTATAGGTGTTTATTCCTGGTTGCAACTTGTTTATGATATATTTAATCGTTTTTGAAACCCATATTAAGTAGCCCTGAGGGGGCTGTGCTCCTGCTGGGCCTCCATTGCATAATGAAGTACATCACGAGTATTTACCGAGTGTCACAATATTCCAGACTTGGGCCTCTGTTTCTGGGGAGGATGAATCACTGCATTGCTGGTTCCCCACCCTACTCGCCTTTCCTAAAGGAGGCTTGGATTTCGGGGCGGATTATGGAGTTGTGAAGTGAGAATCATCACAGCCTGGCTGGAGGAGCTGTTGTCCAAGGCTCTGATCTGATTTTCTGATCTGATCTGATTTTGAACTGTCCTCGCAGCTTTATGCGCAGGGCACAGAAAGGTTTCGACTTGTGCTCGGGTGGTGGAGCACATAGCATAGGTTTTCAGTCCGGTTCCCCCCAAGAAAAACCTGTTGTATGGTTGCCGCACATGGCAAATACCTTCTGAACCCACTGGCTGCTCTGGTGGGAGAGCAGACAGCTCCAAGGGGTGTGAAATCCCAGTGGGTTTTATGGCAACCTGGTGGGGTGTGGAGAAGGATGCTAGCAGTGCCTCCCCCTGAGGGGGAGATGCAGCATAAATTCAACCTCTTACTAGCCACTGGAGAGTCTCTATGGAGACTCTGCATTATAGACTGTGTCAGTGGAAGCTCACACATGCATAGACATGGGTGCCACCAGCCCCACGGCACGGGTCTGTAGGGATTTGTCCTTTGTCACCCTGTGTTGTGACTGCAGCACTCTTAGAGCCAGGGGTCCGAGGGTCCTCCAGGGCAGTCCTGCAGTTCTCTCACCTAGATTTGCTGGCCCTGCTCACGTTTGTCATTCATGCATTGCTCTGTAAACTCATGGTATGTATCTAACCTGCCGTTTCCCTTCCTGCACTCTTTCTGCTGGACCCGGCTGGCCTCTACCACGTAGCCCTGGAAGATGCTGTGAGGTAGGGATGGGAGCTCAGCAGAGGTGCACTATGTGTCTGCTGGGACTATGGTGGTGTAATTTTGAGAGAAGTTTCTTTCAAATGAGAACATCTGCCGGATGCTGGTTGGGAAGGGAAGGGAGCAGTGGTGCCGAAGCTGAGGGCCACCTCCTGCAATGGAAAGCCTGGCATCTGCAAGGATGAGTCTGCGAAGGCCAAAGCTGGGAAGAGGGGCCTGATGAGCAAGCCAGTGAGCATCTATTTCAGCTTACATAGCTTTCTGGGCTCCTCTCTCACCTCCAGAGGCTGAGAAAAGGTTACGCCAGTGTTTAAAGCACTGTCCCAGACAGACAGTCTGGATTTGTCGTGCCCATATGAAGTGAACATTTGCCTTGGGGTGGCAGCTGGGACGTCCTGGTGCCTTGTGTTCCTGGAAGGGAAGGTTAGAAGAGAGGTGAGGGGAGCCAGCTGTGCTGTTAACAAGTCACTACATCCTATTGCAGCATCCAGTTCATATTCCACCCAAATTTTCCCCCATTTCTGGCTAGAGAAATTTTCCTACAGGAGAAACTCCAGCCAGTCAGCGAGACTGCTGGGCAGGGCAAATGTCCAAAGAGCTGCTCAGTATCTGGCTAGGACCCTCTCCACATCTTGATGAGCTGCTCAGGCAGCAAAACTGCTTTTGCACCGAGAGCTGGAATTCATCAGGAGCCTGGGGACATTGCTTCCTGCTCTGAGCCTACCAGCGGATGAACTTCTCTGTGGCCTCCTCGACCAAAGTAAAACCAAAGTTATCCGTGGCCCTGTGCGTCTGGGGCAAGACAAAGTTGCCAGCAGCAGCTGTTGAGTGGGCAGGCTTGGAGAAGGAAAATGGCATCCAGCTCTGAAGGGGACCAGCAGTCCCAGGGGCACTGGGAGCAAAGTGGGGCGCCTGGGGGTGATGAAGCAGGGTGGGTGGCTGCACAAGGCAGCATCCAAGTAGCTTCCAGCCCTCTCTTGTAGCCAGTGTGGGTGCTGGACAAGTCAAGGTTGGGTAGGTTTTGAACCCATGGTGACCTTTAGTAGTCTGCTGTTTGCTCTCGGTTTTGTTGTGTTTGTGGCTGCTGAATGAGTGGTGGGTGAGTTGGACTGAGCTGCAGCCAGTGTGCCGGCAAAGCCGTGAAGACCTGCTTAGTGCTTCTGGAAATCATCCCCTTTTTTGGAAGCGTCACTAATACGACCCACATTTGAGAAGAAAAAAAAAAAAATCATGCTTGCAGCTTTCAAAGAGCCATCACTTCTCTGCATCAGCTCAGCGGAGTCGGGGCTCTGTGGGGATGCATTGGACTTTAATAGGGAAAAGTGCCTGAGCCGTAACAATGAAAACAGGGTGTTAATGCTCTGGGCCTGGTGCTGCAGAAAGGGCTGCCCTTGCTGGTGGCTCTGCAGGCAGCTCCTGTCCCCATGAAGTCTGGGCTGGTTTCCCGTAAAGCTTTACAGTGCTCTCCCCACCCCGTGGTTTGAAATGCCGGTAACACTTCATACCCGTTATCCTTCTGCGTCTTGCGCAGCGTCACATTTCCCCCTGGATGGAATGGAGGTTTGTGAATCCAGCACTGAGTTCCTGCTTGGGACGGATGACTCCCATGCTGATAGTGCTGGAGAAAGTTGGTGGCAAGCCTGCGTCTCTTTCCTGAGCGTGTTTGCTCCCATTTGGCGCTGGGAAGGCTGTCTCTAGACACGCGCTGGTAGCGCAGCCTGTGCGGTCTTGGGTGCTTGAGGTTGTCAGAGCAAATGTATTGGTGATTTTGCAGTGAGAGAGAGAAAAAAGCTTTCAAGACCAGTCTAGAGCCAAGCTCTGCATCTTGCTTCCTTCACTCTGAATGCTGACGGGAGTCTGTACCTCTCCGTGGATCAGGGATGGGGAACCAAGGTGGTGGTGGAAACACGGGTCTGGATTTTATGCACACACACAAGGCAGCCTGCTGGGGAGGGCATTTGTCTGCTCCATGTGTTCCCCAGGCAGTGTCAGGCCACTCCGCTTTGGGGGTACTGCAGGGCAGGGTTTGTAGGGCACGGGTTTGCTGGTGCTGGGAGCAGCCTACCCCGAAAAGGCTCGCACCCAAATCTAAATTGAAACAGTGGGGCTTTTTTTCTTCCAAACATCAGTAGAGATGGCCCAGTAGGATGACCCAGCCTGTCTTTTATTGCTCCAAAATGCCTTAGTGCCTTGGCCACAGAGACTTGAGGTCTGTTTTTCTGTATACTTGCTGCCATAACTTGGCCAAGTTCACCTCGCCGTGCCTCAGTCTTCCTACCCATGTAACTGGGTATGATCCTGGCCCCTAATTAGGGGCTTTGAAGTCTGCTGGATTTGTGTTATATAAGAGCTTGGCTTTAACAGAGATTTGGGAATATTCTCCTCCCTCTGCATCACCCCCAGCAAATATCTATTTCATCTGCCTCTGTCTCTGGAATCGACCACCTTCCGTGTTAGTCAACTGATTAGCATTGAGGAGATCCCCTTCCATGAACTGGAGCAACTTCCAGCAAGTTTGTTCCTGCAGGGAACCCACCTTCTGCTCAGGTGCACCTGAGTACACCCCATGTCCTCAGGGCAAGTTGCGTTTGCCGCATGAACCTGTCTGTGGGGTGAAACAGTTTTTGGTGGCAGGTTTTTGTATGCAGACTCGAATCTCTGGAACATCTTGAGATGCTTGGGCTCTCCACAAACCTAAAGGATGCAAAGAGAGGCACGTGCCGGTCAGCTGGAAGGTCCCTGGAGCGTTTGGCGGCAGGCACCGAAATTCCCAGAGGCTGGTTGGGACGGTTCCGCTCTTTTTCTTGGCTATTGCCTGGTCTTGAAGGTTTGGCCAAAAAGATCTTTACTTACAGTTTGTTTCATTTGGACGACTGCTGATACATCTCATGGAAACTAGGGGAATTGCTCAGGAATAAGTGCTTGCGATGCATTGCTTGTTTGTGATTTGTTTTTCATTGTTTCTCCTTTAAAAAAAAACCTCAGTTAATCAGTAAAAAGAAACAATCACCTGTGATTTAGGAGAGGAATCTCTCATTGTAAATAATAAATTAGTGTCGGGAGACCAGGCAGACAGAATGGTTGATGAATATCCTGCAGGCTGAAAGTTGTTTATCAAGCCTGTTTGAAGACTTATGACTAACAAGCTCATTTACAGAGTTTGGAGTCTGTTCATGAACCGTTCTCCAGCTGGGAGGATGTGGGAATCATCAGAAAATGTATTCACAAGTTACTCGATCATTTAAAAAAAATGATCAAACAAACAAAGGCTGGTTTTTGGAAGGGAACTGCAAATTCCTCCCCCTCACCCCCCGGGTTTTCTGAGGCATTCCCCCTAGGAAAACAAGGGGCCTGGAGAAGAATGAAGAACCCCACGTCGCTCGCTAATGACCTGTTTTAGTGCTAAACCTTCCTCTGAATGCCCTGCCACCAGCCAAGCCCTCCAGCTGCAGGAGAGCCGGTCCTCTGGGGCACGCCTGGCGAGGTCCAGTCACGGGCGCCCGATGGGCCCGATCTGTCTCATCTCCACCAGTGATTCCCAGTGGGGAAACTGGCTGCTCTCACTCCTCTGATAGGCTTACAGAGCAGATCTCCCCCACGTCACAGCCCAGCGTGTTTCGGTGCGGTGCCCTGTAAGGATGGCAGCGCAGGAGCCGCTGGTGTCAACCTGCTGCCTGCATAAAGGGGGACGAATTCGGCGTAAGAAGCCTACGCTGGAGCGCTGTGGCTCCGTGCCCTTTGCAAGTCTGCTTGCCTGGCCTCAAACCAACTCTCCTGCTCAATGCAAACCGCTGCATCTTTATGAAGAGAGGCAGATGTTTTTCACCCCCAGCATCTCCTGTAGTTCTGCCTCATTTGTGGAGCATCCTCTCGTTGTGCTCAGCTGCAGAGAGGGCTCCAGGTGGGCTCCGTTTGGGCGAGCTGTGTGTCAAGGAAGATGCGAACTGAGTCAAAAAAAGTCCAGAGAAGAAAAGGAGTAGGGAGAGCTCCAGCATCCAGTTTAGGAGGAAAGAAGAGGTGCTAAGCTCAAGAAGAGGATGATATAAACTGACCTCCAAGCCCACCTACTTCTGTTGGAGCAAGGAAAATGTAAGTGAGGCGGCAGGGAAATCCTCCCAGGCCTAGTGAGGATAGGGAAACCCTGGAAGAGGTGGTGTGAGGATGCTGTGGAGACCTCAAGCACAGATCTGATGGAGGCAAACATGTAAAGGAATAAACAGTGCAGAGTTCATCCTGCCTTGGGAAGGGAGTCCTTCTCCCAAGTTTCAGTGGCTGCGTGATTTCAGTGGGAACGTGCCTGTGTGCTAAACCCTGCATTTAATCTGTCCTGGCCAGCACAATGGTGCTGCCTCCGATTTTCCCCTGCTTTCCAAGCAGGTTGCTGTGCTGTGTTCAACTGGGGTGCCTGTGGGGCAAGAGTGACCCATCCAGCTGAGGGAAAGCGTGTGGATGGGGAAGGGACATGGTCACTGGGGGTGACCCACTGCTGGGAAACCAGGCAACAGATTTCCTGGAATGTGCCTTTTGGCTTGGGCATTCTGGGCTGGAAGTAGCTGGTGTGATTGAAAAGGCTCTGTCTTTTCACGGACTGATTGAAACTAGTCTGTGATTAGCAAGAAAACTGCCCCGAAAAGCTGCTCTTCATCAATATGGGCAGGCTTGTGACTGCCTTTGTGAATGCTGTGTGCTCCTCCAGCCAGAGATAGTCTGTGTCTGGAGGAGGTTACATCGAGAAAGCGAAGAGGATGCCTTGTTCTCAGAGGGTCAGAGCACTCTGTGCAGAGCCAGGTGCTGAATCCTGATTTTCTCACCGGCAGTGGTGCTGGGATCCCTGTTCCCCCAGCCCCTTTTGCTACACCCACGGTGCAGCTCTCCAGGCTTCCTCAGAAGGCCTTTGCTCCCTGCTCTGCTTCCCTGGTCTCCGCTCCAAGTGGGAGCAGTTTTGCTCGTATGACGTATCGCTGTCCCTCTCGGGCCGTGCAATGCTGAGAGGCGTTCCAGACACTTGCGATGATGGATTTGAATCCCTGTTTCCGTGACTCTCTAGGAAGAGGTCTTCCCCCCCCCCCCCCCAATCCATCAGAGAAAGGTAGAACAAGAGCCAGTGGCTGGGAGCAAAAGCCAGACGTGCATTCAAAGGAGGTAGAAAACATGCATTTTTTAACTATGGGATGTGATGTAATCACTAGAAATAACTACGAAGGAGAGCGTTGGCTTCCCCATCCGTGAATGTCTGGAAGCCCGTTTGGAAGAGCTGCTTTTGTCAGCCGTGAGTTATTGGTCTCACTGACGAGGTAACTGGGTGAAACGCCATGGCTGGGTCTCGCACAGAAACCGGCAAACTGAAGAGCTCGGCTCTGGCCCTGGGACGGATGGACGTGCTGCAGCATTCCTGCGCCATTCGATGTCAGGGATATTCCTGCCAGGAAATTGGATCACAGGACCAGATGGAGAATGCAGATCCAGTCGGTGCGAGTCTGTTTACAGGTTTGAACCAAAACATGGCGAGAAACACAAAAGAAAAGCAATGTCCTCATCTCTGATCATAACTCAGGCCCTTATGTGAACCAGCTGCCACACTCATTTATAGGACAATCCCCTCTGCAAAATCCCGCTGTTAGGAATAGCAGAGAGAGGAAAACCTCTGCAGAGCTACGAAGGGCAAATATCAGACATGGAAATAGCCCAACTTGCTCTCGTATTTCGGGATCTCTTCTGAGTTTACTGCGGCTCTGAAGAAAACAGGCTGTTGCATGTGATTTCTGGTATTTCTGGCCAGGTTGAGAGTCTACGTGAATGGTGTCTCTTGTAATCGCAATGCTGTTGGCTTCGGGTAAAATGAGGAAAACAGGGAGAGCTGCAAATTTAATCAATGGTGGGGAGGGGGATAAATGTGCTCAGCATCCCTGCGGGACAGAGGGGCTCCAAATCAATAGGGTGGGCCACAACGATCAGAGTAATCTTTTGCCTCCTGCGTCTGCAGTCCATTTTGTGTTTGCTTGTTGCCAGCCAGGGAGGAGCCTGCTGAAACCAGGAATGGCCAAAGAGCCCCAGAAAGGCAGCTCCCCCAGAAGCGTTCATAGCATGAAGCCCTTTGCTCTGCCGCCGAGCCTGCGGGGACAGGAGCCTTCCTCCACCCCAGCAGGCTGGGCATTTCCCAGCACCGACGCTCAGTGCTCACGGCCATGTGCTCATGCACACACTGTTGGCCAAGGAGGATGGAGGCGCAGAGGTTTCCAAATACGCTCTGTTCCTAGAAGGGCTGTTAAGTAAAAAATGTGCCGAGAAACGGTTTGGCAAAGGGTCTGGTTTGGAGGAATTATGCTTTGCTTCGGTATGATTAATAATGGGGATGGGGGGGGAAAGATCAAAATAATCAAACTCCTCTTAAAACTTTGCTGGGCCGAGCCACGTTTAAAACTCAGTCTCGGGTGTGAAAAGTCAGAAGGTCTCTGAATTTGTCCCAGATTGACTCCGGGCAGGATTCAAGCTTCTGAAAAAATTCCGGCGCCTCCATGAGCACGTTAAGCCTCGCCCAAGCAGAGCCGTGACTGCGGCTCCAGGGCGTTCGGCATCGCTGTGCACTGCTCAGGTACACCTCGTCACGCTTCACGGCCAAGCCGGAGACTGGAGGAGTCCTGTCTGCGCTGCAGTGAGTGTCCCTGGAGACCACCATCATCTTTGCCTAAGTCCTTAGTTCTTCTGAAAATGCGGCTATCCACTGCTGCGATCAGGAGGTACCACAAGGCGTGGATGTGAGTGGGGTCATTCTAAACTGGCCGTGATGTGGCTGGATTTTGTTGCAGGCTGTTCCCTGGCTGTTAATCCTGCTTTAGGGCAGCCTCTCTGTAAAGACAAAAATCCTTGCACATGTGGCATGCAAGAGAAAGGCAGGTACCTCCCGGGGGGAAACGCCCACCCCGACCCAAGCTGGTCCTGTTGCTTGTTTTGAGAGAGTTGAGAGGATGCTCAACCACCGGGGTCACGGATGTTGTCATTAGCTAATAGCAGAAGCTGCTTGGGAAGAACTACTAGACTTTCCTTTAATAATGTCGGCAGTCACAACAGCCCAAGAGGAGGGCACCTTCCTACCTGAAAATGTAGCCAGACATTTCTCGGGTGAATTGCTTCTACATTGAGAAATGCAGATTCTGTTCAACTGCAGCAGGCAGGAAATTTCTGTCGGTTCCAGCTGGAGGGGGGAAACCTCCTCCAAATTAAAGTAATTACGGAGAAAGCAGATGCTTTGGGTAAATACTTTGATTCTAATTTTCATGTAAAAGCAGCATCTATGTTGAGGGGAAAGAACAGATTTTATAAGCCTCAAAATGGAAAGAAACCACTTTGACTTTTTTTTTTTTTAATTCCCTCTCCTGAATTTGTTTGCTAAAACTTTTAGGAGTCCTGTTACAGGTCAGCTCCAAACAGGCTTTTAAAGTAGAGAGCTGAAAGCCTGTGGTTGCCGCCGGTGCCCAGTCGTGTCCGGGGGGTGATGCCGCGGGAGGATTTGGGGAGACGTGGAGGGCAGAACCGCAGGGGCTTTTCTGTTATTCTGGTGCCATCTACTGGTCCGAGCCCACAGAACGGGCTGTGGCAGCGGGAAAGGGGAGGGAAACACGGGTGGATGGTGTGATGTGGCCGGGGTCCCGCAGGAGCGTGAGCTCCTCGCCCTCCCTGCGCAGGGCACACGGATGCGGTCGGCGCTGCGCTCCCCACAGCCTTGGTCTCCGCTTTCTCCTGGTCTAACAGTTAAAAAGACTGGCACAGCCGTACTGAAACCTGGGGCCCGGGCTGCCCGTCCTGAGCTCCAGCTTCTTCCAGCCCTGGCCTCGCTGAGGAAGGCGAGGGGGTGCGATGTGAAGGAGGCAGCCGGTGGCGATGATGCTCCTGCTGCTGTGCTCCTCCAGGTTGGGATGTCCATGGAGCAATCGGGGCTGAGCTCTGCTGGGGTTTCCCTTCACTTTGGCAGAGCAGCAATGTGCTCTGGTGTGGATTCTCGAGTGTCCTGTAAGAGCTTGGGCTCCCCTGACTGCCTGGTGTCTTGCCAGCATTAATAATGCCTCTTGCCTTTTACTGAGCCACCGGGTTTTCAAGAAAATTGTAGGAGCTGAGTTATCTTCGCAGTTCCTGTTCAAATTGTCAAGTTGTGGTCGAAATTGGCCAACGACTCAGAAACTGCCAGGGGGATCAGAGGCAAAGAGCGTGTCTCTTTGGGTTTCCGGAGAAATCGTTTACAGTTGAAACCAGCTGGGGAAGCTGGGCTGCCCTTTTGGAAGGCACCTCCAAGGGGTTTGGTTTCCAGAGCCGCCCATCCAAGGACACAGTCTCCTCTCCGGGTGCCAGGCTCTCATGGGAGGCTGGTGCGAGCTCTGGCCCACAGCTTCTCCTCTGTCGCTGCCTCTCTCCTGCCACACGTTGCACATTGGCTTTGCCATCCCGGTGGCTGGGCCAGCTCCGTGCGGCATGTCCCTTGAGAGAGGATGTCCTCTCTGTTGTGGCTGCTTCAAAGGGCCAAGGCCCGTCTTCGACTTGCTTCGCTCCAACGTGGCAAGCAGCGCTCTGAGCAAGACACAGCCTGCCTTGAACTCAGCCGGGACAGGGAGCGAGGAGGAGGGAGAGCCAGGAGAGGGGAAGAGATCTTCGATGGGGGGTTTTTCCGACAATCTTTCCCACTTTTTAAATTTTTAAGTTTAAAGGCAAGACCCACAGCAGGAGACCTAATAGCTAGAGGGCAGCATCTCTGCCCTGCAAATGTACTCTCTGCTCTAGGAAACACAGGAGGTATTACCCCTTGGGTTACTATTGGGAGTAACTTTTTAAAGTGCTTGGGTTTCAAGCCTTGAAATTTCCCAGGCTCATTCTCTCTAACGATTTGAGAGAAGTCAAAGCCCTTTTTGTGTGAAAACTGGAGGCGTGGGGAGTTCTTGGTGACAAGCTGTACCTGAAAGCTGGAAACGCTGATGCTCGGGTACCAGGGACTGCTGGGCGGGAGACAATACCCCAGAGCTGCCCAGGCAGTTGTAGGGATTCAGTGCTGTTTTGGGGAAGCCTGGCCTGTTTCAGCCAGTGCTGGTGGAGCTATGGGGCAGACATACGGTTGGGATGGATGGGAGCACCCATCTCTCTGGACATGGCTCTGGGTGTGTGCAGCAGCAGGTCTCCCAAGGCAGGCAGCAAGGATGGGACTCTGACTTTGGCCATAGGCTGGCAGGTAACCAGGGAAAGATACGGCCTGTGCCCAGGGGTGAGGAGTTTTAGTATTTTATTATCTCTGTGCAGGATGATAGATGCAATAAAACTGCCAGAGCAACTGCAAACCAAATGCCTGAGCAACAGAAGAGGTTTGTGGGAGAAACCTGTATGTCGTATCACAGCCTGGGCTCAGCAAGCAAGAGGACTTGAAGTCATCTGTGCGTAAATGATAATCATCAGGAGCGCTTTTGCCTCCTCTGTTCATGAAAGGCAAGATCAGAGTGCTGTCAGCCAGAATGAAATGTAATATTTGTTTTAGTAACCCATCCATCCTTCATTGGGGATGAGGGGATGAATTCTCCAGCTTAAAAGGAGCTTTTCATCTCCAGCTCCTGCAATCCTTCTAATGCTGGGAACAGGTTTGGTCAAAATATTACTTGGGTTTAATTTATGTGAAGACTTGGGTTTTTCTTCCTCTTGCTTTTGATTCAGGAAAGCGTCTCTATTCATCAGGGACACTTAAACTATCTGTGAAGTAAAAACAGGGTCTAAGCAGCGAGCCATCCCTGCGTCCACCGTGAATTCGGCAGGCACTCGCTCAGGAACGAGCCCACAGCAGCAGATGCCATGCGGTTTGATATGCTTCTTCCTGTCAGACATTGGGAAATAAAATGTGATTCCAATACAATTGTTTGACGACGTTAGCTGGGTCTCCCTGTGAATCTCTGTGTAAGGAGAGTAAATTTAAAAGGCCTTTTTTTTTCCCCCGACAAAAAGCTAGGAGAGGACTCCAGGGTCTGCCTTGTCGAAAATGCTGTCTGACTTCTGGAGCAGGAAATGGCCGAGATTTTCCTGTGAAGTTGCCTCAAGATGGGCACTTTAGCCTGTAGTTAGGTGCCTGACTGCAAGTGGCTTGAGCATCAAAGGGGTCTGCAGATGGGTTTAGCTGTCACGCTTCAGCTTTTAAAATTGGGCCAACTGGCTAACGATAGACCTTTACTACCAGGATGCCAGCTTTTGCCTGGCTCGCTAACAGAGCGCCTGAAGCCTTTATGGGAGGACTGTTGCTTACTGCATGAATGTGCCATGCCAGTACAGTGGGACCGAAGTCCAGTCTCAGCATTGCTGTGATTCCTTGAAGGACCGTGGCTCTTAATTCTTTTTTTATTTTTATTTTTTTATGTTCCAGATTCTGGGGTCATGTGAAAACCTGGGTTAAAAAAAAAGTACATCTCTGGCAGTGTGTATAAGTCAGAAGGATGAGACTCAGCCAGCTTCAAGGTTAAAAAAAAAAGCAGAGTGTGCACCAAGAGAAGGCACAGTCTATCCGGAGCCTGTCTCAATGCTGGTCTTCACGGAGGCAATCACAATTCTGGGAGGCTCCAACTTATGGTCCGTGACCGTGTAGGTTGGTTTTGTTTTGGTTGCTCCTGCTGTGCGCAAACGAGGCTGGGTGGCACAGCCAAGGCAAAGCCATCGCCTCTCCCCCAGCCCAGTGGACTCACAGACACTTGATTTCAAGCCAAGTGACAATTCCTGGGCTTGCAAGGAGCAGGGGTTAACTCAAAGGCTGCAGATGCTGTGCAGGCATCTGGGCTTTACAAGCGCTGGAGCGGTGCGTGCTAATGTGGGGCAGGCTGCATGCCACAGGCTGCAGCTATGTGCAAAAAGTCTCCTTTTCCCCCTTTCATTTTTGTTGTTGCTGCACAAGTCCCATGAATGGTTAAATATCCTGCCAGGGCAAGGTAATTTTGCCCAATAAACCCCTGTGTTTGTAGGTCTGCTGTAGCTTCGTGCCTCTGACTCGGGAAGGAAACAGTAAAGTTCTTGCAGAGTGCGGGGACGGGAGCATTTTACAGCTCGCTGAATGGGCTCCGGGTTTGCAGCAGGGAAACCTAGCTCAGGCTGACCTCTCTGGAGCCCACCGAGAGCCGAGGCAGTGATTGTTTCTGGACCAAGAATCTCTGTCGCTTTCTGCAGGTTAACTCGAGATAGCGCTGACCCGGTGCAGGGGGCCGGGTGACGGTCTTTCCCTTCCCCAGGCGTACACGCTCTCCGCAGAGCGCTTCCGCGCGGACACGGCGCTTGTCCCGAGCAAACACCAGGAAGGTTTCCCGACTCTGAGGTTTCCTTTTCTGGAGCGCTCAACGAGCCGGAGTGGAAAGAGGTTTGAGGGCCTCAGGAGTTTGCTGGCAGAGCTCCTTCCTCCTCTTGGAGAGGTGGGGATAATCCCGTGGGACAGGGGCAGCACAGCTGTCTCTCATCCTGGCACGTAGCTGAGCTGTGTGGGATCAGGAGGAGATGGAGCTCCCAAATCACCACCTTGGGCACAGAGCCAGGTAACCCACCCGTTGGGTCCCATGCCCTCCTGACCCGTCCATGCTGTTGACTTCAGCCTGTCCTAGCTGAACGTCCAGCACAGAGGAATGAGACCCTTCCCTCTTATTCCTCCTTAGCACTAATGAGCTGTGGGGCTAACAAGCTTGGGGTATTTTGCTCCAAATAGAGCAAGGTGCTGCTGTGTGGCTCGGAGGTTCTTTGCAGCCTGGCTAGAGCCAGCACAAGCCCGGCTCTGCCGGCTGCTTGTCAGCTCTGCAAGGCCCTTGCAGAAATCAGTTTGCCGTGTCTCGAGCCCTGTGGCTGAACTTGGCAGGCTCGTGAGCCGAAGGGTCGGGGAGAGGGGCGTCACCCGTCCTAAACCAGGCGGCAGCCTCCCGAGAAGGGGCAGGAAGCGCCGAGTCCCCAGTCCCCCCACTGAACTGGCAGCTCACGCCGGGCATTGTAGCCGAGCGTGTTTGCAGCATTTTATGGGGCATAATCTGTTGTCATTGAAGCCGATGGCAAATTCCGTACTTTCTGCAGCTGACGCTAAATAGGTCTTTTGAAGGTTGTAATTTCTCGTTTAACCGATGCCAGTTGCAAATACTTTGTGCTGAGGAATAACCCCTTAGCGCCAAATAAAATACAGTGGAAGTCTGTGGCATGTTTTTCAGCGTATTGTTAGTTACAGCTCTCCTGACAGAGCACATTCAATGCCGAAGATAAATGCTTGGGAGCCTCTTGCCAATTTGTGTCCTAAAGGGCTTTTCTTGGATGTCCTCTTCTCTGTGGAAAATGCTTTTCTGTTTTTCCAGCAAACATTTAATGGTTGCGCTTAAAAGAAAAAGAGGACCTATTTCAGGACCAGACCATTCTGCTTTAGTTCTCTCCAAGCTGGTTTGTGGCTCTTTGGGTGCTCTGATCTTTGTTACACCACATTGCATGGCAGTGGTCTTCGCATAGCAATATGCATGTTCCAGGACCTGCATGGGGGATGTTTCGGTCCACCCAGCACCGCTCTCTAGTTGCCCCTTGTGCCCAAAGTTGAAGGGTATTCCCAGCTGACCCATCTCAGAAAATCCAGGCTCCAACCAGGCTGCAGGTACGGTTGTTGGCATATTAGGACACTGGATTCCCATGCTGGGGAAC
Source organism: Mycteria americana (assembly GCF_035582795.1). Classification (NCBI taxonomy): domain Eukaryota; kingdom Metazoa; phylum Chordata; class Aves; order Ciconiiformes; family Ciconiidae; genus Mycteria; species Mycteria americana. Next base: position 41,026,186 of record NC_134371.1, read on the forward strand.
GCAGTCTTTCCATTTGAATTCAGTTTCCGTGACCAAGGGGGAGCCTGGAGAGTTGGTGTGAGTGGCCTGGGGCTGGTCAGAGGGGCGTGCCTGCAGGGATGGAGGCTAGCGGTGGCCCGTGGCCAGGAGCTTCACGTCTGGCTGCTCACGGCTGCTCACCAGTCCCAGCTCAGCATTGCTGCCAGCACTTCCAGCACGTGGCTGGGACCTGGGGCTGGCAAGAGAGGGTGTTCAGCCTGAGCCATGGTGTCCACCCTGGTACCCCTTTCTGGGAGATGTATGGAGAGCTGCACAAGGAGGAGAAGGGAGGAAGCCACCTCTGACAGGGAGTCACCTGCACACACACACACACACCAAAGAGGTTGGCGGAGATTTCCTAAGTGAAGTGGAAGGCTCTCGAGGTTTCTGTGAGCAGTCAGGAGCAGCTGAGCTTTCTTTCCTGGGGACAAGGTGATTTCAGAAGTCCCCTCAAGGTATGCTGTTGGTGGAGCAGAGTGGAAAGCCCATCCCATGGCCGCTTCTGTCTAAATCGACTCAGACATCCAGGCCTCGGGATGATGGTTTGGTAGGTCGGCGAGGCTGAGGGAGCTGCAGCACTGCAGCAGCGGGGTGATCTGGGGCCCCGTGCAGGCGATGCTCAGTGCTCACCCACCGTCACACGGCCACGGCTGTAGCTGACCCAGAGGGGTCTGAGCCTGAGCTTTGGGAGCTATGCAATGCCTCGGCCTGGGGAAGCCCCAGCACAGGGACATGGTGGTGCCCATCAGCTGTTGGGGTGCCGTTAAACCTAGCTATGGAACCCCATTAACCTGAAATAAGTCCATCTGCCTTCATTTGTGAATCAAAACCGACAGTTTTTCTGCAAAGGGTGAAGAGCGGAGCCAGCATTGATGTGGGGCCTCACTGTTAGCACTGATGATGGCTAGGAAGTGCGGTCTGCAATACTCACAAATACACCAGCTAGCGTCCGCATATGCAACTGAAATGAAATAGCTGCTGTGTACCTTTATACCATATACCCAAAGTGTGTTAATTACTTGCTGTTAATTTATTCTCCATGCTGTGAAACTCAACAGCGTGAATGGCACAATTATAATGTGAATGCATCCCACTTCTGGTTTATTTTGAAGTGATCTGCTTTTTGTCTGCACCCCTGTAAGTACAGGACTACTGTTATGAACAAAGAGAGTGGTACAACACGTCCTGCAAGAGTGGGATGTCTAAACAGATGGGCGAGGCGAAGCAAGGAAGGAAACGGAGGCGCAGAGGAACAGACTGGCTTGCTCACAGTCATTTAGAAAGCTGGAGCCAGGGAGTTTCCCTGGCTGCCAAATCCCACCCTGCTCATCTATCTGCTGTCCCCAGCTTTGCTTGTGTGCTGGTTTTCTTGCATCTCCCAAAGCTGTTCCCCCAAATACAGCTTCACCGAGAGCTTGGCGCATGGTGTGGGCTCCAGGGACACAAGCCTGGCAGAGACCCGATGAAGTCCTGTCGTCAGTCCACCTTTCCCCCAGGGCAAGATCGAATTTGCACATGCTGTTCCACCTATGCCAGTCCTGACACACGTTCCTCTAGCTCATTTTAGTGACCTCTGATGATGGAGAAATCTGCATAATATACACTAATGACCCCCATGAACTTGAATTTGGTGGAAGGTAATTTACTGATCTCAGGAGGGCTTTGATCTGGAGCAAAAGCCCTCGTTCTGTGGTTCATCGGGGGTCTTTAGAGTGGAGGACCAGAGAGGGATGGTTTTAAACCTACACTTACATACTGTATTGCATGTGGCCCTGAGGCTAGGCATGCTTTCTCTAAATGCCCTCAAACATCATTGTTTTTCTAGTGAAAAACATCACCTGGCTCCCATAGGTTTTGTTCAATAGTTTTTTATTATTTGGAGAACTTTTTTCTCCAGGTTTCCCATTCCAATTCATATTCAAATACCAGTGTTTCTTGGCTTAAAAATACTTTGTACTCGACTTACTTTATTTTTACTTTAATTGTTAGTAAAAATGGACATAATGAAATGACCAGCAAATGATTTTGCCAGGGGGTTGATAAAAAAAATTATAAGATGTATTCCTAGGGAAAAAAAAAAATCTGTTTAAGAATTTCTCATTAAATGTAATTGGCATTTCCGGACATGACTGACACTAAGAAGTTTGAAAAAATGCCCATGCTAACAGGCCAGGGGACAGGAATTTGCTGTATTTGACAGGCTGTATACAAGAAGGATGCAGCACTGCAAACTCGGCAGCGCAGCTTTGCCAATGTGTCTAGACAGCCCATCTCCACGGGGGAGAGAGAAGCTTATTTCTTGGACCCACTCCATCTGTGGCTGCTCCGATGAGACAAGACCACTTACTGGACTCCTTTATCGATGGAGACTTTGCGTCCGAGCTTTGGGGTTGTGCTGAGCTTGCTCAGCCCTTGTTGTGTGGTGACCGGTTGCCTGCATGAACTGATTTGGGCTCCCGCAGCTGGCAGGATGCAGTGGTTGGAGCAGGGGGACGGGGCACAGCACGGGTGCATCGTCATGTTTCTCCAACTGTGCTACCTTGGGTGAGCCATCAAATCTTTTGGTGGTTTTGAGATGCTCCTCTGTTAGGTGAGGATGTGCCTAGTCTGGCAATGGATGTGATTCATTAGCTAGAGCCTTTAAGAAGCCTTAAATTCTGTTAAATTGTGCTAGAATGGCACCATTCATCTGCTAGCCCTGCAGCAGACCAAAAGCAGTGCTTTGTGGCTGAGATATCCTGCGTCTCCATGCAGGTCGCCTAAATGGTCTGGTCCTCCAGGTTAGAGTATCTGACATTTTAGCCAGATTAAGGGCAGCAATAAGCAGGTATCCTATAATATATTCATCACCTGGAGGCAAAGATTATCCTATAATATATTCATCATATATCCTATAATATATTCATCACCTGGAGGCACTCTGTATTAGGGATTGTCGTTTCCAACATATCCCTCATTTGCCCCAATTCGCATGAGCTCTGACAATCATTGTTCTGCCTCCTCTCCTGGGAGTTGTGCTTTTCAAAACTGCAGTGAACTTTGTGGAAATACAGAGGTTTCCATTTTTCAGCCTTTTGATTTAAAATCTCTAGATGATTGTTCGACTCTGGCAGGGAACCATTCAAAATACATTCCAAAATATTCATCATTCCACCAGGCTAAGAAACATAAGATGTAGCAATTTATTAGCTAATGTGAAATGCATTTGCTGTCCAGAAGAGGCTAAGGATGGAGGTGGATCTGAGCCTGAGTTCCCTTCGCAACCCACAGAGCCAGGGCGCGGAGCACGCTGGAGCCCGTGGTCCGTCCCATCAGCCCTCCTGTTTTGCTGAATGTCCCTGTGTCCGGCAAAAAGTCCCTAGAGCCCAGCAGCAGCCTTGTCCCTCCTCTCTGTCCCCTAGCTTTAGAAGAGCAGGTTTTCACTACGGGCCTGGGAAGGAGAAAGAGTTGTTTTGAAATGGCCCTACACTCCCTAGCAGTGCAGGATGTAAAGGTCCTTTATCCCCCACCCAAGGAGCACGCTCCCGGTCAGGATGCTCAGCCCTTGGAAGAGGCAGGTGGGCTGGATGCTGACAGCCGGGTTGAAGTTATGTTATTTCTTGATCTCCGATGCCATCGTTTTTCCAGTTGTGATCAAGAGGGACCCATAAAATGCATTAGTGGTCAAAATCTGGATTTCTAAGTGAAGCTCTGCAGCAGCTTCAGTCCAATTTGCTTGGTAGGGGCGATGGCAGTGGTGGTCTGATTTGGTCGAAACACATTTGTTCTTGGATGCTAATGAAAGGGGCGCGTAGCCTTTGGAGAGCTGGTTTCGATGTTCTCACTGTCGTTTGCACTTCCCCTTCTCCCAGCCCGTGGTGCCCCATGGTCCTGGCATGGTTGTTCTGTGCCATGCAGTTTGCAGTCCTGGATATTTCAATAATAAACAGATGAAATATCCATTGAGAACAGTGTTTCTGCCTACCGGTGGGGCCAGCTGGCGCGTGCATCCCACCGGTCATTGTCAGTCTGCTCGCACAGGTCCCACGTACCAAAAAAACACATCCAAGTGAATTTCCAGATCCAGTCGGGATGTGGCTGTTTAATAACGGCACTTCTCGGCAGCACGGTGGGCCTCCGCAGGGACCTGAACAAGCAGAGACATTCATGAAGCTGGTCAGCTTGAGTCAGTCTTTCCCGATGCGGGCAGGAGATTGCTCAGTAACGTTTGCAGACTCTTGTGGCTGCCACAGCGTTTGGAAATGAGCCAGTTGAAAGGCCCGAAATGCCAAGTGGTTCATCTGCAACGTATATATGGACTGAAAAAAATCCCCCCCCCCCAAGCAGCCCTTTTCTGTCTTGGCAAAACCCTTTTTTTTTTTTTTTCTTTTTCTCTTTTTTCTTTTTTTCCCCTCTTTTTTCCTCTCTCGCCTCTCTCTCCTGTCTCTCCTTTCCCTTTCTTTTTTCTTTCTCTCTTTTTTATCTCTTTTTTCCTCTTTCCCCCTTCTTTCCCCCCTTTTTTTTCTTTTGCTTCTTGCAAAAATATCTCTAATTGTCCCTGTTAAAAGTTTTTGTAGCTGAAGTTCATGAGGATTTTTTGCCACTTTTTTTAAATACAAGAGAAAATTTAATAAAAGCAGTGTTGCCCAGAGTTCGGGTGGGTGTGCAGTGGAAGGGCGACTGCAGGGTCCCCGCTTCGTGGCTTCTGGCTGATGTATCCTTCTACATGAGTACTAACAGGGAGGCTCAACCTTCTGAATCTGTGGCCATCAGAAGAGGGTGGAAATGGTTTCTATCTATTTTGGTCTCAGGGACTACTCTCAGGGCTGGAGAGACTGAAGTGTACCATCCCGAAGGGCTGGAGCAACCGTAGTATTGTCTGTGTTGTGCTCCTGGCTCCAGTATACCCCATTAACCCCTGGCCCAAGCACCAGCACCGTATCATTTTTGCTCTCTCCTACGGACTCCTTCCTGTGGAAGGAATCAAAATCCACCCCACACTTGTCCCTACAATGAGGCAGTCTCCCTAACACGTTCCGTATTTTGTTGTGAAAGTCTTGTCCTAGCAGCTTGGCCTCAAAGGGCGTATTGATCCCTGAAACCTGGGGCATAGGTGACACCTGTTTGTGATTCATGTCCAGCTATAGGCCTGTGGGTCATCTCTGTACATAAAGAGAAAGGGGACACCAGGTAAATCCAACAGGAAAGCAGGTGGAAATAATACTGTGTGCCTTTTGTATAACGTGTAACCCTATGGAGCTCGCTGCAGGGGGATATGAGTGTGGAAAATAGATTAATAACCTGTCCTTGCCTAATTGTCCTGACAGTCATTGCCACTGTCTTTGAGGCAGCTGATGGTGTCCAGGTGGATGCAGATACTGGCCTTCCTGGTGCACCGGTCTGCTGCTGCGTGGAGCAGTTACACGGTCCTCGTTACACGGTCAAGCTAAGAGCAGTGTTGACTCTTAAGAAGAGCCGTTGTGCTGGTTTGGATATACACCACGTGCCTGTTAGAGTTAAAAGGGGCAGCGTTACACAACTCGGCTTTTCAAGCCTTTGTAGAAAGGACAAGAAAGGGTGCCAGAGAGGAGAAAGACGTTATCTGGAATGAACTAGGGCAGGGAAGGGGCCAAGAGCGTAGAGAGGCGGCTTTGGAAATGAGAAAATACTGATGGAGCAGGGCGGAGGTTAGGAAGTTTGATCTTGGCTGCGTGAATGCTGTTCCTAAGATGAAACATCAGGACACATGGCATGGGAAGGGGAGCTGATGGGAAGAGCATGTGGGCGTTGGAAGTCATACCCCTGACCTTGCAAAGCCGTGATTTTACACGTGTTCAGCACTGCCAAACGCACTGATCCCAGGTCTTACCCAAGAATAAGGAAGGGGCTGTGAAGGCTGAGGTGCTCCAGCTCTCCAGGGAAGGTCTGGTGGTCACACCGGCACCAGCGGCTGGACGTCATTGCGGAGGAGCGCTGCGCTGGGAAGCACAGACCCGTTTTAGATATGATACCTTTGGGTATGGTGGTGGGGTTTGGCTGGCGGAGCTGTGTGATTGCATTTCTGCTCCTCTGTCACGGGTCCAATGCTTCTGCGGCATCAGGCTACCCTAATGAGGGACTCGGGGGGGGGGGGAGGACACGGACAATGACGACTGCAGCCCCCTTGGATCCTGTCCCCTCCCAAGCTTGGTAAATCCACCCCGCTGGATCGCCGCCACAGTCTGGTGGTTTGGTCTCTTTGTCAGTTACAAAGTGCAGTCTCACAGAACATGATTTGCCGCTGGCAGGCTTTTAAAATATGTGTTTGCTTTTGATTATATTTTTTTTTTAAATTAATTTTCCAAGGATCAATGTGGTAATGCATATAAAAATTACAATATGTAAAACAAAGTATAAAAGCATACAAGGAATTCCAAACACATAACATACTGTGCCTTGGAGCTTATGAGATCCATACAGCACTTATTGTATTATGGGAACACTCTGACCCCAAGACCCAGCGGAAAGGCTTGTTAGAAGAGCAGGACTAAGCCATGTGCCTTATGAGCTGTAGGATGCCCAGAAGGAAAACCCTAGTGAATATAAAAGCAGAGCTGTTACAGCAGAACTCAGACTGGTCTGTGGGATCTAGGGGGGCTTTCAATGGCTTTGTACCAATTTCTGGAGAAGGATGTATACTTTTGCCCCTGCAAATATTGTTCTCCCAGTAATTAACACTTAACATCATGTTTTTCCAGAGAGACTCTGGATTTCCATTGGATCATGATTACTTTTTTTTTCCCCGAACATAATTTCTTCTGTCAACTCCAGCAAGCGGAACGTTGACATGGTTAGGGAGGACACACATCTTAGCCACTATAAGTGCCCATGTGCTCTGCAGGTTCCCACCAGATGAGAGGCAGAGCACCAGAGCTGAAACCACCCTGAAAAGCAGTTTTGTCTTACGTTTGCCATAGGATAGGGCTCTTAGCTGCTAGGGAGGAGCTCATGCTGTGGGTCAGAAGCAGAGCAGGTTGGGTTTGCAGGGGGACCTGATCCCCAGCTCTGCAGACCCCCAAAAATGCAGAGCAGAGCACGGGGGATGCCTCTGTACTCAGGTCCCTGCAGCACCCGGTAAGGCTGGGTGAAGACTGTTTGCATGCTAGAAACTAGTCTTCAGGAGCTCAGAGGTGTCTACAGGTTCTCCACCAGGAAGGTGACAACCCCAAGACCTCCTTCCTGGTGGGCGAGAGTCACTGGCTGGTGCTGTGCCTTGAAACCCACCTGGAAATGTCCCTTTTGGCCATGGAGCAGGCGGGAAGTCCCTCTGCTCGAGCGCCTGTCCTGGTGGAGAACAACGAGGGTTTCGCTGTCAGTGCTGGTGAAGCCATAGCTGTACAGGACTTCAGTTCTCATAGTCTGGCAGGCAGAGCCGAGTGCAACGGGAGACCATAGGCACGCTATCCATGCAAAAGCTATTCACAGCTCTGTAATGATATGTAATTGTTTGTATGCGGTCAGCTAAAAATTATCCTGATAGGTTCCACATTGCAGACACTTTGGAGAGGAACTGCCATAGTCCCGCGGGTAACGCTGAAAATACACACACTTTTCCGTTTAATATCAAAACTCGGGTTTTGTATGAAAAATTCAGTGTCGCCTTTCTGAAGTTCCATGCTCGTGCACAAAATAACTTATTTTTTATGTGCAAAAATTGAACCTGATTAGTTTACGAGATAATCAAAAACGAAGGCTTTTAAAGGAAATATAGCATCTGTTTCTTTGTTTTCTTTTTTTTTTTTCCCCCCCTGTGTTCCTGGTGATCTTAACAAGACTGGAACTTCAGATACTTGAATTGTTTGTATAATTGAAATAATTTGAGGTCTTGTGCACAGATGGTGCAGAAAAAACAAACAGCAAAGGTTAGAAAAAAAGCTCAGCCAGTGTTGTGTAATGGGAGAAAAATGATAGTTCAAAAATCTCCGTAGTCTGACCTGCAATCACAAATACAAACCTGCTGTTACCACGGTTGTACAGCTGGGCTTGTTATCACTGCTCGTCAGGGCTAGCTTCAGTACATGACTTAACAGGCATCTCCTACCTTAACATATTTAGTTTTCTTTCAAGTGTCATCTTCATTCCATATTGCCCCCATTTGTGATGTCTGGTGTAAGGTAATTATAACTTCTCTGTGTAGCATTTGCGTACCCTGAAGTTAAACCTTATTTCCATTTGAAAATACTTTTCATGCATGGAAATGCGTATAAACCGGAGTTCGCTCTCTTGGGAGCTGTTAGAAAGACACTTCAGGCAGCTCGGAGCATGAAATCTTATCTGTGTGGGTCCCCTTGCCCCTCTTCTGTCCCTGCTCACATCTGGCGAAGGCGACGGATGCTGCTGGGCGATGGGCTCCTGCTGCCCGGAGGAGCGGGGTCCTTCCAGGCAACGCTTGGGAAGGGAAGCTGCAAAACCAGCGATGGACCTGGCCGTCCAGCCTGGTCAAAGACACAGAAAACAAGCTGAGGGAAAATAGACGTGCGAGGCTTTTACCCGTTTTCTGCCAAAGTGATGCTTTCAGGCTGGAAAGTGGCTTTTCGGGTTGAGATCGTCTCATTTAGGGTGAACCTTGCTCTGGCCGGGCTCAGCACCGGGCGCAGTTGGTGTCTGTCGGCGGTTTTAGATGGGGTACGTTCTCGTCTGTGCGCGAGCGATGGTGGTGGGACCCCCTGCCCGCGGGCAGCTCCGCTCTGCAGCACGCTGGCTCGTCTCCAGCATCCCGCACGAGTGGAAAATCACTTGAGACCTGTCTCAAATTGGTTGGGGCAGGGCTTTGTCATCAGGTGGATTTTGTATGTCCTCGTCCCTGCTTCCTGCTCCCTTTCCTGGCACCTTGTTTTAGCTTTGATTAAACCTTTTGGGTTTAGGTTTTGTTTTTTGCTTTTTATGATATAAGTTGACAAAGCTGCCCTGCACCTAAAGAGTTGCAGTATTTTGGAGGGATATAATGAATCGAAAGCAAAGCAGAGCGCAAATAAAACTGGAACGTGAGCCTGCAAAGGGCTGTAACTGTCTGGATGGCTGATGTTGAGGAGAGGAGTCTGCCTGGAGCCAGGGGGAACCTGTGGAAATATTTCATCTCAAGCTTCTTAAAATTTAACATTAAATCAAATAAAAAAACTGTTCCTCTCCCTTCTATGCTCCTATTTCCTTTCTTTCTCCACCACTCTGAATAAAACTTTCTCTTTTTTTTGGCTTACAGGATTTTTTTTTTATTTTAAAAGAGCTTTTAGTTGCTAGGTTTTTAGTTTCTAGATATTTTTTTTTTCCCTTGTGAAATAATTTGTCTTGTTTTTTCTTTAATCTGTGTTCAAACTTTAGCGGTAACTTCTTATTTTGAAGGCTGTGATTATACTGTGATTCCTTATTTTCTTCCTGGAATCCTTTCTCAGTTTACAGTTTATATAACTGGTGTGACAAATCTTTTCTGCCTTACCGTATCTAATATTGTGGTTAAATGTCTCTGTCCCTCACTTAAGTAAATCCAATTGTTTACTTTCAGTTTGGATCCAATTAATGTACTATAATAGCTGGTTCTGGACTTAATAGAACTGGTCAAAACTTTTCAAAACTGCCCACACAATGTAAATCCTATCTGGAAATTAGTTTTTGTTCTGACCTGGAATGAAAGCAAGTATGCGCAAGCATTCCTGCAAACTGGAAATCCAAAATATGTTGTGGTTGCAAGTATTGGTGGAAAAAATACTGATCTTGTAACTTATATGTAGGCATTTAGTTCTTAAATCCGTTTTGCTTTAATAATGCATTGTATTTTCAATGTGGCATCCCAACAGGAGCCATCTGATGGTACCCCAGTGATATTCACAGGCACTAGGACAGCTGCTGTGCGATAAGGAGCATAGATCAGAGTGTCTTCAAGCGTGGATCTGCCTCGTTGTAAGAGGAGACATGATGAGGTTGTAAGAGGAGACATGATGAGCAAGGGAAAAAAGAACAGGGCATTTCATACTGTATCATTTAGGGCCAATTAAAAATGCTTTGGTGTGTCCTAGAAGTGCATTGTGTATGACACCAAGATTTGCACGTCATGGGTGAACATCGAAATAACACAGGAAAACACAAATGTGGAAAAAGGAAACAAAATCCCCCAGCCCAACATGAAAGGTTGGGATTTTGAAATTAAATTCCCAGATTTTCCAGCATTGGGTTCCTGAGAGGGGAACATGCGTTTCGATCTCTCTGGGGGACACGTTTGCAAGCAGCTCAGCTTTTGAGAACGCTGCTTGTAACAAAATATTTCTGATTAAAAGAATGTTGATGAAAGACTTGTGACCCATCTAAAAAGCTTTAGAGCTGTTTTCCTCTTCTCTCCGTTTCTGCTGACTGCAGTCACTAGTGCTGTCAGCACTATTTAGGAATACCATTTTTCAGTGTTCAGCATTGTTTCCTGATAAAGATATAACGGCAGAAAAAAAAATACCCTGCTGACATGCTGAAGGCAGCCGGTGACTGCTGTGAGCAAGGTGACGTTTGCAGACACCTGGGGTTTAGGTGTCTGCATTCCCTCGTTAGCAGTTTTTAATCAACATACGGCATGTCTGCATGGCAAAATGCAAGGATTGATCAACCCAGCAGCGCTCTGGTCTAATACAGCTATTGTTATTTTTTTTCTGCTACCCAAAGTAACTCCTGTAGACATTTGGATCTAGCTGTGTTATGCTGTTCCAGAGGTGCAGTGAAAGGAGATCTCAAAATCCCATCTCCGCTGTCGCAGGTTGTGCTTAGCTGTCGAGCCACCTCCACCCGGCTGCGTCCTGGAGAAGGGGTGACTCACGTCCCTGCTCCGCGCCAGCCGATGCTGGAGGTACGCTAGCCAACAGTGACCCGACCATGAGTCACTGCAATGCGACCACTGCCTGCAACTTTCCGTTTCTTGGCCCTGCTATTTTTGGGTCCAGTAATTACGAGGTGAGCTGTGAATCACCGGCGTCTCGCTTTACGCCGGGAGGAAACCAGGCAAATTGTGTTAACGTGCTTGGCAGGAGGGATGCTTGTTCTCCAGCGTTTTACAGGCTTTGGCCCTTCTTGCTCCCCAGAGCGATGTGCTCACCCTTCCTCATGTGTAACTGTCACACAGGATCTGAGCAATGGCCAGGCAGCCTTGGGCTTGTGCTCCCTCCAGCTGGGTGTCATCTTCTGGGCAGGAACTGATTTTTCAAAGGCCTAGAGGGGATTCCCAAGGGGTCTCAGAGGCTTTTATTGATTTGTTCATCCAGTCCACATAGGCAGGGTTTAGATTAGAAAATAGCATCAAATGGAAAACTCAGAAGGAGGCCAGACACCCATGTTAACATTGGCCTCTATGGCAGCTGGTCTTGCAATGTTTCTGCCATTCGAAGGGACGATCAGCCCCGAGGCTTGTTCTTCGCTGTTTTCTGTGTGGTGTGGTGCACGGCAGCACAGCTATGTTGAAGCTTGCCAGTAAAGCCGGGGGAAATTGTTGACCCCTTTTGCAAAGGCTTTGATGTTGAGTCAAGAGAGGAACATGCAGGACTTTTCTGCTTCTTTTATAAGGGACAGACCCTGTGACAGTGCTAAACCCCCCAGCAGGTAGAAACACGTGCGTGGCCTTCTGCGCAAGCAGCGGTCAAACCCCATCCCTCTGCTTCGCTGCTTCGCTTCCCACCACCTGAGCAGGGTAGAGTCACCTGTAGCCTTGTTTTAATGTCCCGGGATTCCTACGCGCGTTTGGTTTTCTTGCACGTTCCTGCCTCTGCCAGTCCCTTCCCAGCTCAGCTTTACAATTCAACGTGCCTCTTAAAAACTGGTCTCCAAATGCTTCCTCTCGGATACAATAAAACCGAGGGTGTATTTTTGCACCCAGGAATCCCCAGGTTGGAAAGGAGTCTGCTGGGGATTGTCAGGCTGTTGGAGAAGGATTGGGGACGGAGGAGCTGTAAACCTGCAGGAATTTGAAAAACCTACTTTAATTTAAGAGGAATGTCCTTTTGTTCCCAAATGGATGGGCCTCGCTCCGAAGGCGTTCAGGTGCAGTAACTGTTACCAGATGGGCTGTGAAAAGCAACACAAACAGGTGGTGAGGACAACAACTGTAGACTTTAATTTCCTTGTCAGCTGCTCCCTGTGCCTTGCATACCCTCTCGAGAACAGGAGGATGAGGGGAGCTGTCATATTTGTATATGGCAAAAGGAATGACTGTCAAGGGGATATTCTGCAACCCTATACAGCAGGTCAAGCCCCTGGCCTCTCAGTGGTGAGACCGTCACCTGGGCCAAGGTGCGCAGTGATTAACTTAAAATATAATTCACTAGCACGTGCATTTTTATGGATACAATGATCAATGTATTTTAACGTATGCTGACATGTATACTGGCTCAGATCCTCCCATGTGTTACTACCATTCTTCCATGTAAGACAGTGGGACCACGCTGACATTGCCCACCTGGGGCTCTGCCCGATGTGCTTGGGAGCGCTGAAGGCTGGGACTGCAGGAGTATGAGAAGCCTTGATGATTTCTGTGGGACACATACTGGAGCACTTGAAGAGGGACGAGTGCAAGGTGACAGCATACCAGTCCTGCAGCTTGAACGGGGCTGTTCTACGGAGGCATCGGTGGCCTCCCGCTCCTGCAGGCTGCTGCCTTGCTCTCCACTTCCTTTGGTGTGGCTTCCCACAGTAACTGAAGCGTTTGCTGTGCTGTGACTGGTGTGATGAGTGAACATACTTCGGTACAGACAGGGTAGAAGCAAAACCAGCGTCATAGCCTCCAGCTTGTCCTAATAAAGAGCATTCAAACCCCGGAAGCCATCACTCACTGCTTGCCAGTATCTGCGAGTGCCCGTGCACTGGTAGCTCCATCACTGCTGCTACATTGTCATGTGCAACAGCACTGGAAAAAGGAGATGGTGCAGAGTGGATACTTGCTAAGAAAAGCCATTTCATAGTTAATTCAGCACTTATGTTGCTCCAGTGACCGTAGGCACAGGCAGCAGTGATAAGCATGACCGCAGATGTATGGATGTAGTGATTTATTGCTGGAGTAAATACAAACCAGGCACAAAACAATACGTGCTCTTATGGGATGCACAGTTTGTTGCTCACCACCTTGCGGGCCTGGACAAGGCAAGGGGGGTGCTGGAGAGTGCACAACTGTTCTTCAGTCAACAGTATCCAATGTGCTTATGCTCAGTCTCTCTCTTACGGGGTTTTTGCTTCCCAATTGCAATGCTATCCATGTCTTGTCTGACTGTATTTCCATGTCCTTGGCTTGCAAGCATACAAGTGAAACTGGCTTTTGTGCTTGTCTCTTGTTCAGGCCCGTAGCAGTCACACTTCAGTTCCACTGTCTGACACCTCTTTGTTCACAGCTCCCCATCTCTGCCCAAACTGATGCTTGTCAGTCTGGATGCGGGGAGGATAAGAGAATGCAGTGCTCATTTAAGCCAAATGGAGCTATATACAGAGAACGGCATTACCTTGGCTGTAGTCAAGCCCAGAGTAACAGCTGTTTCCTTGCGCTTTCCTTACTCAGAGACAGGCACACCTTCTCACAGACAGTAAGAGCTGGCACAGGACTCGTGCTCACCCCAGGGCGCTGTATTATGTCCCAGTAAGGGCAGTCCTCGGAAATTTGAAGCCGAGAGAACAGGGTTTCATGATTCTTTATGGTCAGAAAAGGTTTGTAGGATTGTCAGGAATGGGGAGATGCATTTTGGACTTTTTTGTTTCCTTTTAGAGATAAGGAAGCTGAGGCATGGGGTAGCTTGAGAGAGCTGGTACAAGTCACAGAATCACAGAATCACAGAATCGTATAGGTTGGAAAAGACCTTTAAGATCATCGAGTCCAACCGTAAACCTAACACTACCAAGACCACCACTACACCATGTCCCTAAGCACCTCATCCAAACGTCTTTTAAATACCTCCAGGGATGGCGACTCAACCACTTCCCTGGGCAGCCTGTTCCAATGCTTGATAACCCTTTCAGTGAAGTAAAATTTCCTAATATCCAGTCTAAACCTCCCCTGGCGCAACTTGAGGCCATTTCCTCTTGTCCTATCACTTGTTACTTGGGAGAAGAGACAAACCCCCACCTCTCTACAACCTCCTTTCAGGTAGTTGTAGAGAGCAATAAGGTCTCCCCTCAGCCTCCTTTTCTCCAGGCTAAACAACCCCAGTTCCCTCAGCCGCTCCTCATCAGACTTCTGCTCCAGACCCTTCACCAGCTTCGTTGCCCTTCTCTGGACACACTCCAGCACCAAAATGTCCCTCTTGTAGTGGGGGGCCCAAAACTGAACACAGTATTCGAGGTGCGGCCTCACCAGTGCCGAGTACAGGGGCACAATCACTTCCCTAGTCCCACTGGCCACGCTATTTTTGATATAAGCCAGGATGCCATTGGCTTTCTTGGCCACCTGGGCACACTGCTGGCTCATATTCAGGCGGCTGTCAACCAACACCCCCAGGTCCTTTTCTGCCTGGCAGCTTTCCAGCCACTCTTCCCCAAGCCTGTAGCGTTGCATGGGGTTGCTGTGGCCCAAGTGCAGGACCTTGCACTTGGCCTTGTTAAACCTCATACAATTGACCTCGGCCCATTGATCCAGCCTGTCCAGGTCCCTCTGCAGAGCCTTCCTCCCCTCAAGCAGATCAACACTCCCGCACAACTTGGTGTCATCTGCAAACTTACTGAGGGTGCACTCAATCCCTTCGTCCAGATCATTGATTAAGATATTAAACAGAACTGGCCCCAACACAGAGCCCTGGGGAACATCGCTTGTGACCGGCCACCAACTAGAGTAAACTCCATTCACCACCACTCTTTGGGCCCAGCCGTCCAGCCAGTTCTTTACCCAGCAAAGAGTACACCCGTCCAAGCCATGAGCAGCCAGTTTCTCCAGGAGAATGCTGTGGGAGACCGTGTCAAAGGCTTTACTGAAGTCTAGATAGACAACATCCACAGCCTTTCCCTCATCCACTAGGCGGGTCACCTTGTCATAGAAGGAGATCAGGTTGGTCAAGCAGGACCTGCTTTTCCTAAACCCATGCTGGCTGGGCTTGATCCCTGGGTTATCCTCTACATGCCATGTGATGGCACTCAGGATGATCTGCTCCATCAGCTTCCCCAGTACTGAGGTCAGGCTGACAGGCCTGTAGTTCCCCAGGTCCTCCTTCTGGCCCTTCTTGTAGATGGGTGTCACATTTGCTAATCTCCAGTCAGCAGGGACCTCCCCAGTTAGCCAGGACTGCTGGTAAATGATGGAAAGGGGCTTGGTGAGCACATCTGCCAGTTCCTTCAGTACTCTCGGGTGGATCTCATCAGGCCCCATAGACTTGTGAGTGTCTAAGTGGTGCAGCAGGTCACTCACCATTTCCCCCTGGATTATGGGGGCTCCAGTCTGGTTCCCATCCCTATCTTCCAACTCGGGGGGCTGGGTACCCAGGGAACAATTGGCCCTGCTATTAAAGACTGAGGCAAAGAAGGCATTAAGTAGCTCAGCCTTTTCCTCATCCTTGGTCACTGGGTTCCCTCCCCCCGTCTACTAGGGTCTGGAGATTCTCCTTAGCTCTCCTTTTGCTGCTAATGTATTTGAAGAAGTATTTTTTGTTGTCTTTTACAGCAGCAGCCAGATTGAACTCTAGCTCAGCTTTGGCCCTTCTAATTTTCTCCCTGCACAGCCTTGCTACACCTTTGTAGTCCTCCTGAGTTGCCTGCCCCTTCTTCCAGAAGTTGTAGACTCTCCTCTTTTTCCTGAGTTCGAGCCAGAGCTCTCTATTCAGCCAGGCTGGTCTTCTTCCCCGCCAGCTCGTCTTTCGGCACCTGGGGACAGCCCGCTCTTGTGGCTTTAGGGCTTCCTCCTTAAAGAATGCCCAGCCTTCCTGGCCTCCTTTGCCCATTAGGGCTGCCTCCCAGGGGACTCTGTATAGCAGACTCCCAGTCTGCTAAACAGGCCAAAGTCCACCCTCCGGAAGTCTAAGGTGGCAGTTTTGCTGACCCCCCTCGCCACTTCTCCACGTATCAAAAACTCTATCATTTCGTGATCACTCTGCCCAAGATGGCCTCCAACCATCACATGGCTCACAAGTCCTTCTCTGTTCGTGAACAAGAGGTCCAGCGGGGCACCTTCCCTAGTTGGCTCACTCACCAGCTGTGTCAGGAAGTTATCTGCCACACGCTCTAGGAACCTCCTAGGCTGTTTCCTCTCTGCTGTATTGTATTTCCAGCAGACATCTGGTAGGTTGAAGTCCCCCACAAGAACAAGGGCTAGCGATCGTTGAGTCTTCACGCAGTTGAGCTGGGAAATAAATCCGTGGGGTCAATGCGCTTTCCACCTCCTTTTTACATGGGGACTAACACAGCACGGTTAAGGTGTGGTGTTGAAATTGTGCAAGCCCCTTCCTAAGCCCTTTCCATCTTGAAACCATTGAGGTTATTCACCCCATTGCTGTGGGCTCTTAGCTTTCTAGCATTTCACATCTCCAATTTTCTCTCCTAGATGATCAACTGAACTCAGAAGAGAAGAAGAAAAGAAAGCAGAGAAGGAACAGGACTACCTTCAACAGCAGCCAGCTCCAGGCATTAGAGAGGGTCTTTGAGAGGACACACTACCCCGATGCCTTTGTACGGGAAGACCTTGCACGCAGAGTCAACCTCACTGAAGCCAGAGTTCAGGTAATCACCACAGCTTGTATCCAGACACACCTCACCTGGGGGGGGGTCATCAGGCCATTCCCATCCAGCAGTAGAAATCCTCGAGGGCTGCGTGGCACGCTACGGTCACCAAGCTTCTGGGTCATGCTGTATTGCAGTGTCAAGCATGCCATGCCTTGAGGAGGACTGCCAGGCCTGATCTGCCACCATACTTACTACCTGCCCACTCAGATGTGTTCATATGGTTCATTCAAGGCCAAGATGTTGAATGTCCTGTGCTCAGGCTGCTCATGTTATCTAGAGCTGCTCAGCTCTTAGCTTGCAAGCCTGCACCTTCTGAGGGTCAAAGCAGACCATGGAACATGATTTGTTGTACAGCACTCCCAGGCCTTGCTGCTTACAGCACAGGACAGACCTGGTCCCACAGGGACCTCACTGAGCCAGTTCCTCTTGATAAGCATGAGGGCTTTATCAGGGCAGACATAAGGATTATCTTGTCATTAGAGTTTCCAGTGACAGGCATGCCAAAGCAGCCTGGTTTTAGAGAGTCCTGTCTTGGCCAGCAGGGCCAAGGTGATGTGGCTAAATGGTGAGTGTCACAGCAGAGCTGTTTGTGATGGTTGGTGGGTCTGTGCGCTTCCCATCCCAGGTGTGGTTCCAGAACCGGAGAGCCAAGTTTCGCCGGAACGAGCGGGCCATGCTGGCCAGCAAGAATGCCTCTCTGCTCAAATCCTACTCAGGGGACGTGACAGCCGTGGAGCAGCCCATAGTACCTCGCCCAGCTCCAAGACCCACCGACTATCTCTCCTGGGGTACCGCCTCGCCTTACAGGTGAGTGAATAACCCCTCTGGGGCTGACCAGTTTCTGGCATAGTATAGAGCAGCCTGAGAGTGGCCCTCAGACAGCTCTAATGGGTTGTTTATATTCACATGGGACAACTGGAGGATACAGCAGTTTGACCACCCCACTGGTTTTCCTTATCTGTTCCCATGCCACCCCATCTCACTGCCAGGCTTGCAAGGTTGGCTTGGTTCAGCAGCATCGTGGCTCTCTGGGAGCTGGGTCCATGGGAGGTTGCAGCTTCTTTTTGGTGGTCTGTCTCTGCGATTCAGGAAGTTTCTAAAGAGGATCAGGTAGAAATACATGGAAACAGAAGGTGTTGCACTCGTTTCCCTAGTGCATCCAGTTTAAAGCAAGGAAGAAACCTTTCCATAGGACATAGATCCAGGGGAGGTGATGGCAGAGCACTTGGGGAGGCTCAGCCACTACACGGTGACCAGAAGAGGGAGTTCTGTGGCTTTTCCATGGCAGTCACTGGCTGGGATGCAAGGAAGGGCTGGGAACTCATTCCATGCAAGCTGCTCCCTACCCTCCCCTCAATGATCAGCACTGTACTGGTGAGCAATTTCTAGTTGCTGGAGCACAAGCATGTGTGTGAACGAGCTGTGCTGTTGTGCGGTGCTGTGGTTTGCCCACAGTAAGGACCCAGGTGTCTCTGGGTGGCAGACTGGTGTTCAGTGTCCATCTGCTGTGGCCAGCACTGCTTACGGGGTGGCACGAAAGAAGTGCAGATGGAGCAACTTCAGTCTTCTCGAAGGATCTGGGATGTTCATGCTTGTCACAGGCCTCCCTGTCCACCTCCATGCCATCCACAGCCCAGCAGGAACTGGGTGTGGATGCAAGAGTCACAGGATGTGTTGGTTTGTGGGGAGCCATCTGGCTTGTAGGCAGTTAAAAATGAGGTCGATGGGTATTTTTTAGCACAGTGGCTTCATTGTTGGTCAGGTCCTTGGAGCCCTTGGCTGGATTTCTTCCTGTTCATCTGGCTTGGTCACAGCCAGCTTCCCATTGGCTTCCGGGAGTCACACCAGGCCCAGAACCTCTCTTCCTCAGTCATCTTGACCCCCTTCTTGCCCCCCAAATGTTGTTTGCACAGTTAGGTCTGCAAACACGTGGTCTCCATGACAGTTTGTTGCTTCAGTGCCATGGGGTCCTCTACATCCACCCTGTAGCTCCAGAAGAATGGGTCTTAGGTTAACCCACTCCAGATACTGAAAAGGATGCTTTTGATGACCGCCAGTTTGGTCTTAGAGATGGCCGTTATCCTTTGGATTTTATCTGAGGACTGCTGTCTGGCAAAATCCCCCTTTTGGGGTTAAGGCTTTCTGTCTGTGAAGCACTTCTTGGTATTGCATCCTAGGGAGGAGTCTGGATGGTGAGTTCAGGGGAGAGAAGCACAGGTCCTTCCCCACCCCACTAAGACTGCTCTGGTCACAGTACCAGATCCCTGCTGATCACTCGTGGCTTGTTTCTGCCTCTCCCAAGATGTTGTTTACATGAGGGGCTTCATAACGGCTTCTAGGAGAAGACCCTGCAAAGGTAACTTACCGGGGCACACTGGGAAGGGCTGTCTGGGGCCACGCAGGGCAATGAGAAGCCCAAGGCATCTGGGACATGTGAACGAGGAGAGCAAGGGATGAGGGAAAGCCTTAGAGATGGTTTTCTCCCTTTGAGGTCTAGACCTGGCTGTGCCTCTCCATGGTGTGAAGATGCATCCTCACTGTCTTGATGTCTTCTTGACTGAAGCCAAGACATTTCAGCAAAGATATTTGTAGCTTACAGCCATCCCCACTGGCTGATGTGCCAAACCAGAATGGACCGTTACCCTCCCACTGGCCTGCAGAGGGGTAAGAGGCATTGGCAGAAGAGCAGAGCAGCTGGTTTCCACAATGTGGGGTGGTCAGGACCCTCAGACACTTTGTGCTCCCCAGGCTTTCTAATCCTGCTGGGCATCTCTTAGCAATCACATTCGTCTTAATGGGCACCCAGGCCAGGTTGTCACAGCCTCATTAAGTCTTTGAACTGAGTAGGGTTATTGAAGTATTGGACACTTGGTGAAAAACAGCTGTGCAGAGTGTTCGCATGGCCCTCTGCCCCCTCCCCATCTCCTCGGCGCTGCCGTACCAGTCCCTGCTTAACGGCTAGGCCGGGAGAGGGCTGAGAGCTGCGTTGGTCAGTGCTGTTTTTACTCTTAGATCTGGGGAAGGTTTTCAGTCAGTGTGTTTATTCTCCAAATACATTCAGCCACAGGTCAAACAAAGCTATTTGCAGATCTGTGTCAGATAGATAGCCAAGTAGATACTATTATTTTTTTGAAGTTGAAATGTTTTGCTTAGACATTTTTTAGCATAGGTTCCTAAGAAAACAAGACTAGCAGTCGCGCTGTCAGCCTGCACTTCCCACTCCAACAACCTTTGACTCCATGGGCCACTGCAAACCATATTTGAAAGAAGGATTTTAGGTCTCAGAAACATGATGTTCCTCTGTGTTTAATGAAAGAAGTCAGCTGAGTAGAGGACGGAGACTCTTCTTGTGCCTAAATGGAGCGGAGGGAGTGGGCAGCAGGGTGACTTCAACCCTTATTAGACCCTAGAGAGACTCTGGAGCAACCCTTCAAGCCATATTGATGTTTGGAGACAGCCTGCTTGGGTGCTGGTCCTTGTGGAGTAACTTGCTAAAAGAGAGTGTTTCTGTAGATTTTTGGTTTAGCAGAGATTTCACGGGGCAACAGTAATTTTCCCCACACCTCTGGGGAGCTGAGAGCAGGAGGCACCCTGGAGTTTTAGACCGGACTTGGGCAGCAGTTATATATGGGTTTTGAATGGGAACAGTTTACACCCAAGACTGAAAGTTCCTATTTTATCTAAGCTAGAGTATCCTTGAGGCTTTTCTCATTTCTTCCAGTGCAAAACGATGGGGGAGATGCACCCTGTGGAAATGGGTGGGAATGCATGCTTTAGTGGCCATCAGCTGTAGACCCTGCAAAACTTTGCAACACCTCTGCAGGCAATGCTCAGCTTCTCACGTTGCTGCTGACTTATGGGGGAGAGGGTAAAGTCACCAACCCGAAGTCAGCAACAGAGAGGGAACTGAGGTGCGTGGCCGGCTGGGGAAGGCTCAGGCACGCCGATCCATCGCGTCCTGGACGCTGGTGAAAAGCAGCCGATGCACCCCGTGTTGTGCAGTGTCGAACACCCCTGAGCCCCAGGGGTGCATGGGGAGCTCTGCAGCTCTTCCTCACCAGCTCCTCCGCTCAGGGCTGCTGTGGCTTTCTTATCCGAAAGGTTTTGGGTTCTTCTGAAGGAATAAATTGAAAGAGGATAAGTCTATATTTTTAAGGATATTCCTGTATTTTGATGTGTGTATTTTAATGTTCATCCTCCATATCCTTCCAGTAGCTGCTAGAGACTCTCAAAGTGTCATGAGTGTGTGCTCTCCCGGGGAGAGTTTTCAGTGCTTTTCCGTGGATGGGTGTAAGCAGCTGTATATCCACGAGTCTCATCCGTCATTTCCATGGGTGTAAGCTGTCGTGTTCCCACCAGTGCTGATGCAGAGATGACAGTTCCTCCCTGAAGAAGTTATTTTTTTCCCTGATTTTAAAGTGAGACATAGGAGTCATTTGGCCTGGGATGGGACCTACTAGTATTGCCTGGTCTGGGTCTCCTGGAGGCTGAGGATTCAGACAGAGCTGAATTGCATTTAAACTCCTGGCAGGTCAGCTCTGCCCTGCAAAGTCAGAGATACCGCCAGCATTTTGGGGCGAGCGTGTACGCCCATGGCCTGGATCTGTGCGTGTAGCAAACGCCCACCTCCCTCAGGGGAGATTTGCTGTTGCAAAGGCTCTTCCAGTTGTGGAGATCAGCGCTGGAAGCAAAAAAGAAAAGAAAAAAGGGGAAAAGCAAGCTATCTTATTTCTTGGGCTGTGGGTGGAGGAGAGCGTTTCCCAGAGCCTCGGACGTGAGCCACTCGGGCAGGAGGTTGGAAAGGGTCAGCACCAGACCTGACCTTGCCTCCAGGAGAGCGTTTGTGCTTTCCTCCTGAACATGCTGGCTGCATTTAATGGGCGTCTCTAGTTCACCTCCTGTTTTTCAACTGGTTTTTATCTATGGAGCCACGTATAGGAAATGCCACACGTCAGACAGTTTGCTGCTTTTGGGGTAGGGAGGTTGCTTTTTGCAGAAACCTGGGACACATGGGTTAAACGAATTTTCTAGTGGTCTGGAAGGCAGATTTACAAATTTTTGGTAGGATAAGAAAGGACTCTGAGATCTTTGTTCATCCTCCACTGCCAAAAGTAATGTTTTTCATGAATAAAGACGTGATTTGAAGGGAGAAAAAATGTTTTGTTTTTTTTCCCTTCAGCCTTTAAGGCATGCTTTATTTGATCAGCTGAAGTTTTGAGGAAAAAAATGTGAAATTTTCATTCCAAAAGGCTGAAACCAAAAAGCATCACAATTGTTGAAATGGGTTTTTCCCAGAGTGTTTCTTTAATGTAACGTATTTCAGAAGTGACGTGATTTCACAAGCAATAAAACCAGCATCATGCTCTCATCAAAAAGACATTGCTTCCAGTGGGAATACTTTTAAGGATAATGGTCTAACTGGCAGGCTGGGCACCCTGACCTCATTGTAAACCTTTTGGGTTAGGAAATAGGAAATGGAAATTTTCCTATTGACTTCAACCGACTTTGGTGTTGGCTGTCCCTGGGTAAGTGAACTGCAGTGGAGAGATTTACAGGGGTGTTAAATAAAAAGTAGTGATAATTCCCTGCTCACATAAGACATACATCCCACAGGTATGGAAACTCCAGCGTTTAACTTCACTACGGTGCACGTCTGCTCTCTGTGTGGTGTGAAGACCACGTCTGACGTGATGTTTCTCTCTTTCCATCCCACAGCGCCATGGCCACCTACTCCGCCACGTGTACCAACGCCAGCCCAGCGCAGGGCATGAATATGGCCAACAGTATTGCCAACCTGAGACTGAAGGCAAAGGAATATAGTTTACAGAGGAATCAAGTGCCTACAGTCAATTAACAACTGGAGGCAGCTGCCTTGCAGAAGGAGAAAATACAGCAGCACCCGTCCTGCTTCGCAACTTGTTTGTGCTGAAAGAAAAAAAAAAAAAAAACAACAAAAAAACAAACAAAAAAACCCACAAAAAAAAAGAAGAAAAAAAGCCAACGCAAACCCAGAACTGAACATGGGGACCAAACTGGGAGCAAACTGAACCGCTCGTGAGTGACAAGGTTCCTCCTTCCTTTTGGGATAATGCCACCATTTTTTTTTCTTGTTATTGTCAGGTTTATTGCTTCTGCTCAATATACTACGAGCTTCTTCAGTAAAGGACAGGCTCACCCTTGTTGGTTTCCATTTTCGTATGGGACTGAAAAAAGAAACCTGCCAATGTCAGCCCGTGGACATGTCCCACCTGCCATCATGCTGAGATGCAAAGCTTGCTCCTCTCCCCCCTGCCCCAGCTCACCCTAGAAGAAGAAGTTGTTTGGTCACCATTGTATCTGCCTGACCCTTCATCCCTCCAGTCCCTTGTGTCACAGAGGCAACGCCGTTACCGTTAGTCTGCAAGAAGCCCGTTAGTGCAACGAGATGGGGTCGTCCTGCCCGGGTTGCCTGGACCAGTCTGAGATGTGAGGAAGACCTCCTTTGGGCTTCACAGGGCTTCATTGCTTTCTTGAGTATTTCCGGCACTGCTGCCTCAAAAAGCCAAAGAAGAGAGAAAACCAACATGGGTGTGTGAGCAGGGGGGGCTTAGTGGGGGGATCACTCCGTAGTGCCAAGAATAGGACTGTTAGGACACTCCTTTCTATGCCTTACAGTTTGTGCCACAGGGAAAGGCGTTGTCCAGATGCATTTGTTTTATATATACTGTATATATTTATATATATAAGATATACATGCAAGCTTGGTTGGTGTTTTTTATTAAACAAAATAAAATCCATTGAAAATGTTTGGGATGTTTGTGCTGCATCCAGGTTCCTGGAGCCGTGCATTGAAATTCCAGCCGCAGCCTCTCTCACCCTTGTCAGAGCTCTTCCTGGTAGCCTCAGGCAGCGCTTGAAATGGCCAGCTCACATCTTCCCATGAGAAACCCCAAAGAAGTGGCACTGGAGGGAGCCATGCTCCTTTCCAGATTTTCCCCGTGGGCATTTGCAGCTTCATAGAATAATATGAGGATCTCCTCTCCAGTCAGGTAGGTTCATGTGGCTCTTGGGAACATGCAAGGACGTCCCCATGGAAACTCTCTGCCAGCCCCTCTGAGGACGGGTGATGTCTCAGCAGGGAACATCTACATGAAGACCATATCTCCTCCAGTTCCCATAACACTGTCCAGTGAGGCTTGTCCTGTAGCCTTAACCACTCTCTTTTGCTCTCCCTACCTGCTGTCCTCCCTCCTCTGGGGTCTGGAGAGTTAATTAAGACCTGATTTCCTTCTCTCCATGAAGAGTAGAGGAGATGCAACCCAATAGGGGTTTCTTCCATGCAAGCACCCTGAGGAAATTAGGATCTTTCATGTTGCTGATGATGCCTGCCTCTTTCAAATTTGGGGGGAGGAGGGGGCTTATTTATGGTAAATAGTGCTTGTGCAGGAGACCTGCCCAAACTGAGTGGGACTTTGCCATGGAAGAGTCCCACTGAAGGTAGCAAAGCTACTCCATGGTCCAGGCTGGACCATAAGGGAAGGAGAATGAAGTTCAGTCATGAGGGATACTTCCGGTAGAGTGGCTTAGGTCTCCATCTTGGTGTTTGCTGCAGACACACCGGGCATGTCTGAGAGTGGGCTTTGATAGTCTAAAATAGTATGTTGCAGGAAATGAGAAATACATCTCTTTAAAGTTAAGGTGAAAATTGAACTGGCAGAGGATTAATGGAAATCCAGCCAAAGTATTTGAGCTAACACCGGGAAAAAAGCCGCAAATTCAGACTGGTGTAAGTTGTGCTGGTGATTGTGTGTGTTGCTGCTGGAATTTTTTTTTTCTCCCTGTATGGATATTTTTGAGGGGAAAAAAAAAAAAAGTAATTGTGATCAGGACAGAAAGCTAAAAGTCACAGATTACGTTTGCAGACAGAACACCAGCAGGGGAAGCGAGGCTAGACAAGCACTGTGTTTTAAGAAATCCATGATGTTCTGTTTGATCCCTTTTTTTGGCCTTTCCTTCTGTAGTCTGGAGAAGCTAATGTCTCTAAACCAAAATATTTCCATCATGAGTAGTGTGGTTCCAACTCCTAGAGCCAAGTGATCACACTGGAAATCTCAGCCTTCACTTAGAAAGTCACTCTTGGTTCCTGTGCCTACACAAACAGAGAAAACTATTGAAGAACATGTCCTGCATGATCACAAAGAAAAAGGACTCAGTGCCATGTAACATTACTCAGAGGTTGAACCGGTTGTTGAGTGCCTTAGCCTGGTGCTCTCCCCTCTCCTTGCCTTGCTGCCCTCCTCCACGATCCACCAACATCCCAGCAGTGACAGCAGCCTGAACAAACTCCGCTGTGGTGGCCTGAGGCTGCCTGAGCGTCCACCCTGCAAGTTTCAGCTGTTTCCTTCAGCATCTTGGTGGCCTGTGGCTTTCCCCTAGTCTTTGCTCACTTTTTCTGCAGTAGAAAAATCACCTTGAGCAGCTTGCTTTGGTGTCTGCGTACAGGCACCCGTTTCTGAAGTTAGCAAGGAGACAGTTCAGAGAGCACGAAGCTCCTGGTACCCCGTTATCCACCTGTGGACCAAGATATCCATCCCTACCCTCATGCTGTGATGTTTGAGTGAAAGGGGCTCACATAAATGCCTGCGCAAACCCTTGTTCACCCTCCTCACTTTGTGTGAGGAACTGAATTGACTTGCATGGCGCTGCTCCTGCGGGAAGGTTGTGCAAGCTTTTGCACTTCCACTTTTAGTTGGGTCTTGCCTTGGGTTGGGCTGCTTGGTTGGGGATGCCATCACAGCTGACGGGGCTGTTGTCAGTCCAGATGAGACCTTTACATCACCTTTGAGCTAGGCGACCTCAAGATGTAAACCAGAGCGTCCGAGACACTATTGCTTTGTTTACATGGATTTGCTAAACGGAGTCCAGCTGGATGAATGGGTGGGTTTTGTTGTTTGTTTCTTAATTGCTGATGACCTCAGCCAAAAGGCATTGTCTAGTTGTCTATCAAGCCAAAGCGAAATATTATGATCATGTATGTTTAATCTGTATTTTATTGAACCATGTAAATATATGTGCAACTTAAGGGCCTTATCCTGAAAGCACGGACTTCTCCAGGGCTTTAGTAAACTTTTGGATGCAGCTCCTAGGAAGTTGCCATGGTTACCCCGGTTATCACTAAGTTTGGGTACCATTCAGGGGAGAAAATGGTCTTGAGGCACATTCCTCTTGTTTGCTCTGTATGAACGCTGATTTTTCAGGCCCCCCCCCCCCCCCCCCCCACGTAGAAATAGGTGGCCGATTCCCTCTAAGTGGGATTTTTGAGCATGACAGGGATGGATGATTGATGAGGCTGGTGGAGCTTGACGTGTGAAGCCACAGGAGGGATTCCCAGATGGAAGCGTATCCTGTAAATTATCTCTTGCTTTGTGATGTAAAATGTACAGTGTTTGCACTAGAATAGAAATGATCATTTTCAATAAACGGGGGACAAGACTCCCCAATCCTTTTTATAAGCTGCCACATATGTGTCGCGTGTTGCTGCCCTGAGGTGTCCTACAGCATTGGCTGGGGCTGGGAACACGCTGGAGCCTTGGAGGGGGAAAGTGGGATCAGGGCCAGCAGAGCAGGGCTCGGGGCTGTCCTTCCCAGCAGGCTTATCCTGGGAACGCCATGCAGCCAACTGGGGGACCGCAGAGATACCCCAGCGGAGACGGGGACCCCTCTGCAGCATGCGCCGTGCAAGCCAGCCTGTTAGCCAGGCAGAGACTGACGCTGTGTCCAGACCCCTGACTGAACCACAGGATTCTTCTGTCAACGTAGCTGCAGACGAGTTCAGCAGGAGCATAAGGTGGGAAGCATCCGTGAAGACTTCTAAAAGAAATGATTTTCAGGAAGAGGCGAGACACACCTCTGGCTTTGCCCCCAGCTCCCTACACCCCACTGGGCTGGCGAGACACTAATGTGGGGCTGAAAGCGGTGCAGGAGGAGGGCAGGGCTGTCTCCCTTCAGAGAGGAGAGGGGAGGGAGGGCTGGGCATCCTTACATGGCTGTTGGAGGTGGGTGACCAGCAGGGAGGGATGGGAGGAGGGAAGCCACAAATTAGGAGAGGAAAAGGGTTGAATCCCACCACCTGGGCAGGGAGCAAAAAGAGATGGGCTCAGTAGAGAAAGCACTCCACTGCAAAGCAAGGGAGATGGTCAGAAGGGTCTCAGAGGCTAACAAGGGCTAATTAGTGCAGTAGGCTATTAAAGTAGGAGCAGGGCAGGTGGTGGGGAAGAGCTTTTGCCAGGGGGAGACATCAAGTTGGGCTGGGTTGGCCTCCTGTTTCCCTGCTGATCTGGCTTTTGATCCTCCATGGGCAGTGTGTGTTAGGGTTAAGCAGGCTGAATGCAAGGGGCAGTTAAATTTCAGCAGCCCGGCCCATGGAGAGACCCCGTTAAGAGGAGATGGGTATCTCTGCAAAGCCCTCAGCAGTCAGCCGAGTTTGCATTCCTTGCAAAGCTGATTATTCACCCCTCTGAAGCTGAAATAATATCAGCCTCTTTCTTATTATTTTCTGGTTGCCAAAAGAAGTAGACTTGCGAATAGCATAGCTTCCAAGTTGTTTTTGAGACTGGAGTGGTTTGGACTGAGTTGAAACAAGCCTCAGATGTCCATCCAGACCTGCAGCCAGCTCATCTGAGCTCCCTTTGGGCAGGTGTCCATCTCCCCAGCTGGCACCGCTGTGCTGTGGCTCCTCACCTGATGGCTGCCAGTCACCAATGCACCAGGAGGTACCACCCCATGGAGCTCCAGCTCCCAGTTTGGCCTGGATTTCCCAGCAGGACCAATAAAAGCTATGGCAGAAGCAGCATGCGGCTGCCGCACGCTGCTTCTGCAGGTATCTCCTGAACATCTGACCATACATTACACCCATATAGTATTCCCCCCCACCCCCTCCCCACCATGGAAATAGATACCTAATTCACTTGGGCTTCATCTCTCTGGGAAAGTCATATCTGCTGCTTACCACTTGCTGACAAGGAGTGACACTGCTTATCTTCATCACAACTTCTCTTTGGGATCAGGAGGAGTAGATCCAGCCCTTCTTACTCTGATTGTAACAGGTGTCAGATTAATTTTCAGCTGGAAAGTCTTAATGACAAACGTGGATGCAGGGGCTGAAGATGAGGCTTCTTGATTGAGGTTTCTTTCCAGTGAGAACCCAACAGCCATGGGAATGCTGAAGAAGAGACATACATTAGGGCAAGTCCTTGATCGTCTCCCAGGGATGGTTTTCTCTCCACTCGGGGAGCTGAACCCCAGCAGCTAGGGTGATGCTGAAGGAGAGGTGCCAGTCCCAAATTGCACCGTGTCCCTGGAAACCTTTCTTCTCGGCAGCATGGCTGGTCCCTTCTAGGTCCAGCTCTCTGACCAGTGGCTGCTGCTTGCACCCACCTGGATGGGCTGTCCTAGAAAGCCAGGAGGTGAAGTCCTGCCAGCACTGCCCCTCTGGCCATGCCCAGCACAGAGCCTCTCTCAGGAGCCCATCTCAAGCAACATGTGTGCCTGGATTGCATCTTTCCACAAACTTTGGCATGGCTTTGAGCTTGCCCTTTGCAGTGTGCCAGAAGGGTCTGGGGCTGCCAGGTGAAACTATGGGGGCCCTTCACCCTCTTGGCTTTCTCTGCAGGACCCCTTGCTGCTTCCAGGAATATTTCAAAGTGGTGCAGCTAATCCCTGCGGCTGTCTGCCAGACTCCCCATCCATCCCGGAGAGACATCCTGGCTATTCCCATGGAGGATTTTCTTCTTGATCCTAGTAGGGAAGGAGAGGCTGGTCATGGCTCAGAGACGACTGCGACTTGCAAAGCAGAGGAAGCTGTGCCCAGCTGCTCTGGGTACTTACAAAAAATCCCTGCCCAAAGGTGACCCTAAACTCGGACGAGGGCTTCCTGACATACTGGAAAACCTGCATTGTCTAAACCCCACCCTGCGGTAGGGTTGGATGGGATGGGGTGGTGGGGCTGGGAGACTGGGAGTGCAGAGGGGTTGGAGAGCTGTGAGAAGTGGGAGCATAACTTTTCCAGCCTAACAGAGGGTTGGAGCTGGCCCTGAGGTTTTGGAGGTGATGTTGCTTTATCCAAGGCAGAGGCTGGCCCACAACCCTGCCCTCCCTCTCTGCTCCATGCTGGTAGGAAAGGGGAAGATGCTTAAAACATCAGCATGATGAAGAAAAGTTGTGTAGCTATAGAGCTTTGCGATTGTAGGAAAACAATAAATGTGCCAAATAGGTTTTTGGCCAATGCTGTCTGTCCAGGAGGCTGCTCAGCCCTTCATCCGCAGTTGTGCAAGCACAGCTCTGGGGAGGAAGAGGAGAAATTTGGAGCCTGTGGCCAGGGCTGGGCACCCTCCACAGTGTTCAACAGAGTGCTCAACAGTGGTCCCTGGGATCTCTGCTTTCTCTTGCTGGCAATTACTTCACAAAATGGGCATGTTACCCCTAAATAATCCCCAGCTGCACTTTAATTTGTAAACTCCATACACCTGAGGCTTTGGGGCAAAGCTTTTCAAAGGGGCTTGAGTGACTTGGACCCCTGTAGTCCAAAAGTCATCCACGGAAATATCCCTATTGCTGTTAAAACACAGCTCTGGCTCCTAAACCACTGCAGTGCATTGGGAAACTGCTGCCCCTCGCCCACATCACCCTGTTTGTGGAAAGCCCCCTGGTTTCTCCGTGCCTCGGGGGTTCCTCATGAGGGCTTTCCTGCTCATCCTTCCCTGCTTCTGCCCCTGCGGTGAGATCCCAGGTAAGCGGGAGCAGCTGCCCAGTGGTTTGGTTGGGTCTCTACAGCCTGGATTTGGGGCTCAGCACCAAAAGCTTCTCTTTCAGCCAAGTGGGGCTCAACTGGATTCTTCTGTGTGATTCTACCTGCTCAGCAACTGTGATGAAATCATGTGAAACGGCAAAACTCAGAAGAATAGAGTGGGGAAACCCCAGCTCCTTCCACAAGCCTGGAGCACCTGCGTTTCCTACCAGCAGACAGCTAAGGGACACGGCATGCACCCAAAGCCCTTCAGAAGTTACCAAAAAAAAGTCTCTGGGAGGGAAGGAAGGTCAGCAGCCACTTTTTGGGGGCTGGTGAGGACCATATGCTCTGCCCAAACCCTCTTCCACACCCCATGGTGCCTGCTGTGGGGCAGGAAGGCATCTGTGGGGCTGCTGGGACCAGAGTGCCCTGAGTGGGGGGAACTCCGGCAAGGTTTTTGCATCATCTAAAAGCCAGGTGTTGATTTTTAAATGAAGTTGAAAAGTAAGGGATTGTCCCCTATCAAGATGGGGCCAGGAGACAGCTGGACCTTGCCCTGTGCTCCCCTGCAGCCTCCCAGCCCACGTGCCGGGGTCCCGGGGGCAATGCGGGGATGAGGCCCTGAGGTCTCCGGCTGTGAAGATGAAGCTCAAATGACTTTGGGGCAGGGGAGGTTGACATCTCCATGTCATGGCAGGGAGAGGCATGGTGAGAGTTAACAGCAGGCAAAAGATGACAAATGGCAACCGGCATCTTATAATGTCTCATACTTTTTTTCTTTTTTTTTAAATAACTTTTTTAAGATTAGAGTTACTCTTTCCAGCGTCTTGGCCAAATTCTGCTCTCTGTCTAGCTGGAGTCCCTCGGCAGGCTCGGACAGATGCTGTTTTCCTTCTCTTCCTGCCTCTGCCTGTCCGAGCGATGCCAGATGTTGTCTCACAGCTGCTGTTTTCCAGCCTGGAGGTGGTTTCAGCGCAGGGCTGGGTGGAGCTCTCCTTGTGAATGGGAGGTGCTAAAATTAGCCACGCTATAAACATATCTCGGGACACTACTAAGCACCCCATTTAGGTGGCCAGGCTGCCCCAGGGCTGGGTGGCAAGACCGGTCCCATCTGCCCAAAAAGCAGCCATGTGTGAAGGAGATGAGTGTTCCCCCCTGGCCAGCCTCAACGAGCAGAGGAGGTGGTGCGCTTTCCCCGAGGTGAACGTGGGACGTATGGGTTTCCCACAGCTCCCTCCTCCCACCACCGGGCTGGCATGGTTGGTCCTCCCAGCAAAGCCCATCCCTGGACAGGAAAGGTCACACCACACTTCTGAGGTGGGTCCTCATAACATTGCTGAGCTAACGTGGTGGCTCTCCCTCCAGCAGGTGTGCAGATATGGGACTGGCCTGGTAACACATGTGGACTATGGCCAAAGTAGAGATGAAGTCACGATTAATCTAATGGGATGCAGCTCTATGAAAGGCCCCCTGTGGTTAGTGGTAAAAAAAATGCAGCTCCAGAGTGTGCTTCATCCCCTTCTACGAGGGGTGTGAAGACAGCTAAGGGTGTCCTCCTTCTCTGCAGGAGAGCAAGCTCAGGTGAAGAGCCATCCCGCCTGGGAAGCGCTGCTCAGTGTGGACCAAAAAGGCGTGTGTTTGACCAGGAGAACAAACCAGGTCTATGCCACAGCAGGAGGTGCTGAGAAGGGGACTTCCATGGCAAGTGCTTTGCCTGTGGGACTGCACCCCACAAAACCATGGTGGCTGTTGTAGTGGTGTAAGTAAAAACGGTTTCTGGAGGAGCTGTGCTGGGGAGTCTTCAGTGGACGTGTGGGTTGACGTGGCTGAACCGAGACTGGTCCTTCTGTAGAGCTGGGAACTGAGCTCCTTCCAAGCCAGCCCCATCATTTCCTCCCCTGCCTCAGCAACAAGATGTGAGTCTTGTAGGTCTGGGACCCTTGGGGAATGGGGCTGTCTTGGAGGAGAGCTGACGAAGCACAGGGAGATAGCCAAGCTCTCCACTCCTCTGGCTTGGGAGGGCTGGATGAGACAAGGAGCCAGGGAGCTCTGCCACGTGCCCTCTCCTGCTGTTGCCTCCCATCAGAGAAGCAGCCTCTTGTGGGAAGCTTCAGCCCATCCTCAGAGGGGTGGGACAGCAGCACCTCCCCGGGCTGGCTGGGGGACAAAGACCTTCTGGACCAAGTTGGGTCCTTATCTGGGAGGCAAGTGCAGCTCTCCAGGCTGGCAGAAGATTTATCACCATGTCCAAAGGCTGTATCTGAAGCTGGTTGAAAAATGGAGTTTCTTTTCCTGTGGCAGCTTCCAAGGTTTCACATATTTGACTTCATCCCAAATCAGGCCGAGGAGTGGAAATCTCTAAAAATACTGTAAGGAAAATGCAAATATGTGGAGGCATGGCAGGACCGCTGACACGATAGATTTTCCAGCCTTGCAGAAGTGGAACATGTTGAGCCTTTGGAAAACAAACTCCAACAAAACTGTTGCATTTCTGCAATGCCTGTCTTTGTGGCCCAAGTGAAATGTCTGAGCGGGATGCTTCATGTCCTGAGCTTGGCAGGACGTAGGCTGTTATCTCTAGCATCTCTGCCATGGGCTGGTTCTAGGTGTCTCCTCTGACTGTGCAATGTGCCCTGCAGTCAGCCCAGGTGGCTGGATCTTGCCCGTCATCTCTACAA
Source organism: Mycteria americana (assembly GCF_035582795.1). Classification (NCBI taxonomy): domain Eukaryota; kingdom Metazoa; phylum Chordata; class Aves; order Ciconiiformes; family Ciconiidae; genus Mycteria; species Mycteria americana. The sequence goes on from NC_134371.1 coordinate 41,058,316, forward strand.
TGATTGCATGCACAGACAAAACTGTGTTGCAGGTTCAGAGGACAACCTGGGTGCCTGCTCCTTCCCCATCTGCCAGCTCTTTTAAGGCCATGGGGACTGCACGATGCTATCCAGGTTGAATCACAGGGTGGGAAGAGCAGAAACCCAGGAGAACAGGATGCCCAAGATCATGGGAACCATGGCTGGGAGTTACAGTGATGCACTTACTGGTTATTTTGGCAATGCCTGATACTTGAATTTTTTCCCTTTGCAAGCCGTTTGTCAAGGTGGGATTTCACTGATGGAATGCAAATATCCAAGAAGGTTTTCAGAGGGGGAATAGGGGGCAAATAGGGGGGTAAATAGGGGGAATCCTTCCAGTACAATGACTTGCCTGTTGCGTGAGAAGAGAGATGAAGGTCCTAGAGGCGTTGAGCATGTGCAGCAGTAACGCATCCCTTACACCATGGAGCGACTTCTCCCTCCTTGGTCGACATCTGTGAGGGGGCAGCTGTGGCCACCCTTGCTTTACCAAGGAGAGCTTGCTGCCCAAACATGGCAGCTTTGAATAATAAATAATTATAATCTGTCTTTAATTTCCCCTCCCTCTTTTTGGTGATGAATGGCTCCCATCGCAGCGTGTGGAGGAGAAGCAGCTGTTGACGGGGAACAGGGTGCCTTCTCCATAGTTTATTGTTTTAATCATGGCCTGAGTGAAAGTGACAGCCCGAAGATGAAATATCTGCTGAAAGGAAATCATAACTCTGGGTGACTCTACTTAGCTCCATGACTATTAAGAACGTGTTTTTGTTGGACACGGAGGAATGTGATTTCAACCGACTATACACTTAAACGCTGTGTCTGTCTGCATTAATGCTGCTGGGTTTGCACCATCTCCGGTGCCCCGGTTGGGAGCTCTTAGGTGTACCTGGAGCCTCACATCTGAGCCTCTCCAGCCTTGGCAGGTCTGGATTTTTGGTGGATCTGTGCTGCACTAAGGAAGGGAAGCCATGAGGCTTTATAATACCAAAGGAGGCAAGGTGAGAAAGACGGTGGGCATGGGGTCTGCTCCCTGCTCAAGGGGAAGGACCCTCCCAGCAGGGACAGAAGGATGCCAACAACGCGGGGAATGCATTGGGTGACACCTGGGCAACTTGCACCCACTTGGTGACCAGCCTCACCAGCCACCTCTTGCTCTGCCCAAGCTCTCATGTCCCTCTCTGGATGTCTGCAGCACTCAGCACAACCAGACCCTGCTCTTGCCCCACTGCTAGCTCAGAGCCAGCACCAAAAGGTGTGTTTTGGGGCTGGGTGTCAGTGCACAGAGTGCTATGTCATGTCCTGATGGTGATAGTCTTGGTGTTGGGTGCTGTAAAGCTGTAGATGGATGGACAGCGAGAAAACCAGCCTACAATGAGCATGGTCATCCTACTGCCCAGCGACCAGACTGGGACTTCTGCACACCCCCTCTCCATGGCACGGATGGAGTTAAATGGCGCATATTGCTGCAACGTGTTTAAACTGGCGCATCTTTCCTCCAAGCACCATAAATATGGGGGAGAACAGTTAAAAATAGCATCTTCCATGTTCCTGAAAAAATGTTCTCATGTGCTCTGCTGGCTGCAGCCCCTGTTATGAAACAAAATATTTCCCATCAACAGTCATTAGCCTTTGAGTCTGGGCTACAATGCTGTTTATTACAATAAGAGCCATTACTGAGAATGGAACAGGATTAGAATAGAAAAGTCAGCTAAGTTATTATTTTCCTAATTAAAAAAACACATCATATACCACTAATGGTGCCAGGACATTTGCCCTCCTTCCACTGGATGGGAGCCCTGGCAGCACTTTCATTGTTGTGGTCAATCTTCAGCCCCTGCTGTCCCAGTGCAGGGGGCCGAGGTCGCACAGGGAGGGTATAAGCATGAGCGCACCCACGCAGCCACATGCACACATGTGTATACCCCCCCCCCAAACAGCCTGAGGAAGCTGTGCATGCAAAGGTGGGTCCCATTCAACACCTTTCCTTTGAGGAGATGGCATTGCTGCATGTGTGTAACCTCAAGCTAATTGTCACGTGCATTGGCTATATTGAAACCGCTGGGGAGAAGCATATGCTGAACGGCAGTGGGAAGGTGCCCGTGCCCAAAAATATGTGTTTGGAGAATGCACGTTGCATGTGCTGCACACGTGCAACTAATATTTGCTTGTGCTGCATTAATGCATGCGGAGTTACAGCTGTAGGTGCCAGAGTCAAGACAGCAGCGGTGAGATTTTATGTTTCATTTGGTTTGCATATCTCCTCTCCTGCAGGCTCTCATCCTGCCTGGAGGAGCCCTAGTGGGACCTTGACCAAGGACACCAGCCGGTATGGGCATCCCTCAGAGTGCATTTAGAGCAGAGCGCAGGCACGCCACGCTCCTCGTGTTGCTGCATGGGGGCGGTTTGCATGTGGACCTGCAACGGAGCTGTGGCATCGCATCCAACCCAGACCTCACAGCACCGATACACATGTGGTTGCCCTCTGATGGTCCGGGCTCTGCTCTCCCATCTGGCCACCCCACACACCCTCTTCTTTGCCAAACACCAACAGGTAGCACAGCCCCATTGGGGCAGCAAAAGGAAGAAGGGAAAAGAAAGAGAAGGGGATGGAGAGGAGGTAGGTCCTGAGGAGCGATGGGGTGAGTGTGAGCAGGGCTCGGAGGGAGGGTCTGCTGTGTATTGAGGCTGGGACCATGCAAGGGCTTGGGACCCCATTGGAGAGAGCTTGGATGAGCCCTGCTGTCCCTGCGCCCGGCTGGTGCAATGGGGGCTTTTGTCCCAAATGGTCACTTTCTGGAAGGGAGGAAGGGTGAGTTTGTGTTAGTGTGGCTGAAAAGCTGCTTTCTCTCCACGTTTTTTTGTTCACCTTTCGTAGCTTAAGAAAAAAAAAAAAGAGTTGGAGGGAATTGTTTAAAAAAGAAAAAAAAATCTTTTTCTGGCCAAAAAATACACTGAACAAACAAATCCAAAACCTTTCAAGAGAAGACTGAAAATGTGAAAACCCCCTCCAAAACTCTTATGTACTCAAACGTCACTGTTTTAATGAAATCTAACATTCATGGTTTATTTGACACTGGGTGACTCTGCCTATGCTTGTTTTTCCTGGGATATCCTCAAGGTACGGGTCATTAAAAAAACAAAGCTTGAAGATGCCGGCATGCCGGCCAGGATGGCAGTGCAGTCGTCCGTGTCTCGTTATGAATGAGTAACAGGGAAACATACACTTGGTGATTAATAGCAATTCCCATGTTAATGACAAAAGCGACGAGCTGGAAGGAGCCAGGTTTCAAAGCGTGGTGTGCCGGCTCCTTCTGATGCCAAAGCCTGCTCGGAGCAGTTGATCAAAAACTGGCCAGCGAGGAAGGAGATTTTTAACTTTTCGATACCCTTCCATTTTTTGGGTCATTCGTAGGAAGTGTAAAGTTGCTTTACTCCATCTCTCAGCATCTCAGGATTGGATGTATCCATCCTGATGTATCCTGATGTTGTATGGATGTATCCAACCATACAACAGGTTTCTTTCCTCTCAGCTGAGCTCTGGCAGCTCAGTGGAGGGTCTGGTTGAAGGATATCTGGAGAATTCTGCAATTAGTAAATGCTACCCTCAAGCCAAAGAGCTGCTGAACAGAGCAGCCAAAGCATGTCCTGGTCTCCTCTTGATGAGGCTGAACAAGTCACGGTGCTGCCAGACACAGCTTCATTACAGGAAATTCAGTGACGTTGTTTGCAGAAGTAAAGACTGAACTTGTCCTAATAACTGCCAGGAGTGAAACAACATCTAACGCTAGTTTAATTCTCATCAAACATGACCTGTTTTATTCTGTCACCATCAGAGCTGGAAAGCAAAGATGATGCAGCTCCCAGCATTGTGGTCCCTCAGCTCAGCAGCTCCAATGCTCTTATTTCTCCCTCCAGCACCTGCTTCTTGCAACATCAATCACTTTATTACAGTTATTTTAATCATATGAATCTTGCTGATGATGTATGTCTAGGCTGAGACCCAGGAGGGAACAATTTCAACCCAAAGAAATTTGTCTTGGGAAGTACATCGGCTGTTGGGACTCAAGGAAAAGCGATGCTCCAGAGCTCATGTCCTGGGGTGCAACTGAGCCTCTCGCAGGTCTATCACACTTTGAGAAGTTTACACAGACTTTGCCAGCTCTCCTAAACAAAGGAAAAATATTTTCTTTCCCCCTCTTATACTTTCAAGGATTTCTTTGGCTTGATTTCTGGCAGGAAACCTCTGACAGGGAAATTACAAAGACACTGGTCAAACCTCTTGCAGTCAAAAAACACTAAGTAGGCTGTCCCAGCAGAGAGAAAGATCTCCTGAACTCGCTGGAGATGAGGATTTGTTTCCTAGCCAGCATCCCCTGGGAAAGCCCAGACACAGGGGATCTGTCGTACCAGGACTGCTCTGGAAAGCCACCTGCAACACTGAATTTATGATTGTTTGTAATGCAGCTTGTCCCTAACTCATATAGTTTGCACTTAAATGACAGTGTTTGTGTTTGTGTCACAAGTGAAATGTTTGGTTTGGAGTGCGACTGGAAGACATAGTCCTTCTCCATCTCTTGGAAGTGGATGTCCTATAGCCCCAGTGCTGCCTCCTGGGCTTCATCCCTGCTCCAGCATCCTGCCACTGCCTCCAGGCTCTCACCGATGGCTGGTTGTGACCTTTTGAGGGGCAACAGTGCAGTCACCACTGGCATCTTCCCAGAGAGCACGAGTGAAGTGATGGGCATGGACTCCCTCCTGGGGGCTGGGTTGCAGTGGGTTTCCCATCACCCTTCCTCGCCTGTCACAGAGCTGGAAGAAGGGAAGCACATTACAAAATGCTTTCCATCACCAGGCAGCTCCCTTAGCCCTCGTGTTTAGTTTTATTAATGAAAAACATTAGCGGGGCAATATGTCAGCAGGCTACAATGCTCCAGGACTTGGTCTCTCCAAGGAATCGCCCTCGAGCAGTAAGACACAGGGCTCTCGGTCTCTCTCAGACAACACCTCCTGTAACCCTACCTCTGATGGGCCCTATAAATCCCTCTCGGATTGCTGATGGGACATAAATATCCCTGAAACCACGATGCTTACCAAACATCATTGCATTACTGAGACATAAATCCCGTGTCAGCTCAGTGAAATATCTGTGGCTATCATGTTAAACAAGTCAAGACAGCTACTTAACTATTCCCAAACATTAGCTTATTAAAATGCAGGCAAGGAGCATATGAGGAGCAGCCCAGAGGAGATGTTTTCTGAGCAGCCGTTTATCACGTTTGTACAACGAGTCATAAACAGGTCTACGGCTTTTGGCTGTGCCTTGAATTTCCAGGAACGGAGATACGGTCAGGAAGAGCAGATAGGGGAGGGTCTATTCAGACGCAGGCTGAGGAGTTGGGACATCAGCCTAATTGCTGCAGAAAGGACCCGTTTTCTGTTGCAGCCAGATGGTGCTATGGCATTTGCAGCTTCCACGTCTCAGGAAAGAGAGGGGGACTTCCCAGGAGAGGAATAGAGATACATATGCACGGGGGGGCTTGTGAGAAGCGGGCATCTCCGAAAACCCAGTGAGGTACAAAATGAAATACCAGGTACTGTTATGGTGAAGTAACAAATAATGGAGCTTTTTGACAGCTTGGGTGAGAAAAAAAAGAAAAAAAAAAAGCCTTTCTGTGCCATATTTTAGCATCCCAGGCTGCAACAAATCCCCGTCTCGAGCTGGAGCACGGTCTGTAACAGCAGCGCCCAGGCTGGAAGTCGTGAATCCGTCCCTGGAGCTGCAGCGGGCGTCTCTGTAATGGGGAGTATTTACAGCCTCTTTTTCCCATTACCCTGTCCTTCAGCAGCTGCAGCAAAGGTGCCCTTCTCCCTCGTCTTGGGAGTCTCCCTTGCTTCTCACACTTTGCTTTTTCTTGCAGTGGAGAATAATTTTTCCCCCATGAAGCGCAGGTCAGACCATTATTCTGCATCAGCCTTTCGACCCACCATTGCCCATGATGGTGTCCCAGGGGTCAGCGGTGCCTGGCGGGTGCTCGCGGGCTGTGGCGGGGGCTCCCAGGAGCCAGTCTTTCTGCAGGCGCTGGAAACTGAGCCGGGACCGCGGAGCCTCTTTGTGCAACTGGCCGGAGAGATCTCCCTGCAGGAAAATGAATCAAACCCGTCGCCAACTGGGACAACCCAATTACATTGTGTTTGCCTGAGGTCAGGGGCTGGGGAGGGGAAGATTTAAAACCCCTTGAAGCCCCATGATTCGGCCGTTCCAGCAACTGTTACGGTCCGTGACAGCGTGAAATGTCAGCTCAGATGCTCTGCGAGGTCCATTTGAACCGGTGACGTGGGAGCATCACATGAGCGGGTGCCTGAGTCAGCACCCAGTGCTGGGACGGTGCCCAGCATTTATGTAAACTCTGAACTGTGTACAGCTGCTGAGCCAAGCTATAAATCTCACAAGAAGTAGCTCTCACAAGGATGCTGATCCTTCCAGGGTAAGCTGGAGCTGGAAGTAGAGGGAGAATAAACTTGCCTGCTGATCGGCACTGCATGGACCTGGATGGAGCAACCTCCTGGGGGATGCACAAGGAGATGCTGTCTTTGGAGAGCCTCCAGGGCTGGATTCAGGACTGGTCCAAACACTTGCTCAGGGTGTCTCACGGTCGAAAGCAGCATCCTGTTAGGAGTCAACCTATCCCATCCCCAAAAGGCCACAATTTCAAAGTGAACACTCACACATGCAAGCCATCAAAACCAACAAATACTTTTCTTTCATCTCCAGCGATGCTGTGCTTCTCTCAAAAAACATTTGCAACATTATTGGAAGAGCTCAAGAGGTCAACCCATCAGTTAATCCTCTCAGTAGCGTGTCCAAAATATGCAGGAGCAGGTAATAGAAACATGTTGTGAGCGCTGTTGGTGCATGCAGCCACTCTAAATGCTTGAAAATTAAAAAGGGCTTTTTTTCCAGAGAAAATAAACACGAGGACTGCCAATAACTTAATTTGTTCACAGGGTCCCATCCATTGCTTCACATCCTCCTTTAAAGGCCCTTTAAAAATTGTAATCTAAAAGCAAAAACCAAGTGCCCCAAGTGCTTTAGGAGACAGTTTTCAAAAGGAAGATGCTCTTGGGAGACAAAGTCCCTTTGAGGGACTTTGTCTCAAAAAATGTGCTCAAATGTCCTCAAAATGTGCTCAAAAATCAATTGCTTTTGAAAGTGGAAGTTTGGCATCTGCAAAAGGCTGTCAAATAGCAGTCAGAAACCCACTCCATAATCCCCAAAACGTGTTAAAAGCAGGATCACATTTTACTGCCACTTGCTTAGACCAAACCTATGGTCCCAGTCTCCTGGGCTGGACAATGTCATTAAAGCCCAACCTGTTTGCATCCTATGGGCAAGCAGCTCTTGTGCTTCATCTAGTAAAATCACCCAACAGTGCTGCCAGCTGGGTGGCCTGTGCCCAAAATCTAAGCATCGCACACAGGCATGAGCTGTTCTGTGCTGTTGGCAGGGGAGGCACTGCCGTCCCCACCGAGCACATGGGTCCAGACCTGTATCCCCAAGCGGAGGAAAAACCCAGCCTAGGAGATGTCAGCAAATTAACAAACCAAGTAGTTCTTCCTCCAAAAAACTCTGCTGGCTTCTTCCCATCCAGCTGGGCTTTACCCTGTGGGCTTGACCCCTTTCCTCAGGGCTGGAGTTCAAGTGACCTACGTCTAATTTCTCACCGCCTTCTGATGAGTGTTTTCATAACACTTTTCTCCTTCCCAGCTTTGGGGACCTGCCAGAGCTCAGCCAGAGCTGAAATCTTTCTGCTCTTTGACATCTAATTTTGTTCTCCACGGGGTATTTCCTGGAGGATTCATAGGAGCCTTGAGAGAGGCCGCCTGGCCCTGTGGTGGGAGGAATCGGTGCCGACGGGGATCGCAGTAATGCTTTGTGGTCTTATAAGTTGTTGGCAAGCACCAGGACTGACTCAGCCCATGCCAGGGATAGTACAGAGCACATTGATGATCGATCAATGCCTGGCAGTGATGCAGAGGGGCTGGAGGGGCTGTGGTGAGAGAGGAGAGGAAGGTGAGCAGGGGTGAGGGAGGGTAGCACATCTGCCCAGCTGTGTCCTCCTCTCCTCCACCAGTGGGTGACCCCCTGGGATTCGATGCAGGATCATGGGCCAGTGCCCGTGCATGGACCTAGGGTGCTCAAGGCTGTTCCTGCAGCCCCGGCTCTGCCTCACCCCAAGAGCGTGGACAAAGGGCTGGACAGGGCTCATGGGTATGGTTGGAGATGCTTGTTGCTGGGCTGGAAACCAGGGGCTGGGAGGGACCAAAGGTGTGGGGTGGCACCCAGGAGCATAGGGGGTGCAGGAGGAAGCTGCGTTTTGGGGGGTGCCGGCTGCCATCCTGCTGTGTGCTCTTCTCTGGGCTGTGCTGCCTGTCAGCGTGGGCATGGAGCTGACCTGAAATCATTGGAAGTGGCATCGGGGGGTCCATGAGAAAATGCTGGATTACCTACGTGAGAATTGATTGCACTAATGATGAAATCCACTTGGATTTTACAGGGACTGGAATACTGCATGTGGAAGGGAGGCATTTCTTCAGCCTGCTGCCCATGCTGCTCTTTGCTTGAACTATTCATTTTCTTTCCCCGTCTTTGCAGACATATGCAGTCCTACGCATGCTCTCCTCTCCCTGCTGTCTGGCTTCTGGGTGACATTATTTTTGCAGGTCTTTGTAGCTATGCTTAGGCTCTAAGCTCACAGTAAAAGGTGCATCTCCTTGTCCCTGCTTCCTGGGCCTGGTGGCTTCCTCCCAAGTGCTTTCAGCCCAACAGCCACCCAAGAGCTGCTAACAGCGTGAAATCTCTGTGAGTCTAGGCTTATTTGACCCAGTCTGGTTTGGTGTGCTATTTTCTCTCTTCCACCAGTTCTTGTGGTGTGTTTGGAGGCTTTGTGGCCAAGATGGATCCCTCTGAGCCTCTTATGCTGCCTGAAGCCTGCAGTTCTGGAGATAGGAAGCACTTTGGGTAACCCTTTGTGTTATTTATCTCCATCGGCATGGCAGGAAGCCTTGCTCTTGCAGCCTTTTCATTGCCCATCAGTTGCTTTGTGGGACAGAGAAGCCATTGTGTGTGCCCTGGACCCAGCAGCCATGGATTTGGAAATACCTCTGGCCCGTGCACATGAGGAGAAGCTGTCTTTTGGTGCCTCTGCTAGTTAGACATTGATGCAGCCTGTTGACGCTAGTCTCGCGTACAAGAGTCTGAGCTGGTGCCAACAGCCCTGCACTCTGACATGGAAGTGGCCAAACTCTGTTTTTGGTGTCCTTGGCTCTCTTTGATGTGTTGCCTTGCTGCCCCAAGCTTACGCACCCCAACCCATGCTATTCCCTGAGGTGGACCCCTCTTTCTCAACAGCCATGAGAAACATCCTCCTTGTGGTGTTTCTGAAAGGAAAAATATGTCCTTGGTTGCTGTAAATAGAGCAGAGAAATGATTTCTCATGATCCTGCTAGGACCAATGTTTCTGTTACTTGAGCCTCATAAGCTCCCTAGGCAAATGTCAGTGGAGAGCCCTTCTCACTGCTCCATGGCCAGGCCCTTCCCATGCTGTTGACTTCACACAGGCCTTTAGGAGCCCCTGGGGAGCCAGGAGCCTGACTGTCCCAGGTGCTGTGAGAAACAACCCTTTCCTCTAGGAAGTCAAGTCCTGCAAAGGAAGGATGAACATGCCCACTTTGCACATGCCAAACAAAGCTTGGAGACCCTCATTGAACTTGAGTTGCCTGATAATTAAGTGTTGAACCTGCAAGTGTAAATCTGGGATCCGTTTCTATAGATAGAAATCAACTCCTCCTGTTTATCTATCCTATGATAGTATCTCAAAAGGTACCGAGATGTCTGTGGTTGGGTGAGATGGACCTCGTCCTACCTGGGAACGTGACAGCGCTTACAGCATGACTGCTGCTCACTTCTGCCCCACGTGACCATGGGTTTTGTACATCCCAGGCTGTGTCCTGTCCACACGCTGGGAAAGATGGGGAGGGAAAGGAGGGCAAACCTGTCTTACCCTTTCTGGCTCCATTTCTAGTCTTGTGCAGAAGCTCTACACCTGCAGCCCACAGCTGGTTTCCCAGGTGAGGGTTACTGATGCTGCTCCGCTCCTATGATTAGCTCCAGCTTCATCCCCTTTCTGAAGGTACAGCCTGAGCCAGGAGAGGCAGAGACACAGGGAGGCTGGAGGCAGCATCTTTTTACTATTGCAGTGACTATGGCAAAAGAGCATCTTCCAGGCCACCTGTCTGGCTGCTGGCAGAACAGGCTGGCCTGAATTCTCACCCACTGGCTCGTGCTGTGCAGAGATACAGCAGCAAATCACAAGGGTCAGAGGTACAGCTGGCCTGGCCAAGGAAAGCACATGGACCAAGGGAGCCATCGCTCCCTCCACGGGAGGGCATTCCCATCTGAAGGCAGCGGCAACATGTCCCCACCCCAGGTGCAGTCTGGTAACCAAACAAGTCCTTTGCAGCATCTTCCTCATGTCTGAGGCTGCCCCATGCATCACTTCCAGGCTGGCACAGAGAGAAAAGGGAAAAAGGAGGGTATTTCCCATATGGAAACAGGGCCATGCATAGGGAGCTCTGCTCCCAGATCCCATGCCGCTATGAATCGCCCTCTTCCAAGCCCTTAGGGAAAGTGCCACCAGAGGCAGACCTGGCATATGGAAATTTCAGCCCTTAAGTCAAATATTATTTCAAAGCTAATGACAAACAAAATCTATTTTTGCAGTGGTCTTGTTTAAAATATTTTCCCTTAATCCTCTCAAAATAGCAGTAATTGAAAACGGTTCTTCGAGATGCCAGTGCATACTTCTTTAATTATATCCTGCGCTGCCTGTTTCCAATGAAAGGGCCCTATCTGTTTGCAGTTACAGCCCTTATGAAAACCAGGCTTGGGCCCAAGTCAGCGGGAACCCAAAATAAGAAACATTTCCCTTCAGAGGCATCATTTGAGCTAATTAACTTTAATCAGCCCAGAAACATCTCTTTGAGATTTCTTCCCCCGCCTTGGAGCTGGTGTGGATCCAAGCAGCCCCAAGGGTGAGGGCTGGTGGGGCAGTGGCGTCCCTTCGTCCCTTCATCCCCAGGTGACAGGCACTGTGGCAGTCCTTGCTGATGCACCCGAGTGTCCTGCGGGAGAGGCTGAGGCTGGCAACGCAGTCAGTGGCTGAGCAGGGCTGCAAAATCATAGCCTGATGCAAGGGGAAGAGAAACCCTCTTCTGGAGCAAAAACTCAGGATTTTACAGGCAGTTTGAGCTGATGAGGAGTTGTTTTTTCCTGGGGTGGGATGGAGCTACCATACAAGGACCTGCAGTCCGAAAGAGTGTTTTTACAAACCTGCATCGATCATATTACAAAGAGGGAGAGATGAGCCACTGGCCAGAGCCATCATCTTTTGGAGGTGAGGACCCAACCTTTAGGAGAGAGAGTTTTCTGGGTGGGGAGCGGGTGATGTGCAGCAGAGCAGCTGCCACGCTGCGTTCCCAATGCAGGAGCCAGAGCATTGCCGGCACAAGTGGGTTGATCTCTGAAGGCGCAGGTGGCAGCAGGGGAGCAAGCGGCTGTTGGAGCATCTTCCTAGCCCCAGGGTGGCACACAAGCTGGAGGGCTGCTCTGCTCCAAGCCGGGGCTGCGAGGTTTTGCACAGACTGCTTATAACAGCAGAGGCAAAGCAGAGCCCCGTCGCGGCAGCACCAGTAATTAAAGAGCATCGCTGCGCTTAAACAGGGGCTTAAATCTTAGCACTTTCACTCCTCTGTTTCCGTGAAGACGGTGGGATCGGAGTGATGCTGTCACCCAGCGGGACGTGAGGTTTTCCCCCAGTTTACGGGGTGATTGGTTCGGGTGCGCAGCCAGTGTGGGAGCTCACCCCGGTCCTCCCGGCTCGGCACAAGCCCGGGGACGGCAGCTCCGTGCTGGACCGTGGGCAGCTTCATTAAAAACCCCAGCCCGGCGGTGGTGGAGCAGCCGGAGCAGCCCCTCCGCGGCCCGCAGAGGGAGCTGAGCGCCCGCGGCTGCCGCACCGCCTCCGCTCCCCGGTCCCCGCGGGGCTCAGCCTCGGGGCGGCCCCGGAGCAAGGCTGAAGAGCAAACCGGGTCGAGTTGGGTACCATCAGGTCTCCCCGCGTGGGTTGCGGGGGGATGCTGACGCAGCGGCGTGGGTCTGGTTGCGGGTGCCGCTGGAGGAGCTGGTACCCGGACCGAGGCACCATCAGGGAGGGGAGCGGGGTGCTCGGTGCCTGCGGGTGAAGGAAGGAGGGGAAAGGCGGGTGTACTCTCCGTGCACTTTCCGTCCATCCGTGCTTGGTGCCCGGGCTGTGCGTGGGGTGGGATTTGGGGCAGAGCTGC